>NC_090445.1:1503413142-1503716172 GCF_031143425.1 Pleurodeles waltl | reverse complement strand
CCCAGAAGGGTCATAGCTAACAGACCGCTAACATGTGAAGTGGTTGTGGTACATTGGTTGCTGCTTCATTTTAGAAAATGAAGAACAAACAACTCGTACCAAAAGCATTGTACGTGTTTAGATCCACGTAGTGCTGAACAATATGATTTGTCGGTTTCTAATAGCTACAACAGTCAGTTGGATCCACGGTTGTCACAAATGTCGCTACGTGAGGCACTGTTGCCATCCTGTTACCGTTATAATCACAAACAATACCCTCAGAACCATGCACATTTTCATGTTTTGTGTGTTTGATATACCTCCATGCATGGACGTTAATTCTCCAAAAGGCTATGGGTAGCGAAAGTGACATCACATACCAGTAGACCTTTACGTTCGCTCACACACATGCTTACTCATACATACACAGTCACACATACACACACTTTCTTTCATAAACACACTCACCCGCATGCATGCACACAAAAGACATTAAACATGTTTTGTTACTTACCTCAGCTACCAGGGAGAGTCATATTCAAGCTAATAGCACTCCATTTTTCACAGCACTAGAAGTGCATATTATTATTTACTATTAGTGTCATGAAAAATTACAACAAGAAGATTGGAGCCCCAAACGACGTTCATAAGGACGAGCTGCTCCTGTGGTCCTTGAACTGATTTTGCCACCTCTGAAGCCAGGGGTCACACAAGTAGTGCCAGTGGTCGCAGGGGCAAGCCACGGGTTCTCATTTGCCTACCCTGGCGAATTCTAAATTACGTCCACGCTCCCATGTCTCTTATCGCATCCACTGACTCAAAGCACTTCACCCAACTGCCTATTACTAGACAAACTGTATTATTGTGACACATATCAACAACATCAGGTTTTTAAGCAAATTGTTTCTGTTAGGATTGATATGCCTTTTACACAAATAAATAATTAACTAGCAAGGATATGTAATTGAACTGAAGCTTGGGAGTTTAATTAATTTGCCCAGGATCACACAGAACATCAAGAGGAGAAACTCTCATACAACCCCGTGGTGGGGTCGCAGCACGGGGCTATTTATCCCGATATACAGCACGGAGTCGCCTGCCGTCTGCGCCCTGCAAGTCTGAGTGGTGAGACGGTCCCTCTCTGAGTACCGCACAGTACCTCCGTGCACCGACCATCTCGCATCAAAGCAGATGCCTTTACTATGGACTCACACCTGTCAGTCTGAAAAAACGCGGTTTCGCCTCCCTGCAGTTTTTGCCTTTTCTCATCTGCGCCAATGAATATAGTCTTTCTTCAAAAAGTCCACCGTCCTCCCTTTGTTTTATACATTAAATCTGTACTTAGCGAGGAGTGCCAGGCACACTCATCCTGACACACACCGGCAACGGTGCAGCTTAAAGACCTGTTACAATAAACTCAAGTGTAGAGCATGTGCCACGAACCTCACTGCAGTTTCAGAGGTACCTGAAAGCCACTGCAGTGAACCTTGAAGAGACGTCTTTGCGCGCGAGAACAGCATATTATCAATGAAGGATGCGCTTCTGCATGTGATGGGTTAACCGCTCTGGAAAAAAAAAAGAACCGTTTCGTTAAATCCCTCCTCTTAGCCCCCCGCCCTTCTCTCTATCTCTTTTTCATTTTACGTCTCTGTAGTCTGCTTGCAAAGAGGGGATGCAATGTCAGGAGAGAGGGGGGACGGGAAGCGCAGAGTGGCTGTCCTTCTTCAGTGGCTGAGACGTCCCCTACCTATTCATGCACAGAGGCAGCGCGCGCGCACATGACAGAGCCCCACCGGCGCGCGAGCGAGGCGCCAAGGCGCGAGGCTGGAAATAGCCACCTTCCCATAGAGGCACTTTGAGGAGCACTCTTTTCTGCGCGAGGCGATGGATTTAGGAAGCCTACCACAGAAGCACAGTAGGTCACTTTTTTTCTTCTTCCTCGTGCACTTCGCCTTTGTCTTTACCTCTGTTTAAAAAATGGCCAGGTTTTCCCTTCCAATTACTAAGAGGTAGAGAGGTCGTCCTCTGTCTCCTATTGAATGTTACTTGTGCGCTACAGAAAAAAAGAAGTGCTTTGATGAGAAATGTGCCGCAAATTGAACGGGTAAAGGTGTTTGTTGGATGTTGCAAAGGAACTTGTACTAGAGGTAGGTTGTTAACAATAGGGTTGTGGGTGGTCTGCTTCCAAACCATCTCTGTGACCATGTGGCGCTTAAGTTTGGTTGGTATTTGCTAAATCTCTAGTGTTTGCTGCTGCAAACAACAATTAGTCATTGCATTGATCACCCCTTCATCTCCTGGGAAAATCACGCACACACACAGGTCTAAGACATGGCCACTACTAATTCTAACATGGCAAGTCAAATTCTGACGTCTACAGTGAACCCCCGGGGACTGAGCTGGATTAGTTTTCCAATAGGATAATCATGAATGTGTCTCTGTTGGTCATGTTTATGGCTCTAATGTGTAACGAGAAGGCTTGGAATAGTGCCATGGAAACTTTGACTGTGTGGTGCAGAAAGGGATGCGCCCAGCGCGCAACAGGGCTCGTGAGTAGGCTAAGACGCGTTGCTTTCCAGGAAGACGTGAGGATGGGCTTGTTGAGAGGTCCAGACTGGCTTGGCACCTTAAAGGCATCTATTTTTATATGCAGCACCGTGTGTTACCTGCAAGTCCCAAGGTGTTGCTTCCAAAGGCAAAACTATGCAGAACATCGCCCCCAAGTGTCACGCTCCACAGCCGTAAAACACTATTCCCCCCCCCCCCCCCTGTCATCCGTAAAAGAAGCTTCTCGTGCGTAACAGGTCGCCCCTGCAATTTGTGTTTGATTACCGGCGTAATATAAAGTCCAGTAGGCGTCTTGCATTGAGTATTGGCTGTTTGTAACGCCGCGGGGTGGTTGGCTCGCAGAATGTCCAAGTATCCTCATTCATTCATTCATTCATATCAAATTATGCAGATAAATAGATCTCTAACGTGCCCCCCCCTTTGAGAATCTAACCCAAAAAGGAGGCAATACGCTGAATTAGGACTTGGTGCCCGGGGCTGTTCACGCCGCTGTCCCCGGTGCTGAAATGTTCCGCACCTAGTCAGACGCTTGGCTGCTGCAGTGGAACACGGTCGCGTCACGGGCTCATTAACAGTTCTGTGTTGGTGGTATTTGGATTTGTCGGTGGTACTGGCCGGGTCAGACAGGGTTGTGCCGCCGGTATTTGGAGATGTTGTTGGGAAAGATGCCGGCTGAATTTGAATTTGTCATCAGTAACTTGTGGAGCGTCGGACGTTAGACACTGCACCGTGCACAGTATGCCATGACGTGGATGTTACATTGCTACCAGTGGCATTGCAACACATTGTGCAAAACAATTCAAGTACTGCAGACAGAGCCAGCTACCGATGTCATACAACTGTTAACATGATCCAGCCCATACTGCCACAAGATCAAATGCTACCTATAGAGAACTGTATACGGGATATAAGCAACACCTCAGACAGTGTGTTAATCTGCCGACATAAACCTGCTTAGTTGGTGGAGCCAATACCGCTGAGAACACTGACTATCACACACAGAACTGTTTGCATGATCCATCGAAAAACACATGTAAATTAAAAGTTCAAAACAGAAAAGTACGTGATGTGGCAAAAAAAAACACTGATACATGATAATACCTCACCACAAAACTGTTTACACGATCCATTGTATACCGCCTGTGGCTTCAAATACAGAACACTCAAAACTGTTATGATGCTGGCACTACCGCCGAAAAATTCAAATACCTCCGACTCAAGCCAGTTTACATTACCAGCGCCTGAAGTCAGCCCATGTAATGTCTATCTATGGAGGTCTCTTCCAGGCGCTGCACAGTGAACCAATTAAGTTTGTGCTGGAAACGGGCTTTGCATGCTCTTTGGCTCGGTTTCCAATTTGGTTTTCAGTGTTGTGGCAAAAGTGCGCTTGCAGACCGCCTCTCTCTTCCAGAAAGAAATTCAAAGCCCACCTTAAAACATTGTGTGTATTTTCCATACCACATCCAGCAAGCTCACTTTCAGAGAGAAACTCACACCACAACTATTCCGAAGTATCCTTGCACCAGCGTTTTGAAGCCAGGCGACTGCTGGACGCTGTTCAGTTTGCAGAGCAGTTTTGTAAACATTCATTCATTCATGATTCTGTACCTTTCTCTGATAACGCATACTTCATGTGGCAAAGAGCGTTGACCACTTTCGGAACACAGTGCTTGGATGGCACTCTTTGGGGACTTAAGACACAGACCTAGCCCTTTGTAGAAGACTGGCTGGCCTCAGAGTCTGGGTGAAAAGGGCAAATGTTTGCTGTTTCATTGTTCTTTGCAGACACTTACCACGCACCAGTGTCTCATTATTGTGAGTTACAGTACTTGTAGACATTCAAGACGTGTGGGCAGCAGCTGCTTGTAGCCTACCTATTCTTTTGGGATGGGACACTGGAAGCACAAAGCCACATGTGTGCGTGTGTGTGTGCTAGTAGCCACTTTGCAGTGCCTCTTCACTTGTAAGGGGTACCAGCTGCATGAATCAACCTTTTCTGGTAGGCAAGAAGCATTTGAGCCACCCTAAATCACTTAAGGGGTTATTCTAACTTTGGAGGAGTGTTAATCCGTCCCAAAAGTGACGGTAAAGTGACGGATATACCACCAGCCGTATTACGAGTTCCATAGGATATAATGGACTCGTAATACGGCTGGTGGTAAATCCGTCACTTTTCCGTCACTTTTGGGACGGATTAACACCTCCTCCAAAGTTAGAATAACCCCCTTTATTTTTTCTGAGTCAGGGAAAATAGGCATATTGAAATATTTTAGGCTGAGAGGGCCCTTGGGATACCTTTTCAGGTCTGCGTCACTGGCATTGCTCACCATTATCTGCCTAAGTTTTTGTGAGGTCACTTGTTACCCTCGGACTATTGAGAGTGTGCTAAATAGCAGAGGTTCTTCACTGAAAGAAGCCTTGCCTCTTATTTTTAAGGGAGAATCACATAGGTTCGATATCATTTTTAAAGAACGTCAACCTTAACTTTTATACAATGTTGTTAAAAGCATGTGGGGAAGGGGGACGATTTTAATGTGCAAGCCTTTTGTTAAGGTGGGATAATTTCCCATTTCCTATATATCTTAGATGTTAATGGCAGACACAAGAATCATGGGTCCAAGAAACATAGGAGTAGATTCAGCATATTAAAGTAAATTGTAGCATTCTCAGTTTGGAAAGATGATATATTTGTTCTGGTACATGAGTTAGGACTTTGCAAGAGTATGCGATCACCGTCTGTGTTTCTTCTTTTACAATAGTTATCTGTGTTCTATGCATGCAATCTCAGGTGAGAGAAATTTCATGTGCATTTACTTATCAGCCAACACATTTCGCTCATATGATTATACAGCTTGTTTTTCAAAGCTTCAGAAGTGATTCAATTACGTTGTCAGTTACCTTAGAGATATGAGTCGCATACTTTTAATGTAAAAAGAAAGTCTCATGAAAAATCTAAGTCTATTGTGGTCAATTTTCCTTCCTCCCTACCCATATACCCTTTGAGTTAATCTAAAGCAGGGTTCTGCAAAGTCGGTCCTGGAGAGCCAGGTCCATGCCAGATTTTTAGCATATCCACATTTAGAAAAAAGATGTTTCAGAAATCTACGTTTTCCTAAATGTTGATATGGTAAAAATCTGGCATGGACCCGGCTCTCCAGGACCGACTTTTCAGAACCCCGATCTAAAGAAATAAAAACACCCAGAACATGTATGTCACCCACAATCAGTTCCTTTCTATGTCTGGAATGGGTTCTTGGTTAAGAATGTTACCAACTTCCTGCCTTGTATGTTAGGGATTCGAGACTTTATGGCTGGCACTAACTTGAACTCAACTAGGAAAATACAGAGGTGATGCTCACAGGGGGAAGTGATAACTTGTAGTAACATCCTTGTGGTTGCAGGGGTTGAAATGTTGTCACGTCCTGGTAAGGAAGTGACAAATTTAGATTTGGAGTTAGGTATAAAGTTGTCCCTATAGCCTAGACATCGGCATTATCTCCATCATGCTTCTGTCAATGTAGACGAATCTGCCAGATGGTGACCTGCCTAATTCCGACGAAAGGATCACCGCTGTTTAAGCTTTGGTGGGAGGAAGGCTTGATCTCTGCAGTTTGCTCTATCGAGGGAGTCCTTAATGATGCTCAATGCAGATGAAGGTGGTGCAGAGAGCTGATGCAGGTCTCTTTACTAGTGCTCTGAACGACAAGACAGCCAGTCCTATTCTATGCTCCCCCTCATACCCATGACAGCGCACATCACCTTGAGCCACCTTGTGGTGCTTTGCATCAAGCCATCCATGGAAAATACCCCAAGGTTCCTAAAACACTCTTGTGCACTTCCCTCTGGGACGCAGTGACCCTTCCCAGGATCTTCTCCTCCTGAGAATCCCAGAATGTGTGAGCAGCATAGAGACAGAAAGGCATTTTTGTTGTTCTTGCCCCTATCACCTCGGCATTCTTCTCTTTGAGCTATGTGCAGTTTCTGGCTACTGGAGCTGCAGACAGCAGGTCAGAGTAGTCTCTTTACTTATGGCACTTGTAGCCAATGAGAGTGCTGCATTTCCCTCCCTTCCATGTAGTGCCATGCACCTTATGGAGTTTACATGCACTGCATGGCCTCTTGCATGATTACTGTTCACTTTAAGAATCTTGCTTTACCAAGTGGCACTTTATCTGCAATGTCTTGAGGTAACTGCTTTACAAATGCTATAATTCCTTCAGCTCTAGTCTGTAGAAGATCAGTGTAGTGTGGAAGTATGACCCTACTTGCATCATGCAGCTAATACAAATACACAAATAACACAAAAACTGCAATATTCAAGCTTTTGCTTACTATCGATGCAAGCCCCGACAAACAGGCACACTGTAGCACTATAGCCTAGAACTTCCTGTCATGTGACATAGAACTCTCTTCTTATTACCTTATAGTAATACTATCGGAAGGGATTAACACTCTTCTAGACAGTCCTAAGTAGTTGGTTTGCTGCATGTAGTAGTGTAGTGTAATCAATGCCCAGGACTATACTGACAGTTAAAGACCCTCTACCTGAGTTATTTTCTTCCGTGGGATCTGAGTTGCCCAATACAGAAGAGGAAGGTAAGAAGGTGAGAACCCTCCAAATCATGTCCTGCTGGATAGGGATACCTAGAACCCCGTGGTATTTAAGTATCACTTAAATAAGAGCTTAAGGTGACATATTAAAGTACATTTCATGCAACTAGGGGAGCAAACTTAACAAATATCTTCCCAGAGAACATTGTCAAAAACTCAGCTGGGAAGAAAAGCCGCATTGATGTCTTCAGATTCAATAAATGAGCTTCATTTTGTAGCAGCATTTACAATGTATTAATAGAGGGAATGAATAAATAAAGGCCACTCTCACCCAGAGAGTGAACATGCCCCCTCAATACAGTTTTACATCCTTTGGAGGTTATTTATGTCCTTGGTTCATTACTCACTATCAGTGCCAGGTAGTAATATGTCATGGGTAGGCGAGAGGAGGAGGTGGGCGGAAGGGTATTTATTTCTCTGTTGAGAATCATACAGGCTTCACTTCCTAAATGAGGACTGTTAACAACATATTTAAGCTTCCTGCCTAAAGTGTGATGTGATTCATGCTCCTAAGATGGGGAGACGTGGTGGGTTCCGCTTTATTCCCCTCCTGATATGTCACAGCCATATGCCACGTTATATGACTGGTTCCCTTTTTAGAGTGATTCGCTACGGCCATATGGCACAGCTGATATGCTTTTTAATACATAAGCGATGTGTCTGAGCTATAAATCACTGTGAAATGTATTTTTTTTCATAGCACAGTATTATTGTGTGCTTGACCCGGATATTCTAGATATGAACATATGAACCACATGCCTTCCGGCCTCATGCTTGGAGATGATAACCTGACCTTCCGCTCCCTGTAGAAAACGTGGCTTAGACCTGATCTGATCCCCCTGAGCAAATATATCAAAGAGACTTATCAGTAACTGCAGGAGCAGCTTCAACGCACAGATCTGAACAGAGGGCTTGTCTTTCCAATTTGAAGTCTGCGGTTCTGCCTTCAGGCGAATAAATATTTTCCTAAGGCTAATCAACACCAAGATGTGGTATTGGCTCACTTAAGTAACATTGCTGCCAGCATGGACGCATATTTTAAAAACTCAGCTCTGTTTGATAGTGTTTGGCCAGACCTAGACTTCGGGGGTTGTTTTGAATCCCTCTGGTATGCTCAGTTAATAGAGGCACCAAGAGCTGGTTTAGAGAGCTATTGGGTCAAATGGCTTCCAGAACTAGTTTGGACAGTGTTTCGAAAGATAAATTCGGGTTGATTCCTGACAATAATAGGTCTAGCAGCCAGCGTCCTCTTAAGGATTTTGCAGGCAATGGTCAAGAAATATTTTGGGGCCCCTGTTTGGAACCATTTTCAATTTTAGTACTGATTTATTTCTAATTCAAGCCCAATGTCACCTAACAATATTAAAGGATACGTTGACGATCATGATACAAATGCACACAGAAGTGAGAGAGAAAGAGGAAGTTCCCTTTCCTAGGGGTCTCCTTGGGAGGTGGGGGCCCTGGGCAGCTGCCCACTTTGCCTAAGCTTTAAAACGTCTCTGCTAGGAACTTCGAAGAGTTATTGTTTGGGTGGATGTTATTCAAGGATAGTTCTATCTACATATATTTAAGGAAGGCCTCCAGTGTAGAGAGATCTAGAAAAAAAATCGTTTTTTTTTGTGCTACTCCAGTTCTACCATGGAACCCGCTTTGCCCCAGCACCTTTATTCCTTTGGGTGCAGGTGTCTTAGACAGTGACCTGACTTCACATGATTTGGCTTTGATGAATAGTTTGAAAACCTCAATTGGATGAGTTTCTTATGCTAGTTCATAAAATGAATATTTCTAAAGTCAACTTTGGAAAGATTCACTTTCAGGCACTTCTAGTTGATTTTAAAACCATGCGTGTAGGCGCCAACTGTAGACAATTCTGCATTTGTGTAAGTAAATATTTTGAATGGCCAGTTGTATATGTTTGCAGGCATTGCTTGCCGCGTACATGACCACTCTTATTTGATTTATGTTTCTTTTTGAAAAAGATAGTTGAGTTTTTCCAAGCTTAGCCAAATGCACTGACAGAAGCTAAGATCGTCTCACTGAGCTAGCAATTGTTAATGTTTTGATTGTGCTCTTGGGTTAATAAAGTTGTTACTTGACTGTGACTCCTCCACTGAGTTACAAAAACATTTATCTTTTCCTTGGATGTAGTTGGGTTATTAATCAGTTGCTGTACCTATGAATAATCAGAGTTGAATAATACTTTCCCATTGGTGTGTTTGTATGACTTAGTTTAGCAAGTTTTGTATACACTGATTGTCATGGAAGTAGCACTTCCCAACTCTTCTTATTAGCAGCTGATACAGCTGAGCTCCCACGGGAGTACAATGCAAACTACCTCACATCACTTGGGGACTGTAGCCTGCAGCAGAATGCAGCACACATGAAAGAGGAAAAACGAGAAATAAAGTTATTGTTGCTCGTTATGCCTCACCTGGGGAGGAATAAAGTTTTGGCGCATCCCCAGGTTTACATGGCTCTGTAAATATTGGGAAAACCAAAATCCATGTGTGTTGCATGGGAACACCCACTGTAACATGCATGGAACACCTGAGCGCAGGTTAAGGCAATGCGGCGAGTTGCACTGCCTGGCCTTACTCCATATCTATGAGGCCATTCAAAGCCATGCAAAGTGGATTTGCGTGGCTTATAGATATGATTTTGTAATTTGCGCTGCTGGAACATCATGAAAAGTGATGCTCCGGTGACGCAAGGGTCTCATAAACATGCCCCCAAGATTATATGTTTGGTGTCCTGGATGAGGACACCACCTGCCTCCCTGCCCTTCCAGATTTGTTAGCAGCATTTGATAAAACCATCTACTATAGACAAATTCATTTCTATAAATAATGCTTGTGTTTCTAAAATATTTCCTATATTAGTTTACTTCCTTTATTGCTGACAAAAAAAACTATTAAGAAAGAATCAGGGATCATCAACATAACGTGGATGACGGTTCTGCAGACCCCGTTTCTACCTCCTGTAACATCTACATGAAGCAGCGGGGAACATTGAAGGCAAGGCTAGGTGTTGTCTTTCAACAGTGTGTGGCTTATACCCTTGTTTACCAACAAGCATCTAACATCAATAACACCACTTCTCTCAAGACCTGCCTGAAAAGGATTGAATCCAGGGTGGAAGGCAACTTCCTGAAACCAAGGGCATAGGTTACACAATTCCCACTAATTACTCAAAATCTGCCAATTTACAACTACACATATTCAGAAACATCATCCCTTCCTTACTCTTCAAAAGTGTGCATTGGCGGAAACTTTGAGATCATTTTTTTTCTCATGTTCTGTGAAAACATTTTCTTCATTGGAAAAGCCCTTTCCTGTCACCTCATAAAATATGGGGGCGTACCTTACCCTTTCCAACCTTAGAAAGACACGTGCTTCAGATTTTTACTGGCATAGGATTACCTCGAGCTTCAGGCTGGGAAACAAACAATGAGTGCTCCTCAGTGGAGCACAAAGTTACAATTTTATGGAAACTCATGTCATTTTGCATGGTCACCTCCCACCCAACAGAGTGTCTACAAAACCCGGCTTGATGCACTACTATTCTGACTGTAAACCATAAACCACATCTACGAAAGGCAATTTGTTCCTGATGATCTGACTTAGGATAGAGAAACTGAATCCATAGATGAGTTTTAAGATCATGCGAATCCTACTTGCGCGCGGCAAAACCTCACTGAACGAGGTCTGTCATTATTACTAGCTATCAAACGAACGATGCTTGGATGCAAGTGGAAATCCGTGTTACTGGCGTAAAGATTGTATTAGCATTTATATTTGCTTACTTTCTGCTCCTTGCTGGCTGAATTATGTTTTATTTATGAATACACTTCTGCTTGTATCACTAACCAAAGTGATGCGCAGAAAGGCTCAGGGGGAGCCCGAGAGATGCTAACTGCGTGTCACACACTCATTTGCTCACTGCTGAGGGAGCGGGGACTCGAAGAGAACAGTTCCTGTGTCTGGCATTTCACAAATATCGAGAGATCTAAGGGTTAGAGGTGGGAGTAATGATTACACGTAACCTTACAGTCTTCGGGTGCCTCCGTTCAATGAAAGAATCTCTTAGTAGGGTCCAGGCCCTGTCCCCGCCAATCCCCGCAGACGCGGAGTCGGCCAGAAATGCCACAGCGTGTCTGTTGTTGGTGTCTTGCCTTCGATTGATTTCCCCGCGAAATGACTGCTGACTAATTTGCCTCGTGCCTGTCAGTATCAGAGTTCGTCAATAGCCTCGCACACTAGGAGCATTTCTAACCTGCATTTCAATAATGCATGTCCTCAGATGCCGTTCACAGAGCCCCGTGAAGTGACGGCAGATTTCGTTGAGGAGGCCTGCCCGTTTCAAGTCACACACCTCAGGGCCGTCACCGGCTGCAGCTATTAGTGGAATAATCAATTCTTAATTCATAAGATATCACATGTTCACAGCGGGTTTGAACTGTAGCAATCAAACTTAGCATAGCTGTCTACCCCGCTGTGTTTCTTTCATTCCCACTAAATCAATCACTCAATTCATCCATCCATACATCCATCCGTCCATCACTTACAGTCATCCATCCATCCTTCCACCCACCGACCCACCCACCCCAATCCTCAGGTTACCACACACACCTCTTCTTTCGTGTTGGTGTCAACAGACCACCTATAGACACAAATAACTTTAAAGCTGCGGGCATTTTTGCATCTTAATTTAATCAGCTCCAATGCAGTGAAATGTAGAAACAAACCCCATACTCACGGTTGTTGCCCTGTCTCCAATACCTTGCAGACAACAGCCATTTTGCACAAGGCATGTTTATATATTTATTTTCACTTTGCTACCATTGTGTGATGGACTGATTTTTCACTTTTAGCATCCATCACTGAGTCAAGTTGGAGATGTACAGAGAAGTCATAACAGGTTGTAACATCCTAATTCTCTTTCTGTCTGTTATTCCCACCACATTTTTACCTCTCCCTCAACTGTCTTCAAGGGACAATTGTCCAGTGAATGACCATGACAAGCATCGGGAACACCAACTAACAGGACCAACGTTAGTGTTCTCTACCCTGTATTCATACAGGTACAGCTCAGCTTGCTCACGCATAAGACCTCCAATCACCCTGCACCCACACAGCACCTTTCACAGTATGCTGACACTGAGAGACCGCCTGCTCTTATACAGACCCTCCCGTCAGATACTCCACTCACCTGAACTCACACCACACCCTCCACTCATCAGGACCTATTCATGGGTGCTCATGTTAAGCTGAGGTCCTATTCATAGGGTACCTCTCAGAGGTGGTCCTGCACAAGAGTGACCCTTGTAGGATGCCCAGTACAGGATACCCTCGTCAGCTGGAGATGCTGCACAGGGCTGCCACTGATAGAAAGCTCTGCATATGGGTGCTACTGCTGGGTGGGTCCCTCACATTGGCACTGCTCGTAGATGTCCTTATGAGCTTGGTATCTTGTACTGGAGTACCTGTACTCTACCATATATTCTGTGCTATAGTTCCTGTTGCTCTTCTGTGCACAGTACAGAAGCAGCAGAACCTAATGTAAGGATTAGGCGGGGTGAAATTTCAACTATGCCGGAGTAATTGTAGTAATTTCTGTAATTCTGCATTGCTTTTTGACACCGAATTACAGTTATTTAAGTGATTACTCCTCCTCACATAATTTTGGGGAAAAACCCCACCACAAGAACACATTTAGTGAGCGTGAGTGGGTGATCGTGTGTGCTATGTGTGTTCTGCTGCATTTAATGCTATTTCTTATCACAAAATGCACGCTCGTTTTTACTTCCGGCTGAATTTTGCGCTAAGAAAATATTGCTAAATGCTGGAAGTAAAATGGGGAAATATTCTACCCCAAAGGCACATTCAGCAAGCGCAGGCGGCTACTCACACTTGCTATTCATGTTCTTTGCTTTTAGCAATATTTCTTAGCACATACTGCAGCTTCACGTCCATTTTGGATGTGAGGGGGTATTTTTATGCTAAGAAATAGAGCTAAATCCAGAAATACTCTACTCCTGTAATTCCGCTTAATCTCACCGAAATTTTAAATAATTCCACGTGATTACACTACACAGAATTACACTAGTTACACCCAACCAGAGTAAGGATCCTCTGTAGAACAAGAATGCACATCATGACTAGGCTAGGACAGGTAGAAGAAGGGTCCACAGTAGCATCAGACCTGAAGAGATGGTTCTGGGAGAGAATCCCAGCGATGAGAGGGCTGAAGGGATTCATCCCAACAATAAAGACTGAGAGGAAGGACAGAGGATGGGGAGACATATGAAGGGGTTTGAACATTACAGGGGTTCAGGGAAAGAATAAGTGGGATATAAAGAAAACTGATCAGCTGGTCACCCCTAATGGCACCCCTAATCAGACCCAAGTTTCAACTAGCGCCACTCTATTCAGCTTGCCCCATCTGTCAGTACACTGCACGTAGCCCTAGGGTATCCAAACCGTGGTCCCTCGCTGTCACTTATGATCACATACAATCTTGTTAGTGATTGGGCAGTAGAAGAAGCATTGATCGGAACATAGGTCCAAAGTTTCCCCTCGAAGAGCTCGGGCGCAAGAGCATCATGGCTGTGGTGGGGATCTGTGGCCCTGCTCTCTCTATGCATTGCAGATTCACTGCATTTAGCTCACACATGTGCTCACTCATACTGCACAGGTGCACTGCGATCAAGCCAACACACAGCCTAGGAGCAGTGCACGGCTCCTGTGCACCACCGAAAACCAAATATATAAAGTACCATTTTTGGTATGTACATGTGCAAGGCATGTGAACTTGCACGTTCTTCTGTTCATGTGTAGATGCTGTGTGTGGGAGCAACAGTTGAGATTAGGTTTAAGGGCAGAGTTGCTCCCATTTGAAGGGCCTCTGGGCCCTGGCCAGGATGTGGGGCCCTGATTTTGACACAGTGTTGTTACATTTGAATGTGGCAAGCAACCATCTTAAGTGAGTGGACCCCTCAAGACCTAATAAGATTAAATAATCACTCTTTTTTGGTGACAGAACACACGTTCTGCCCTATCACATACTGTATTCTAGGTACCACCCAACATGTGGTAGAGCTAAAGCCCCACTCTCACTAGTGCTCCCAAAAGCTCTTTTTCTAGTGACCACATATGGTAGTATTGATGCAATGTCTAAATAAACCTAAACGTTTTCGCTGATTTAAAATATTTCTTTTTAAAATATGATTTGACGCCCTATAATAATGTGAGAATAGTAGCTACATGGAGCTAGAAAGTGCTCTTGTCGTGTAAAATTAAATGCATAAACTCAAAAAAGCTTCAAGTTAGTGGTCAGATTCGGAATCCGATATCCTATACCACTTAACATCTGTTATGCCAACATTTTCCAGTCCACAAACGGGCTAGTTTTAAGTTATGAAGAAAATAATGAGGAACAACCATTGCTGAAGTAATTCGTTGTCTGTATTCATCATTTTTAACTCTCATTCCAAAACTACTGTTCACGTTTTATTTTTAAGGGATAGTTGAATTCTAAATCACAGAACAGTTACAAAAATCATTAGTTTAAAGCATTTTTTCAGAAATTGATGCAACTTTTCACAATATTTCACAAGAAAAAACATTTACCTTCTGTGCCTTTACTGGCTGTAAAATCTCATGTGGTTTTAAAATTTGGAGAGTTTGATGTTATCCAACAATTGGTTTATTCTGGCCATAGTTAGAAAGAACTGAGTAAGCCGATTTAAGAGCAGGATTGAATTACGTGGGCTGTTAAAATGATGCTGATCGTTTTCCACATAATTATCGATTTGCACCGTAATAGCGGTCAAAACTACTG
Source organism: Pleurodeles waltl (assembly GCF_031143425.1). NCBI lineage: Eukaryota > Metazoa > Chordata > Amphibia > Caudata > Salamandridae > Pleurodeles > Pleurodeles waltl. Next base: position 1,503,701,175 of record NC_090445.1, on the reverse strand, counting down.
CATAATGTGGTTCTCTACTATCACATAATTTCAATGGTCCTCCATACGGCAAGTCGAGAAGTCTTCCTCCATCAATGGGTACTATTCCATCTTCATGGCTGTGACACCTCCAGACAATCATGTTTGATAAAGAATGTTCACCTGCCAAATAAATGAATAAATGCACAAATAAACACACAAATAAATACAATTACTGGCTGCACCCCTCTACTATATATTCTATGAGATGCTTTGTTGCTCTTTGTTCTGTCTAGCACCTCGCTCTCTTGCGTTTATTGTCTTTTTGAAATTGAAGGAATGCTCTGCATGCAGGTCCTTGGCTAGAGTGTTATGTTCAATGCGCGCATTTACTAACACCATCCCTGGGAAAGTCCTGGACTAGTTGGAGAGGCCTATATGAGACTTGTGCTTGACTTTATCACTGCCCTCCTGGACTCTCAGAGTCACAAGTTCCTTACAAAATTTACATTTTTTTCGATGTGGGTCAATCAAGTTGAGCTTCTTTCGAGTTTTCTGATTCCTAGCCACCTCATAAAAAAGAGCCTCAGGTGTGATCCTTCAGCAAAGTACCTTTTCCAGATGCTTTCTTAGTTTGACGTTCATCCTCATCTCAAGCTGTCTTGGCTCTGGTCACTGGACATGCATAATGTTTTCGGGTTGCTTTGAACTCTTCTGTTTCGATTTCATTCAGTGGGTCATATAAACAGTGCTATACTCTCTGTAATACGTGTCTGGTCAAGAACAGCTAATTTGAGTTTTCTAACTCAACAGCTGTAGTCTTGAAACAAAGGTCAGGATGCGGTTCATCTTTCTAGTTCAGTGTTTTGGTAGCCTTCCCCTAGTGGAGGAGGTCTGGGCTTTTCATAGCTCTTTGATGGCACATAAATACTTCTGATATCAAAAGGCTAAAAAATGCTTTTTGAAGGAGAGCAAAATTGCGTAGAATGTACCTGAACTGAACATAGGTTGGTTCTCTTAATAAATTAATAAATTATGGATTTTCTTGAGACTGTGAGGTCTCTCTTAAGAAGGAGCGCAGTTCCACGTATTGATGATTTAGAATGGCGGGTCTCTCTTCAAAAGCAATAGGCTCTTTTCATAAGGGAAGGGTTCTCTTCAGGAGGAGTGTGTCCTTGCCCTAGAAGAGCAAAGCTGTTTTTGGAAAAAGCAAGTTGTTACCTTGGGAGAACTGGGATCTCCCAGTTTAAAAGGACTCTTCAGAAGTAGCATGGTTTTGATTCAAGAGAGGAGGACTCTATTCAGAAGAAGCACGCTTGTGTCTTAGGCGAGTAGGGCTCCTTTCATATGCTTATGCCTTAGGAGAGCAGGGCTCGCTTTCAGGTGAGGTGTGCTTTTGCCTTAAAAGAATAGGTTTCTCTTTGGTAGAAACAGTTGTTTTCTCAAGAAACATGCTCTTGTTGTATGAGAGCAGGTCTCTCTATTGAAGAAGATGCTTGTGACCTGTGAACACAAGGCCCTGCTCGATGAGGCATGCTGTGTCATTTTAGGAGAACATGATTATCTTTGGAAGAAGTGTGGTCTGTATTAGGAGAGCAGTTTTCTCTTTGGAAGAGGTATGCTCTTGCCTTAGGATATTAAGGCACTCTTCGGAAGGCTAGTAGGGCTTTCTTTTCGTGAGTTATGGTTTTCCCTTAGAAGAACAGGGTTCTCTTTTGATGAGGTATGTTCTGGGAATGAGAGGGCATGGTTCACTTCGGAAAATGTACACTTTTGCTTTAGGATAGCAGGGCTGTCTATGGAAGAAACCTGTTCTTGTCTTAGGAGAGCAGGTTTCTCTTTAGGTGAGCAGGTCTCTCATAAAAGAGCAACTCCCTATCTCCTTCTCTCTCTCTCTCTTTCTCTCCCTCTATAAAGTGACAGGTCTAGCTCCGCAACAATGTCTTGTTCTCCTTTAATGCAAGTCTCTCATTGGTAAAGGAGACCTCTATTTTGAATGGGAGAGCTCATGTTAAAAAAGTACTTTTCTCCATAAAAAGGACAAGCTCTCTGTTTAGAATGTCAGAATACTCTATAATTCATTGTCTTTGTATTCAAGTACAGAAAGCTTTGGAATATTTGGCTTTCTTTAGAATGTCAGGGTTCTATTTAGAAGAGGGGGAAGTGTCTCTCTTTTCACCTCTCTCTCTTTTTTTCTCTATCTCTCTACCTCTCTTTTGCATCTATAGGATGGCAAGGCTGTTCAAAGAAGACTGCCTCTATCCATAAGTCCAGGCTTCTGCTTAAAAGAGCTGATCTCTCTTCAGAAGGATGATCTTTCATAGCTCAAGCAAAAAAAGAAACGGCCTAAGCATGCTAGTGGTGTAGATCATTTGTAAAAATGTTTTACAGCAAACATTTGGGGAAAAAACACATGCTGCCTAAATGTGGCCACCATATGCTTGTTATGTAATTTTTAAAACTGTAAAAGCTTTCATTGATGTGGTAGTTTTAATGTTGATCTTTTAATCGACAAGCCTTACGGATGTGCTAAACACGCTGTTGTTGAACAAGACAAGGATATATAAAGACCTTGACAAATCCTCAAATTACAGACATCTTGAATGTTACAATTCCACTTGCACACTTTGTAACAGCAACTTCAACAAGTATTGGCTAAGCCAAAAGGTCTCACCTATGCAAGACCTATTGGCTTTGGCAATATGTTTTAGCCATGTTAAACACAAGTGTGGCTGCTGTTTAGCATCGCTAAAAGTTAGTGGTGTGGATTGGAGTGGGATGGGATGTGGTGTGGTGTGGTGGGGTAAGGTAGATTGGGGTAGAGTGGAATGGGGTAGATTTGGGAGAGTAGAATGGGTTAGATAGACTGGAGTGTGGTGGATCCAGGTAGATCAGAGTGGGGTAGATTGGAGTGGTGGAATTGTCTGTATTAGTGTGGTAGATTGAAGTGGGGTAGATTGAATTTCAGCAGATTGAGGTGGAGTAGGGGTAGATTAGAGTGGAGTAGATTAGAGTGGGGTAGATAGGAGTAGGGTAAATCAGAGTAGATTGGAGTAGAGTGGAGTGGGATATACAGGGTAGATTGGAGTGGTGTGTGGTAGATTAGGAAAGAGTGGGGTAGATTGGGTGGATTATATTAGGGTAAAATGGAATGAAGTGTGGGTAGATTAAAGGTAGTTTGGAGTGATGTAGACTGGTGTAGATTGGAGTAGTGTGGAGTGGGTAGATTGAGGGAGTGGGGTAGATTGGAGTGGTGTAGATTGGGTGGGTTTAAGGTAGTTTGGAGTGGGGTATATTGTGGTAGATTGGAGTGCAGTTGGATAGAGTGGCGGGGTAGATTAGGATGTGGTGGGGTAGATTGGAGTGGGGTAGCTTGATGTGGGGTAGATTGAATGGGGTAGATTGGAGTAGGGTAGTTTGGGGTGGTGTGGGGTAGGGTAGATTGGAGTAGGATTGAGTTGGTGAGATAAAACTGGAGAGGGGTGGTGGCATGTGGTAGTAAGAAGTGAAATTGAGTGGGATAGATTGTGTAGCGTAGAATGGAGTGTGGTAGATTGAGACAGAGTGGAGAGGGGTATATTGGGTGGATTGGAGTAGATATATTGGAGTGGTGTTGATTGTGGTGGAGTGGCGTTGGGTACATTGTAATGAAGTGAGGTGGGGTGGAGTTGGATAGATTGGAGTGGAGTTGAGATTGGAGTGGAGTGAGATAAATTAGGTATGAGTGGAGTGAGGTAGATTTGAGTGGAATGGAGTGGGATAGGTTAAAGTGTAGTGGGGTACATTGGGTGGATTAGAGTAGGGTAGATTGGATTTGACTGGGGTAGACTGAATTGAGGTAGATTGGAATTGGGTAGATTGGGGTGGAGTGGGGTGGGTGGATTGGAGTGGGATGGATTGGTGTCGAGTGGGTTAGATTGGAGTGGAGAAGGGCAGATTTGAGTGGAGTGTGGTAGACTGGAGTGGGGAAGAATGGAGTGAAGTGGAGTAGGGCAGATTTGGGTAGAGTGGATTTAAGTGGAGTGGGGTAGATTGGGTGGACTGCGGTGTGATAGACTGGAGTGGGGTAGATTGTAGTAGATTGGAGTGGGGTAGATTCGATAGATTTCAGTAGGTAAATTTTAGTTGAGTGGAGTAGACTCTAGTAGTGTGGGGGAGATTAGAGTGGAGATGAGTTGGATAGAATAGCTGTAGAGTTTGAAGTGGAGTGCGGTAAACTGGAATGGAGTAGGGTAAATTGGACTGGGGTCGATTGGAGCCGAGTAGAGTGGAGTGGGATAGATTGGAGTGAAGTCGGGAAGATTGGAGTAGAGTAGGTTGGATGGGGATGCATTGGAGTTGGGTTGATTGGGGTAGATTGGAGTGGAGTGGGGTAGACTGGGGATGATGGCAGCAGAGTGGAGTAGATTTGAGTAGAGTGCAGTAGATTTGGGTGGAGTAGGGTAGATTGGAGTGGAGTGGTATTGATTGGGTTAGATTGAGTGGGGTGGAGTAGATTGAAGTGGAGTAGTTTGGAGTAAATTGAAGTGAAGTAGAGTTGATTGGAGTGGAGTGGGGCAGATTGGGGTAGACTGGAGTGGAGTCTGGTAGATTGGAGTAGGGTTGATTGTACTAGAGTGGGGTAGATTGGATCATGGTGGAGTGGATTGGCGTAGATTGGAGTGGAGTGTGGTATATTAAATTAGAGTGGGGTATATTAAAGTGAGGTAGATTGGAGTGGTGTGGGGTAAATTGGGGTGGGGAGCGTAAATAGGGAGGGGGCATATTGCAGTGGATAGATAGGAGTGGAGTAGATTGGGGTGTATTGTAGAAAAGTGGAGTGATGTAGATTGGGGTACATTGGTGTGTAGTGGGACAGACTGGAGTGAAGTGGGGATAGATTGGAGTGAGGTAGAGTAGAGTGGGGTAAGTAGTGTGGAGTGGTGGGGCATAGAGTGGAGTGACATGTTGTGTAGTAGAGGAAATGGTGTAGTGTGGAGTGTTGTGGAGTTGAGTGTCGTGTGCCAGAGTCTTTTAAAGTGGAAGAGAGTAGAGTGGACTGGTGTGTTGTAGAGTGAAGTGGAGTGGAGTGTTGCATAAGGGAATGTCAAGGCCTTGAATGGAGGGCATAGAGTGGAGTGGATTGGCGTTGTGTGGGGTATGCATTGTGTTGTAGTGCACTACCGTTACAGTCAACTCATATTTAATTAAAATGGCCATTACATTTGCACTGAAATACAGTTTTACTGCATACAAATGATTATGTGTGCAAATGTCATCACCTAGTGTGTTGATGTGTTTTGATCGTATTCAAATATTTGTTTCCATCACACTTCAGAATTTAAAAAAAGTCCTTCATTTTGTACTAATTCTGATATATTCTGAAACATTAGCACAGTTCATTTTTTGTTGTGTGCTAGAAAAAACACCTTCCTCTCTTACGTTGGAACTCAGCAGGATTGTCACATAAATTCTCTCAGTTTGAAGTCAGAGAACGAAAAGTAATCACCAAGCTCCCTGGAAGAGAGAGTCTGATATTTGACTTCTGTCTGTGAATGCACAGCAAATGTGATAACATAAGAACAAGATTTAAAGGCCTGCTTACAGAAAGCAGGTTCCTGGAAGAATACAGTAAACAAGGTTTGGGCAACAGGAGGGTGAACTCAAGCTTGAATGCCTAAAGCTAATAGATCCAGCAAATGGAAAGCCAGAAAAAGTGAGTAACAAACCCCAAAGCCAATGGTAAGCAATAGGTGGAATGCATTCCTAAGTGAGCTTTCGGAATATCCTCCGGATGTCTTTAACAAACCAGACAGCTGCGCTATCTGGTAGGGTTAGGCCTAAAAAGAAGGCAGAAAATAAATCACCATCTAATTGAGACCCAGAAGTGCAAGCAAAATATAACACAGGTGTTTCAAGTTTAGGAAAAAAGCACATTTTGAACCAATTTTTACACTGAGGAGAATGTGAACAACGTGCACAGGCGTGCAGTCACTCAAGATGGTGTGATCCATTTCCAAGAAAACCAAGTATTTTACATATGCAAGCATGTGCATTTAAAGTCCGTTCCCCTGTGCAAAATACCACACCATTGAACAGTGAATCCTGTTAGTTTACTGGAGGATGGGGGGGGGGGGGGTGGGCACAGATCCCCACAGTTTGTTTGTCCTGCGATTCCAGTAGCAAGGTGCGTTTCAATGTTTGAACCAAGGTCAAGATAGATGAGTCTTTTTTCCCCATGCGCCCATGGAACTAATTTCTTAATCTTTTGAGAGCGGGAATAAGGAAATTATAATTTTCTATTTCTTTTGAAATCATTTTAGTTCATCACATCTCTGAAAGCTTTTCATTTCTAAATACATTTAGAAGTGAAGCAAGCCTTCCTCTGTTTTCGTGGTTGCAGTTTAACAGTGCGGCATAATTGAGGCAGAGGGAAAGATGAGGGAGCGCCCCTCCCCCGAGCTGCCTCTTGGTTTCTTTGAAAATCGAAGGGTAGATGAAGCAAGGCTCGAGGAGGAGGTCTGTCTTGGGCTGATAAAAAAATCCATACCCTTAAAAAGCTTTTGATAATGGCTGTAGGCAGACTGGCCTGTGTAAGCAAAGCAAGAGTTTGTATGGTATTGTATTTGTCTAGCGCTAACTACTCTGGATGAGGCATTGCGGCTCTTTACGGCGAGTAGTACAATACTCTGGAACCCGAGATTTTTTGTTAATCCGGTGGTTAATGGTTGTCGATGGCTAATGGGGTTAGTCTAGTGCTCTCACAGGAACCATTTTTGCGTTACCTCCAGTTTCTTTCTGGAAGATGAAACTAGTTGGAGTGAGTAATTTGGTGTGATCGTTAGTGGGGCCTATATGAATTCACGCAAAAGATAGTTGGGATTAATAGGCTAGAGCAGATTAGGTATTGTCAGGTAGCGGCCGCTTGGTTTAAAAGAAGGAGAGGTTGTAATTTATTAAATGAGTTGTGGGCAACTTGCCGAAATACAATAAAAGATATTAAGGGGCCATAACTGGAAATAGGTCATTTGTTGTTAATCCAGTGAGGCTTGGACGAGACATATGTTCAGCGCACATGTAATTGACTCTTCTCCAGCCACACTGGCCATTCTTATGCAATATATATTGGGAAATCACTGAGTGCAAGAATTATTAGAATATGGAAAGTAATAGAAATCTGCATTATTCTCATGCTTCAATAGCGCTTTTTTTAGATTCACTGACATCTCATTGAGGACAAGGGGATTTTTAAGTAATCATTAGTGTATGAATAGTTTATATAGGACAACCAGCCATGCCTTTTTGCTTGATGATGCTTTTCAAGGGCATCTATTTTTCTCCTAAATTCTCTTGATCGATAAAAGATCTATCCAGCATTTCTTACTGACCTGCATTGCAAAGCACGGATATTTAGGTCATGATTCTAAAGATGTATGCTTTCACCCCTTTGGAGGTTGCTTTGCAACAAAGGTTAATGTTCAAGTAAGTGATACTGGGTTCAAGGAAAGTGGAATCAGTAAAAAAAAAAAAATGATTTGTTATCGAGTGTTCTTCAAACGTGACCTCCTACTTCTTTAAAAACAATGTTTTGCTACCTACAGGGAGGAGGTATTTGCATTAAACAAGGTCTGCCTTGCCAGGTAGGAGCTATCATACGTTTCTATCTCAACCCCCTGCCTCTAAGGCAGGATTTCCTGTCCTCACCTAAGTGAGTGACTGCCAAGTTGACTTACATTTCATCTGTCACGACTGAAATATGTAAAGGGACCTGTAACCTGACAACTGTTACTCTGGTTTGCCATTATATTTCCTCCTTCCTCAGGATCAGCACAACTGGTGTGATGAAGGCTAGACCATCAATGAGTTTGGAGTCTTATGAATGGTCAGTGTCCCTATGAGCATCATATAATTGATGTTAACTGAGATCTGGACGTGTGAAATTTCTGAGTTGGTGGAAACAATGGCACTGTTAATTTCTTACCAATTTATGTACTTCTTCGATATCTTTCAGTGAGTTTTGGGGTCAGCAGACCTAATTCAGCTCTGCAGCTTCACGTTAGCGTCTCACTTTATAGCACTTAGCGCATGGCTTTCTGACCACTAGGTTGCGATCCAGGTCTTGCCCTTGAGGTAGGTGGTAAGATAGTGTGAAGCAGGGCTGGTTCTTCTTGCTCTGGCCTACCTTTACAGCACCTCCTAAGTCTCTGTAAACCTTTGTGGCTATTGAGGTGGCAATGTCTTCCACCTGGCCTAAGCTCAACGTCAGAGTTCCTGTTAGGTTAGGTATGGTGCCTTCATGCAGGCTTTCGCACAATATCTACTTTAATTGGATGAACTTGTATGAGGTCATTTTATACAGCACGAATCATCAATGAGCTGAAACCGGCAGTGATTGGAAGCTTACAATTTCGAATCTAAGCTAGGTTGACTCTCTTTTCCATGCTTATGAAGGTCGGTAAATTGAGGGCCATTTAATTGAGGAAAAAGCATCACCTGTTTTTATAACACTTAGAAACAATATATCTGGTATGAAGCGCTATATGGCAAATTTGTATTAGTGTAACTGAATTCTGTAACTGCTCCACCATGTGTGAGAAGGCCGCAAAAGGACAATCTTGCTTTTCAGCTCTTTTCTGCTGAAAGGGCGGTAAACTTTGCTGTATGAAAGCCAGCACCCTGGAGTGGTGTACTCTGCTCATGACGGAATGAGATGAGGAATGGAAAGAAATGAGTCACTTAATACCAGGAAATAACATTGTTATATCATTATTGATGGCAGAGCGGATCTCCTTCTTATTAGAACTCCAATGATGCCAGACGCTGAGGGCCCTGGACTCAGCAGTCTCTGACAGCAGATTGAACATTTTTAACAACATTTTGTATGAGCTGGGAAAATGTAGAAATTTGTCATGGAGCAAATAAGTATTCTCCACACTCTGCTCTCATGTCAGTCTAACCTAGGGCCTGGTGTACACAGGTAGGGCTAGTGTTTTTTGCATATTGACTGCTTGGGTGACCTTCATCTTCATTTCGCACTGTGATGTATGCAACATTGAGTTTCATTGCAAAATGCACATTTGCCGAAAGTTGCAAAAACTCCTGTCCCCTTAATCTTTGAGGCAGGACTCCTCTTGCAAGTCACAGGAGAGGGATATTTGGAGGCCTGCGATGATCTGCAGACCTCCATCCCTGCATGTGCATTAACTGAAGTTCAGAGTTATTTTTAAAGCGGCCCCAATCAGTCAGAGAAGCAGTGTCTGCTTTTAAAAATAAAAGGTTTCTTTCAGTGAATGATATCCGAGGGAGCATGCAGTGGGTAGGTGTTCCATTGTCTACTCATCTGATGCTAAATGCACACATTCACAAAGTGAATGCTGTCCCAAGGGACACTTTCCATATTAGGATATACAAATGATTTAAAATTCCAGTCACAAAACATTGATACATTACATTTCGATTTGTTGGGTGGATAGGGATGCTTGGTTTCATGTCCCCTCCTCGAATCACAAGTAGTTGCAAAAAGCACTTTGCAAGTCTGATAATGATTTCCATTCCAAAATGTGTTTGTTCTACATGTGACTCACTTTTTTGCAGGCCCAACGCCTGTGATTTTGGGAATTGCAGATTTTGTGAGTTTAAATAGTTATAGTACATTGGGCACACAAACCCCTTAGCTCAATGCACAGAGATCCCCGTCCATGTATGACAATTTTTCATTTCACATGGGGCTCAATTTCCTTTATTTGAAATGGGAAAACCAAAACTACAAGTATCAAAATGCGTACAAGAAATAGGGTTTACCTGCACATGTCTGTTAGTGTATATAGGGCTTGCCCACTGTGCACATTCTTTCAGTTAGTAGCAACAGTACTCCTTTACCTGTTGTTCGCAGTGTGCATTAACATGTAGCTCGCAGTTCAGCACAATCATGCATATGCACTACAATTCAATATCTATGCGGGGGGTCAATTTCAGACTGTGCGAAACTACTTGCAGCGTTCATTTAAGCATTTCTTTTAGAACAATCCACAGAAATGTTCCAAAGAGGATTCATTAAAAAAAATGTGCAAAATCATTCCCATCTTAGAAAACATTTTTGGAAACAAGGCCGGGTAGAGCATCTCCATGTTTAACAAACGTTGTATTTACTACAATAGTCCATACAGCAGTTTTCCTAGTCAGGTAGGAAAAAAGAGAACAGCCTTAGTCTGTGTCCTGTAATCAACTGTGTGCCAATTAATCATTCACTGAACACATTAAATCTGCTCTTGTCATTTTAGATTTAATAAGTCATTTTACTCTCTTCCATTGAATGAATTATGGTTTCTTCATGGCCTCTGGTATTCGGCCATGCTTGTCCTTTTCCTCTGGCAAACTTAGCTAAGGTTTGCCATAACCATGTACAACATCATATATTTAGAAATGCAGACTTGCAATTTTACCAGTTATACGTAACTGACCTAAGTATACCTTGTACGGCTATGACGCACTGCTTTTTATATCACATATTACATTACTGATGACATCTGAAATCTATGGCGGTGCAAGTTCTACTTACGTCAGTGGTCAGTTGCATATAACTGTTAAATTTCAGTATTTTTGCTTGAACATAATGATAGTTTTTAAAATATTAGAACGTCTACACATAACTACACTTTAACTTGTTTTTAATGATTTATACATATAAATACACACACACACATATATATAGAGATTTATTAAAAATTCACTAAATATGGATAAACAAGTTATACATAGGTATGGTAGTAAAATTTTAACTTAGATTTAAAAGAAACTTAGAAATTCACTAAATAAACAGCTCGCATTTCAAACCCAAAAAACTGAAATTCACCAGTTGTATGTAACTGACATAAGTATACCTTACACCACCATACATTTCAGATGTCATCAGTGATATATATGAGGTCATGAGGTTCATTATACTGGTGCAAATACTTATGCCAGTGATATATAACTGGCGAATTTCAGTGATTTTTTTGGTTTTAAAATGCTAGTGTTGTTTTCAGCAACTTTCTTTTTTTTTTTTTAGAGTAAGTTAAAATCTGACTTCCTTACATACATACAAAAGAGATGGCGTGGCAATAGGTTAGAGGGTACATTTTTAGGAAGAAGGATAATTGAGGATTCCAAATACAAAAATACCATCAATGCAATTACAGAACATGCCATTACCAAAGGGTCGTCCCAATTGAAACACAAATTACCATCAATGCAATTACAGAACATACCATTACCAAAGGGACAAACCTACTGAAACAGAAATCTAGTTAAAACGAGTCCAAATCCGAATTATTCATGATGGCCAATTTCTTCTTGGCCTTGAAAGCCTTGGGGGAGTGTGGCCTCTGTGTAGTCTGCATGTAGAGTGCCGCAATCCAGTAATTGAGTGGGCTAGTTGTTTACCTCCAAAGCTTTTTTCCCATTGATCTGTGCTGAGATGATGAGCTAGACTTGGGCACAGATTTCTCGTGGACATTTTTGGAGTAAACATGTCCGGCGTATGTTTGGGCGAGTTAGTATTGGTCGTTTTCCAGATAATGCTTAAACGGTGGAGATGATATTTTGGCTACATTATGTTTCTAGAATGACATTTCAAATGCGATAGTCTGGTAGTGTACTCCCAGGATATTTGTTATTATGGGAAGTAAAAAGATAAAAAAGCAAAGCAATTATCCACTGCAATGCACTGTAGCAAAGACGCACCCCTTCAGTCAAAAACATCACTTGGCTTGGCCTCATCTCTTAATCGATGACATTCTCACTTGAATCAGGGTTTGTGATAGGCACATTTTCACGAAGAATGTGTACTTTTGTAGTTTAATTTATTTCTGGGTTGTACTGCTGATGCAGGCACGTTGAAGAACATGAGCCACATTTCTTTTCCATGTGTTCCTCCTGAGTAAAGGATGGAAGGGAAGCTGAAGTGTGTTGATGGCTTGTGTTTCTATCACTTTCTTCCCGATTCATAATTTTGAAATCAACTAGTAAAATTGAAATGAAAGGGGGGATTACGCTCGTGCTTTGTGGTTACATCTGTATAAAATACATTTTTACAAAGCCCAAAAGTTTGCTGTTATCTTGCAAACACCCACTGGTCATAAGGCTGAATCCAGGAAGGCTGACGCCAGCAAAATAATCTCTAATAGGCATAACACCTGTTAATAAGAACATCTGGTAGTTCAGGATTTAGAGGTATTGCTGTTGTGATGTGTGGTGTGCAAGCTCGAATTTTGGTTAAAATATGTTGCACATACTTTTCTCGAATTTGCCCAACTACCTTATTCAGTCTAGAAACACTTTAAAGAAATTCCTCGACATAAACCGTCAGCACAATAACATACAACTCACAACAGCCATTGAATGCATTTTCTATCTCTTGCTTTTTTTCTTTTTTTCACCCAACGCCATCAAACAGTTTATATAGTTTGGAGCTGTCAGGATTGCAAAGCGGCAAGCGGCAGGTACCACGCAGGTCACATGCGCCTTTCTTGCTGGGATATTCTCAGACTTGCCTCTGAAATGGTTTGAAAGCCTCAGCTCCGTCTAGGCGATGTGTACCCATAACATGGTTAGGCGAATTTAGAGCCCGCACTGCGGATGCACGGATCACGCAGACGGTAAAAGGGCTCATCCCGCTGCCTGGTGATTTGATATGGAAGATAGATGGTGAAGCAGGCGCCAGTGATGTGTTTATTCACTGTCATCAGTGGGGTGTCACTCTCTCGAAGGCGCCATATAGAAAATAATCGAGTTCACTGTTACATGCCACGCCTATTTACATATTGCTGATATTTCAGTTTTGTTTGTGATGGAATACGTTGAACTCTCTTGAAAGAGCTAAGGGGGTATTTCTTATTTTTTTCGCTTGGTAGGCACAAGGAGGAGTGTATATTCTGCATCCTTCTTTTTTTAGGTCTGGCTAGGAGAGTTATCTTCTCCAGCTACTTATTGGTAGAACAAATGATCGGAGCTGACAGGAAGGCCACAATTTCACATGACAGGAAGTTGTATTGGTCACATTATTGATGCTCTCAAGTCATCCGATGTTGTACTCTTTATTGTATGTGTCTGTGCCCAGTCATGTTGTCCGCATGACACAATTAGTGCAACATGTAACCTTTGTCCATCTCTTCATCTCTTTTTCATTTCTCTTTCTCTGCTAATCTTTCTCTCCTATTGTTCTTTTCCTCTACCTTTCGTTCCTTCCATTTCTAAATCTTTTAATTTAGCCTCTTTCGTGAAGTTTCTACATTCCTTACTCTCTTTCTTTCCTTGTTTCTGCCATTCGCTCAGTTTCATTCGCTCGTTGTTTGATTAGCCAATAATTGTACCTAACACCTCAATGTGCTGTATTTTGGAAACGATGCCTTATCTTTAACGGTAGAATCAGAAACATCTTGTGCGGTGTTTACAGGCTTCTTGTACGTCCCTGTGACACGCAGGGTGCAAGAACAGTCTGTATGTGTTTCTGGTGCACTAGACACCCATGAGCCACCATTGCTCTACATGCTGCACTGACACGATCCACAATAGGGTCAGAAGAAAATTTTGAGTTGGCAATTGCGGGATGTGCATCCCATAGAAAACTGAGGTGTTTGGTATTTATTTGTGCAATATTTGTTACCTATCACAAGTTTTAGAGGAATAACATGCATATGTTTGTGTTTTGTGGCACCAAAATCCCCATATTCTAATATTTAGGGAATATTTTCCCCTGATAAATGTGGGCAGGTTTGAGCTGTTGAAATTAATCACAAAACTCGTAATTCCAATAGGTGCAGGGGCAGGAGTTATTGCATATATTGGAATTTATCAGTCCACTCGTAAGGGGGGATTTAGTTTCGTGAGTCACAAATGACCACCATCGTTGCAGGAACACTGAAGTAATTAGCTGGAGTGCAGTTGCACATGGTGGAAGGTGGAAAACTGCCCATGGAATCCAACTCCTATTGGCACCTCTGCACACTATACAGAATGTTACTATTAGCTATTCAAGAGGCAGACAACTCTGGAACTCATCCTAAGTGGGGGTAGGGGCTGAACCAATATTACAGAATACCTGGATCTCTTCTACTAGTATTCGAAACATTAGTACTGCTTTAGAAATGGTATGAAAACAGGCATGATTTTGGCTGGTGCAGTTCTTAGCATCCTACCATCATATGACCTTGATCCATGAGAGAAGTCCTAGTTCAGGTGAAGGGAAATATGTACATCTGGGTGTCCTGTTTAATTCCCACCTTCTCTCTTCAGGGAAAGACAGTAGTCATGGAAACAAATTCTCAAATAACTAGTTCTCCATATTTTCTAGAACAACCCTGGTGTTGCATTATTACACCATATTCCAGAGAACTCTATAAAAAAATAAATTAGAAAAACACACTGAGTTCAAAGTGCAGTCATTATCACAAATCTAACACTAAGGGCCAGATGTACCAAAGGATTTTACCCATTCTGTGTCTATGGGAAAAAGCTTTCGTACATATGGCCCTAAGAAACAAGAACACAAGAGAGCATAAAACATCAGAAGAGCTACCCTAACTAGGGCTCTCTGTCTAACTCTATTACCATTAGCATCTCGTCCGTGCAATGGTTACTCAATGGCAGAGAAAACTGTAGTTCAGATGCTGGGAAAGCTCAATTCCGCTGACTGGTAAATATGGCATGGGCACTGAAAGGTAAGACAGGCATGCACAGGCTTAAGTCACTGTGCCAGGGGACTTAAGCTGTTATTTTACTGTGGTGCCCAAAAAGGCCAAAACCAATCTTGGGGTGCTTGTGGTCCAGTTAAAAGGCACCTAGTGTCTAAACTGGGAGTTCAGACTGGACTGCTTCTATTTGAGCACTACCAACCTCATTTATATATGGCTACTCCTTGCTTAGAGAAGCTCAGTGGGCAGAGTTGGACAGGCCTATAGGTCAATCTGGCAGTGCCTGAAGTGCTGGTTTGTTAGGTCAGTGTGTAGGCCGGTTTCAGCTGTTTGTGGGCCTGTTTTATGGTCCAGCGGGTCGTTTTTTACTATTGATTCCTCTGGTATTACCCTAAGCACTTCCTATATAGCAAGCACAAATGCATGCAACCTCACATAGCTTGCAAAATACCTGCTGTCTTCATAAATTCAAAACTTCCCCGATTTTCAAATGTGGGGCACTCTTTTAGCTGTCTGATTCACTAATGGGGCCTTTTTTATATTGGTGCCCAGGCCTATTTTTCTGTCCCAGTCGGGCCTTGAGGTGGGTAGAACGGTGGACTGGAATGAATCCCCGAGTAATTACCAGTGGCTGGCATTATTGTGAGCATTCCACTCATCACATTTTTCTCTGTGCCAGTCTCCCATTTTCGTCAGCTGTCCTGTTGCCGCACCACTCTAAACGACGCCCTTGGTCCTCCGGAAGGACGTGCAGTAGGCCATGGCAAAAAAAAACAACAAAACTCGTATATTGAAAGGCATATCATTCAAATGTCATTGAGAAAAGCAGAACAGGCCACACTGTTCTCCCCTCCTGTTCCCTTTTTAAATTGTTTTGGGTCACGGAAAACGATGGACATCAAAAGAACATGAGCTGCAGCGAAGGAGTGCGTCTGCTGGGGCAGAGTGGCAGGTTGTGGCCACCAATGAATCAAGCCTGACAAGCATCCAGTCTCGCTGTCCCTGCAGGCGCCGAGGCAGGTTCTCCGGAACGGGGCAAGGCCTGCCACCGTCCGGTGGAGAGGAACTAACAGGTGGCACCTCCGAGAGGAATGGCAGAGCGGTGAACGTGCCGCGTCTAGCATGGAAAATTCCAGATTTTGGAGCAGAGTTCCGAGCAAGGTGTCCAGCCACACACCCCTGGCGTGTCTCAGTGCCGGGAGCCTAGGAACAAAGCAGACGAGGGACTAAATAGTTCCACATATGTGCAGTCCCTTTATCCTATGCTATTGTGTTTTACCTGCTCTGCAGCTACCGCTATAAAATTTCAGGTATGGATGGGAAATAGGGACAAAAAAGCAGATCACACTAGTAATGTGCCTTAGTTGATGCTGGGAGTGCACGGTAATAGAAGGATGCTTTTTCTGCCCATTTCAGAGCTCGCAGCCTCACAGGTGCCTTTAACTTGTTCCTGGAACTCACTATCCCTCGCCTTAAGGACACAACCTAATCTCACTCTCAAGAGACAGCTTAAGGTTCACCTCTTCGCTAGTAGGGGTGGGCAAAATACTGTAATTTGCTTTTGCATACGTCTGCTACATTGTGGAAAAATTATATGTAAGTACAAAAAAACCAACACTGACATTTGGCACTAAGGGGCAAATTTATGGAATGTGGCGCTGCACCTAGTGCAGCGCTATTTTTCATGCATTTGAGCACGTCCAAAACACAGGGCATGCCTAAGTGTTCGGGGCATCTGGAAATCGCCTGTTTTCTGGAGGAAACTCTAAACACAGTG
The DNA here is from genome assembly GCF_031143425.1 of Pleurodeles waltl. Lineage (NCBI taxonomy): Eukaryota > Metazoa > Chordata > Amphibia > Caudata > Salamandridae > Pleurodeles > Pleurodeles waltl. Next base: position 1,503,684,789 of record NC_090445.1, on the reverse strand, counting down.
CGATTTCCATGGAGCTGCATTTCTTCCTCAATCCTATTGCCACGATGGAGGATTAAGTCGGTGGATTCTGCCCCATAGCTGGCATTTCCTCCAAAAGTTGCGGTAATTTCTGTTACCACCACACTCTTAATGACGCCCCGTCTGTACACTGAGGCAGAATGAACGCCTCATGAAGGGACAGCAGTGAATGCAATGAACTTGGAGATAGTGATGTACAGCATTTGGCAGAGTTATTCTCTATTAATGAGAAGAAAGTCTGGCTGGTGAGAGAAGTGATGTACGGTGTGGAAATGTGATGAGGGAATGTACTCTAGGCACCAGAAGTCATGGGGAGGCAGTGTGGCACGGCTTCTTTCCCGTCTAGCAGAAGCATTTTCTCCATTCATCTTGCGTTTGCACAAATATGTTTCTGGAAGGCAGGTGGCACCGAATGAAAAACATATTTGTGCAGTACATGAGAGCCTGTGCCTTCCTGGTTCAGATGCCCCCAGATGAATAGCGATCTAATGTTACATCCATCAATATGGTTCTTTTGTTACCATCCATGAAACAAGTTGGCATTTACAGTTTATTTTAGGGCACGTGGCCTCTCCCTTCTGCCATGAATATGATTGCAATTGAAAGTAGTCAGTGTCACCAACCTTGTCGGTCGCAGTCGAGAGCCTAGGGGCGAAATGGGCACTTTGGTTTCAGTCATGGTGGAGCAGGGTGAAGGGGGTATGAGGAGTCTACTGCTAAATTCAGTACCTGATCTATAGACAAACGCGTTTTCACGAAGAGTTAGAATCCATCCTTTCTCAACCAATGAATAGATTAAGGTGGTCAGAGGTGACACATTGATCAATATGCGCTAGCTCATTCGCAGTTCAGTCTTAAGAGCATGAAAAAGAAAGTCGAAGAAACCTAACTAACAAAATACTTCATTGGGAACGAAAGGTAGACCACCAAAGTAACATATTTATTCAGAGAGAAAATAAGAACTGAATTTGTCGAAAGTAAGACCTACTCCAAGCAAAGTATGATGATGGTTCTGATGCCCACAGGAGTAGAGCCCCTCTGGTGTATCTCCATTGGAAGTTCATCCGAAAGGACAGAAATACTTTAAGTTCTGCTCGCACAAGCTGATCCACTCACACCAGACAGACTAAACCTGAGTTGTCTTTTAGGTTTCTGTAGATAGCAGGTTGGAGACGCTTTAGCTAGGTCACCACTGAACAAAGATCTGCACGCCCCTAATCCAGTGGTGTAGAATTGTTACCTTTGGATCTAATGCAAACAAGGAAGATTACCCTCCTCACCACCTAATTAGGTTGTACAAAAAGGCCACAAATAAGGTGCATTGGCCCCCACACATGGGTGTTACTGTGCTACTGCATGTGGCAGTGATGCCCCTGCCCACATCTCCCCTCTATTTTAATTGAAACTCTAGAGTGCAGTGAGGCAGACAACAGAATATCCGGACTACGGCTTTCTGGAACTTCTCTCCAGAAATGTTCTGCTCCACCTGATCCAGGCCTGTTAGACAGAATCAGCCACAGCACCGGTGGCAGTGTCTTCTTGTCGGACCTCGCAAGCTACTGCGTGATAAAGCTGGAGAGATGAGGTGGATGAATCTTCAGTGTATGTATGAACTGGCCGAACCACGATCATGGGAAATGCTTCATATTTGTTAACAAACCAGAAGTTGTCATAAGTGCCCCTTCACTTCCTCCCTCCCTTCTCTCTTTCCCTCTCTCTCCTTGCTTCTCTCTCTTTGCTTCCTTCTCATGCTCTCTCTCTCTATCTTTGCTTGCTTGCTTCCCTCTCTTTGCTTGCTTCTTACTCTCTTTCTCACCATTGCCTCCTTCTCTTGCTCCCTCCCTTCTCGTGCTTTTTCTGTTTCCCTTTGCTTGCGTCTTTGACTCTCCCTTTGCTTGCTTCTCACTCTTTCTTCCACCATTGCTTCCTTTTCTTGCTCCCTCCCTTTGCTTGCTTCTTTTTCTCTCTCCTTTTGCTTGAGCCTCTCACTCTCCCTTTGCTTGCGTCTTGTGCTTTCTCTCCCTTTGTGTGCTACTCTCGCTCATCCTTTCTTTGCTTCTCTTTCTCTTTGCTTGCTTCTCTGACTCTCTCTATTTGCTTACTTCTTCCCCTCTCTCTCTTGGCTTGCTCTTATGCGCGCTCTATTTGCTTGCTTCTCAAGATCTCTCTCTCTCCCTTTCCTTGCTTGCTTCTCTTTCTCTCTGTCCCAGTTTGCTTGCTTCTTATGCTCTCTCCCTTTCCTTGCTTGTTTCTCTTTCTCTCTCTCTCTTTGCTTGCTTTTCACAATCTCTCTCTTTCTCTTTCCCTCGCTTGCTTCTGTTTCCCTCTCTCTTTCCCTCTTTGCTTGCTTCTCAAGCCCTCTCTCTCTCCATTTCCTTGCTTGTTTCTCTTTGTCTCTCTCTCTCTTTGTTTGATTCTAAAGCTCTCTCTCTCCCCGCCTTTCTTTGCTTGCTTTTCTTTGTAAATGTATCTCTTTCATTGTTTGCTTCCCACGCTTGCTCTCTCTTTCCTTTTCCCTGCTTGCTTCTCTTGCTCTCATTCTCTCCCTTTATTTGCTTCTCTCGGTATCTCTCTCTGTTTGCTTCTCCCTCTCTCCCTCTCTGGTTACTTCTCTCTCTTGGCTTGCTCTTACGTGGTCTCTCTTTGCTTGCTTCCCAGGCACTTTCTCTCTTCCCCTTTTGTTGCTTGCTTATTTCTTTATTTCTCTGCCCCCCCCCCCCCCCGTTGCCTGCTTCTCAAGCTCTCTCTCCCACTTTCCTTGCTTGCCTCTCTTTCTCTCTCTCCTTCCTTGCTCCTCTCTCTCTCCTTGCTTGCTTCACAACCTCTCTCCCTTTGCTTGCTTCTCAAGCCCTCTCTCCCTTCCCCTTTTCTTACTTGCTTATTTCTTCATCTCTCTGTCTTCCCCCCTTTGCCTGCTTCTCAAGCTCTCTCTTCCACTTTCCTTGCTTGCTTCAATTTCTCTCTCTCCTTGCTTGCTTCACAAGCTCTCTCCCATTGCTTGCTTCTCATCCCCTCTCCCTCTTTCCCTTTTCTTGCGTGCTTCTATTTCTCTCCCTCTTTGCTTGCTTCTCGCGCTCGGTCTCTCTTTCCTTTTCATTGCTTGCTTCTATGGTTCTCGCTCTCTCCCTTTGCTTGCCCCTCTCGCCCTGTCTTTGCTTGTTTCCGTCTCTCACACACACTTTCTCGAGCTCTCGCTTTCGTTCTTTAATTGGCCAATAATTTGTTACGACACCTCCCTGTGAAGTATTTAGGGAAGGGCGATGCATCATTAAAAGTGGCATTATGGAAACCCATGTCCCGATGCCGGGTGCACGAGGGTGTTATTGATGACTGTCATTACTCCATCAATGGACTCTTCTATTTCCCATCATACTCCTGCACCGAACGCTGCAACCGATGGTCTTTTGCATGCACAATAGAAAGTATTCTCCACGATCTGAGAGAAGCTGCTTTCACGAGCTGCTTCCTATGCATCCCCGACCCCCCCCGGCTCCCCCTCCCCCACCTCGTACCTCTCCCGCTTCAGCGACGCGGGGCGTCTCATCAGACCTGCCTAGTAATGAGACGACTGTCGCATGGGTTGCTCTGAGCAGGCCTTTCTTTTATTACATTTTAAAGGCGGTTGTGTACAACGTCCGTCCATTACCCTGAGTGATTGAAAGAGAGCCCCGCGCTCCCTGACGCGGGGCTCTAAGCGCACGGGCACATGACGGGGAGAGGCGGCCTCTTTACGTCCACATTTAGGTACCGCCGGCAGGGATGGGTCGGTCCCACCTTTCTGTAAAGAGTCTTTTGGATAATTTGCTTACCTCTGGTTCCTATTGTAAAACTCCCATTCTGTTCCTCTCCCTCCCTCGCTCCTCCTCTTCTCACCTCCCTTTCATTTACACCTGCAAACCTCCTTTCTTTCCAATCCCCTCCTGCCACTTGTTTGACTTACTCCCCTCCCACCGCTGCTCGGTTTCATTACTTGTTTCTCCCCCGGTCGCTCCTTTCCCTAGTTGTTTTAAAATGTTAAATACCTTCACCAACATTGATTCTTTCTCCCTTGTCTTTCCTTCCCTATTCCCCCTTCTCCCGTGCATTTGTTTGCATCCTCTTTTCATTTCTTCCCCTTTGCCTTCTCTTGCCTTTCTTTCTCACTCCTTCTTTTTCCCATTCCTTCCCTTTCACTCTTTCTCTCATTCCCCTTTCCTTCCGTACTCCCTCCTTCATTGACCAAGAAGAGAAGGCGGGAAGGAGATTTACTGAGAGATACTGACAGATGGAAGAAAGTGACAATATATTTCTCATGGAGAAGTACTGCTAGGGGCAAACTCCTGGTGGGAAGATAGTGGTTTCAATGCACTCTGTTCTGAGAGAGATGAGGGATGGGAGACATAAACTGCATATAGTGAGAGGAGTTAGGCCTATAAAGAAGGACGGAGAGTGAGATACAGGCGGTAGAATATCCTCTGCAAGGACGGAGGTGGAGGTAGGTCGCCATGTTATATAAAGAGAGAGATCCATGGATAAGGAGATATACTGCTTGGATAACACAGTTTGAGGTAGGGAGGTATTCTGACTAGATGGAGGGGTGTAAGTGTAGGAGTTAACGTGAGAGGTGGAGGTAGAGCCTATACTGCATACATAGAGGTAGAGCCGTACTGCACGAATAAGAAAGCTGAGGCAGGGAGACACACTGCGTAAAGGCAGATATGAGGTAGGCAGATATACATTATAAAGAGAGAGATTTTGTCAGAGAGATGTGCTGTATGTATAGAAAGATGGAATTAGAGGATGGTCGTCATATATACTGTATAAATAAATATATGGATATCAGGTGGTATACTGCATAATCAGAGTGATAGAAGCCAGAGCGTTACTACTTAAGTAGAGAATGATGAGAGAGATATACTGCATAAAGAATATTAGGTCCATGGATGGGATGCTTATTCAGAGATTGAGGCACGGACCTATACTGCATACATAAGGAAGTTGAGATAGGGCGATTTACTGCATAAAAAAGAGGTGTATGGGGTCAGTGGATATACTGCTGAAGCACAGATTGAGGTATAGACATATACTGCAGACACTGGGAGGGAGAGTGAGGAGGTATTCTGAATAATGAGAGGAGCGTAGGTCAGTAGACATACTACTGAAACAGAATGAAGTATATACATACCCTACATATACTGAGAGGAAGAGGTAGGGGTATATACTGCATAAAGAGAGTACTATAGATCAGTGGAAATTCTGCTGAAGCAGAGATTGAGGTATATAAATATACTGAATTCACTGGGAAGGAGAGATAGGAGGTATTCTGAATAAAAAGAAAGGGGAGTAAAGGACAGTGGATATACTGCTGAAGCAGAGATTGAGGTATATACATGTCCTGCATACCCTGGGAGGGAGAGGTAGGAGGTATTCTGAATAAAGAGAGGAGTAGCGGTCAGTGGATATACTGCTGAACCAGAGATTGAGGTATATACATGTGCTGCATACACTGGGAGGGAGAGGTAGGAGGTATTCTGAATATAGAGAGGAGTAGCGGTCAGTTGATATACTGCTGAAACAGATTAAGGTATAGTCAAATCTTGCATAAACCGGGAGGGCGTGGTAGAAGGTATTCGGAATAAAGAGAGGAGTTGAGGCCAGTGGATATACTGCTGAAGCAGAGATTTAAGTACAGACATATACTGCTTACACTCGAGCAGAGAGGTAGGAGGTGTTTTACATAAGGAGAGGTGTAGCGGGCGGTGGATATACTGCTGAACCAGAGATTGAGGTATATACATATCCTGTATATCCTGGGAGGGAGAGGTAGGAGGTTTTCTGAATAAAGAGAGGCGTAGCGGTTAGTGAATATACTGCTGAACCAGAGATTGAGGTATATACATATCCTGCATACCCTGGGAGGGAGAGGTAGGAGGTGTTTTGGACAATGAGGGTAGTAGAGGTCAGTGGATATACTGCTTATGTAAAGATTGAGGTATAGACATATCCTGCATACCCCGGTGGGAGAGGTAGGAGGTATTCTGAATACAGAGAGGTGTAGAAGTTAGTGGATATACTGCTGAAACAGATTAAGGTATAGTCAAATCTTGCATAAACCGGGAGGGCGTGGTAGAAGGTATTCGGAATAAAGAGAGGAGTTGAGGCCAGTGGATATACTGCTGAAGCAGAGATTTAGGTACAGACATATACTGCTTACACTCGAGCAGAGAGGTAGGAGGTGTTTTACATAAGGAGAGGTGTAGCGGGCGGTGGATATACTGCTGAACCTGAGATTGAGGTATATACATATCCTGCATACCCTGGGAGGGAGAGGTAGGAGGTTTTCTGAATAAAGAGAGGAGTAGCGGTTAGTCAATATACTGCTGATGCAGAGATTTAGGTATATACATATCCTGCATACCCTGGGAGGGGAGGGAGAGGTAGGAGGTGTTCTGGACAATGAGGGTAGTAGAGGTCAGTGGATATACTGCTTATGCAAAGATTGAGGTATATACATATCCTGCATACCCTGGGAGGGAGAGGTAGGAGGTGTTCTGGACAATGAGGGTAGTAGAGGTCAGTGGATATACTGCTTATGCAAAGATTGAGGTATAGACATATCCTGCATAACCCGGAGGGAGCGGTAGAAGGTATTCTGAATACAGAGAGGTCTAGAGGTCAGAGGATATACTACTGAAACAGATTAAGGTATAGTCAAATCTTGCATAAACCGGGAGGGCGTGGTAGAAGGTATTCAGAATAAAGAGAGGACTTGAGGCCAGTTGATATACTGCTGAATCAGAGATTGAGGTACAGACATATACTGCTCACACTCGAGCAGAGAGGTAGGAGGTGTTTTACATAAGGAGAGCTGTAGCAGTCAGTGGATATACTGCTGAAGCAGAGATTGAGGTATATACATGTCCTGCATACCCTGGGAGGGAGAGGTAGGAGGTATTCTGAATAAAGAGAGGAGTAGCTGTCAATGGATATACTGCTGAACCAGAGATCGAGGTGTATACATATCCTGCATACGCTGGGAGGGAGAGGTAGGTTGTATTCTGAATATAGAGAGGAGTGGAGGTCAGTGGCTATACTGCTGATGCGGATTTACATATACTGCATACACTGGAATGGAGAGGTAGGAGGTATTCTGAATATAGAGAGAAGCGGAGGTCAGTGGATATACTGCTGATGCGGATATACATATACTGCTGATGCGGATGTACATATACTGCTGATGCGCACATACATATACTGCATACACTGGGATGGAGAGGTTAGAGGTGTTCTGCATACAGACAGCTCTAGCTGTCAGTGGATATACTACTGGAGAAGACATTGAGTTATGTACATATCCTGCATGCACTGGGAGAGGGAGGTAGGAGGAATTCTGCATAAAGAGAGATGTAGGGGTCAGGGGATAGATATACTGCTCATGCAGAGATTGAGGAATATAAGTATACCGCATACACCGGGAAGGAGAGGTAAGAGGTGTTCTGCATAGAGAGAGCGGTAGCAGTCAGTGAATATACTACTGGAGAAGAGATTGAGGTATATACATATCCTGCATACACTGGGAGGGAGAAGTAGGAGGTATTCTGAATACAGAGAGGAGTGGGGGTCAGTGGATATACTGCTGAACCAGAGATTGGGATTTATACATACCCTGCATACACTGGGAGGGAGAGGTAGGAGTTATTCTGAATACAGAGAGGAGTGGGGGTCAGTGGATATACGGCTGAAGCAGAGATTGAGGTATATACATGTCCTGCAGAGGGAGAGGTAGGAGGTATTCTGTATATAGAGAGGAGTGGAGGTCAGTGGATATACGGCTGAAGCAGATATTGGGGTACATACATATCCTGCATACACTGGGAGGGAGAGGTAGGAGGTATTCTGTATACAGAGAGGGGTGGGGGTCAGCGGACATACTGCTGAAACAGATTGAGTTATATACATAGCCTGCATACACTGGGAGGGAGAGGTAGCAGGTATTCTGTATATAGAGAGGAGTGGAGGTCAGTGGATATACTGCTGAAGCAGAGATTGAGGTATATACATATCCTGTATACCCTGGGAGTGTGAGGTAGGAGGTTTTCTGAATAAAGAGAGGCGTAGCGGTTAGTGAATATACTGCTGAACCAGAGATTGAGGTATATACATATCCTGCATACCCTGGGAGGGAGAGGTAGGAGGTGTTTTGGACAATGAGGGTAGTAGAGGTCAGTGGATATACTGCTTATGCAAAGATTGAGGTATAGACATATCCTGCATACCCCGGTGGGAGAGGTAGGAGGTATTCTGAATACAGAGAGGTGTAGAAGTTAGTGGATATACTGCTGAAACAGATTAAGGTATAGTCAAATCTTTCATAAACCGGGAGGGCGTGGTAGAAGGTATTTGGAAAAAAGAGAGGAGTTGAGGCCAGTGGATATACTGCTGAAGCAGAGATTTAGGTACAGACATGTACTGCTTACACTCGAGCAGATAGGTAGGAGGTGTTTTACATAAGGAGAGGTGTAGCGGGCGGTGGATATACTGCTGAACCTGAGATTGAGGTATATACATATCCTGCATACCCTGGGAGGGAGAGGTAGGAGGTTTTCTGAATAAAGAGAGGAGTAGCGGTTAGTGAATATACTGCTGATGCAGAGATTTAGGTATATACATATCCTGCATACCCTGGGAGGGAGAGGTAGGAGGTGTTCTGGACAATGAGGGTAGTAGAGGTCAGTGGATATACTGCTTATGCAAAGATTGAGGTATATATATATCCTGCATACCCTGGGAGGGGAGAGGTAGGAGGTGTTCTGGACAATGAGGGTAGTAGAGGTCAGTGGATATACTGCTTATGCAAAGATTGAGGTATAGACATATCCTGCATAACCCGGAGGGAGCGGTAGAAGGTATTCTGAATACAGAGAGGTCTAGAGGTCAGAGGATATACTACTGAAACAGATTAAGGTATAGTCAAATCTTGCATAAACCGTGAGGGCGTGGTAGAAGGTATTCAGAATAAAGAGAGGACTTGATGCCAGTAGATATACTGCTGATCAGATATTGAGGTACAGACATATACTGCTCACACTCGAGCAGAGAGGTAGGAGGTGTTTTACATAAGGAGAGCTGTAGCAGTCAGTGGATATACTGCTGAACCAGAGATTGAGGTATATACATATCCTGCATACCCTGGGAAGGAGAGGTAGGAGGTTTTCTGAATAAAGAGAGGAGTAGCGGTTAGTGAATATACTGCTGATGCAGAGATTTAGGTATATACATATCCTGCATACCCTGGGAGGGAGAGGTAGGAGGTATTCTGGACAATGAGGGTAGTAGAGGTCAGTGGATATACTGCTTATGCAAAGATTGAGGTATATACATATCCTGCATACCCTGGGAGGGAGAGGTAGGAGGTGTTCTGGACAATGAGGGTAGTAGAGGTCAGTGGATATACTGCTTATGCAAAGATTGAGGTATAGACATATCCTGCATAACCCGGAGGGAGCGGTAGAAGGTATTCTGAATACAGAGATGTCTAGAGGTCAGAGGATATACTACTGAAACAGATTAAGGTATAGTCAAATCTTGCATAAACCGGGAGGGCGTGGTAGAAGGTATTCAGAATAAAGAGAGGACTTGAGGCCAGTTGATATACTGCTGAATCAGAGATTGAGGTACAGACATATACTGCTCACACTCGAGCAGAGAGGTAGGAGGTGTTTTACATAAGAAGAGCTGTAGCAGTCAGTGGATATACTGCTGAAGCAGAGATTGAGGTATATACATGTCCTGCATACCCTGGGAGGGAGAGGTAGGAGGTATTCTGAATAAAGAGAGGAGTAGCTGTCAATGGATATACTGCTGAACCAGAGATCGAGGTGTATACATATCCTGCATACGCTGGGAGGGAGAGGTAGGTTGTATTCTTAATATAGAGAGGAGTGGAGGTCAGTGGCTATACTGCTGATGCGGATTTACATATACTGCATACACTGGGATGGAGAGGTAGGAGGTATTCTGAATATAGAGAGAAGCGGAGGTCAGTGGATATACTGCTGATGCGGATATACATATACTGCTGATGCGGATGTACATATACTGCAGATGCGCACATACATATACTGCATACACTGGGATGGAGAGGTTAGAGGTGTTCTGCATACAGACAGCTCTAGCGGTCAGTGGATATACTACTGGAGAAGACATTGAGTTATGTACATATCCTGCATGCACTGGGAGAGGGAGGTAGGAGGAATTCTGCATAAAGAGAGATGTAGGGGTCAGGGGATAGATATACTACTCATGCAGAGATTGAGGAATATACGTATACCGCATACACTGGGAAGGAGAGGTAAGAGGTGTTCTGCATAGAGAGAGCGGTAGCAGTCAGTGAATATACTACTGGAGAAGAGATTGAGGTATATACATATCCTGCATACACTGGGAGGGAGAGGTAGGAGGTATTCTGAATACAGAGAGGAGTGGGGGTCAGTGGATATACTGCTGAACCAGAGATTGAGGTATATACATATCCTGCATACCGTGGGAGGGAGAGGTAGGAGGTGTTCTGTATACAGAGAGGAGTGGAGGTCAGTGGATATACTGCTGAAGCAGAGATTGGGATTTATACATACCCTGCATACACTGGGAGGGAGAGGTAGGAGTTATTCTGAATACAGAGAGGAGTGGGGGTCAGTGGATATACGGCTGAAGCAGAGATTGAGGTATATACATGTCCTGCAGAGGGAGAGGTAGGAGATATTCTGTATATAGAGAGGAGTGGTGGTCAGTGGATATACGGCTGAAGCAGATATTGGGGTATATACATATCCTGCATACACTGGGAGGGAGAGGTAGGAGGTATTCTGTATACAGAGAGGAGTGGGGGTCAGCGGACATACTGCTGAAACAGATTGAGTTATATACATAGCCTGCATACACTGGGAGGGAGAGGTAGCAGGTATTCTGTATATAGAGAGGAGTGGAGGTCAGTGGATATACTGCTGAAGCAGAGATTGGGATATATAAATATCCTGCATACAATGGGAGGATAGGTAGGAGGTATTCTGTATACAGAGAGGAGTGGGGGTCAGCGGATATGCTGCTGAAACAGATTGAGTTATATACGTAGCCTGCATACACTGGGAGGGAGAGGTAGCAGGTATTCTGTATATAGAGAGGAGTGGAGGTCAGTGGATATACTGCTGAAGCAGAGATTGGGATATATACATATCCTGCATACACTGGGAGGATAGGTAGGAGGTATTCTGTATACAGAGAGGAGTGGGGGTCAGTGGATATACTGCTGAAGCAGAGATTGGGATATATACATATCCTGCATACACTGCGAGGGAGAGGTAGCAGGTATTCTGTATATAGAGAGGAGTGGGGGTCAGTGGATATACTGCTGAAGCAGAGATTGGGATATATACATATCCTGCATACACTGGGAGGGAGAGGTAGCAGGTATTCTGTATATAGAGAGGAGTGGAGGTGAGGGGATATACTGCTGAAGCAGATATTGGGGTATATACATATCCTGCATATTCCGGAAGGTAGAGGTAGGAGGTATATACTGCATAACCACAGTTTAGAGGTCAGTGGATGCACTGCTGAAGCGGAGGTTGAGGTTTCTGCATATACTAAGAGTGAGCGGTAGGGGGTACATACTGCATAAAGACAATGTGGAGGTCAGTGGGTATACTGCTGAAGCACAGATCGTGATATAGACATATAATGCATACACTGAAATGGAGAATTGGGGAGGTTGGTAAGGCTGCCGGGCTGTAGGCGGCCACAATATGCTTCCAAGTGAGAACAGCACAGACGGATCTGTGGCTATGCAGGCAGAGACGGATGGGGAGATGGGATGAGAGATAGCAATGTTTATATTTTGCATTTGCAGATACAGGCAAAGAGATAAATCACAAGATGCCCCCGAGAGGCCCATCAGTCCCTGACAGCTTGATTTCGGCTCCGTTTTTAAAAGTACGAATTGAAGGGATTTAGCGCTTAGCTTGGACGCCAGATAAAGGATGCATTTTTTTCGCCAAATACATTTGAAATGTCAGGAAATTAAGTCTGGCAGTCAGCGAGGAACAAAGCGAGTAGTATGAACCGGATGAAATCGAGGAAATGTGAGGTGTCAAAACCCTGATGATGGGCAGGCTTCAGCGCCGAGAAGGGAGTTTTGGCGCTCTATCCTCGTAGGACGTCTAATACACACACTGCGCTTCATGTTTGAAAATGTCACAGGCAGGGTTGATTGCTTCCCTCTGCCACCCGTCTTTGGCACTTACTGGTAAGACAAGCTCGATAGCAGTGCGTGAAATGGAAATGTGAAAGTGTAGGTACTCACTATCCAGGAGTACATGTGCGCGACTGAGACGTGCAGGTACTCTCCCGTTAAAAGTACCGTCCCGCGCTAAGAAGAGGAGGTATTTGCCCTTTTAAATAAACAAAGTTCGGGTACTGGATATCTGTCAGTATTTGCCCCTTTAAAGAACTGTTCTATAGGATGAAATTATCAAAATGACATCTGATTATTTCAGATTTTGTATTAGCCCCTTGTTGGATCCAAGGGTGACCCTGAGGGCGTCCTTAATGTTCCACTCAGTAACTTTCTACTGCACACTATTAATGTTCCATCTCTAATGTACACTGTTCATAACTCAAGCAAAGCAAACATCAACTTTTCCATCACTGAAGCACATACTCCGGCACTAATTTATACTTCTTGACGCTAAACTGCGCTAACGCAGTTCAGTGACAAAAAGTTTACCGCCGGCTAGCACCATACCAAGATGCCGGCCAGGCACCATATTTATGGTATGACGCTAGCCGGCGGTAAGGTCCAGCTAGCGTCATAGAAAAGGACGTTAGCCAGGTGTTGGAGGCGTAGGGGGAACAGAGGGTTTAGCGTCAGAGGATGACACTAGTACGGCCAGAGGCCAAAAAAATTCCTCTGCCCAGACAAGCGTAATGTTTTGATGTTAAAAGCCCATGGACATGACTCCTGTCTAAGTTAAGACAGAAGTCATGCCCCCTAGCCCAATGGCCATGCCCAGGGGACTTTATGTCCTCTGGGCATGGCCGTTGGGCACAGATCCATGTAAGGGGGCCCAGGTTAGGCTCCCCTATGGCACTTTGAAAAAAATTAAAAATACTTACATGGACTTACCTGGGATGGGTCCCCCCATCCTTATGTGTCCTCCATGTCTGGGTGCGGGTGGGCGGGGGTGTCCCTGAGGGCAGGTAAGGGCACCTGTGGGCTGTTTCCATGGTCTCTGACCATGGAGGAAGGCCCACAGGTCCCCTAACGCCTGCCGATACCCAGGCATGAGACAATGGCGCTAGGCAGGCTTAGCGCCATTATTTAAGGCCCTCCTCCTGCGCGTGATTTTTGCATGGGGGATAAATACGGCGCTAGGGCCTTAGAGTCATTTTTTGCCCAGGAACGCCTACCTTGCATCTCATTAACACAAGGTAGTTTTCTGCAGGCCAAAAATGACTTTAACTCCAATATTTTGGCGCTAGACATGTCTTACGCCAAAATATAAATATGGAGTTACGTTTGCGAAGGATTTGCCACTCCAAGTTCTGTCACTAAGGTACACGGCTACTGTTCCACTGCTAAATCACACTCTTACTGTTCCAGTGCTAAATCAACACGGTTCCGGTTCCATCACTGTTTATCATTAAACTACACTCCTACTGTCCCCTTGCTAAATCACACTTCTACTGTTGCATCGCTAAATCACACTCATTCTCTTTCATAGCTAAATCACACTCTTCCTGTTTCGTAGCTAAATCACACTCCTACTGTTCCATTGCTAAATCACTGTCGTACTGTTCCTTTGCTGTATTACTAGCCGACTGTTCCATTGCTAAATCAAACTAGTATTGTTCCACTGCTAAATCACACTCCAACTGCTCCATCGCTATAACACTCTCCTACTGTTCCATTGTTAAATCACACTCCTTCTGCTCCATTGTATATGGCAGTCCTACTGTTTCTTTGCTAAATCACACTCCTACTGTTCCATCGCTAAATCACACACCCACTGTTCCATCACTAAATCAGACTCCTACTATTCCCCTGCTACATCACACACCTACTGTTCCTTCTCTAGATCGCACCTATAGTGTTCCATTGCTAAATCACATCCCTACTGTTCCATTGCTAAATTACACACCTACTGTTCCATTCCTAAATCACACCCCTTTTCTGTCCCATCACTGCATCACTATTGCTCAGTCATTAAATCACACTCCTACAGTTTCATTGCTAAATCACACTCCAACTGTTCCATCTCTGTATCACTCTCTTACTGTTCCATCACTAAATCGCACTCCTACTGTTCCACTGCTAAATCCCACTCCTACTGTTCCATCACTAAATCACGCCCCTACTGTTCTATTGCTACGTCACACACCCAATCGTTATATCTCTAAATCACACTCCTACTGTTCCAATGCTAAATCACACTCCTACTGTTCTATTACTAAATCACACTCCTACTGTCCCATCACTAAATCACGCCCCTACTGTTCTATTGCTAAGTCACACACCCAACCGTTCTATGGCTAAATGACACTCCTACTGTTCTAATGCTAAATCACACTCCTACTATTCCACAGCTATATCACACACCTTCTGTTCCATCGCTAAATCACACTCATACTGTTCCACCGCTAAATCACACACCTACTGTTCCATTCCTAAATCTCGCACCTAACTGTTCCATCACTAAATCACACTCCTACTGTTTCATTGCTAAATCTCGCTCCTCCTGTTCCACAGCTATGTCACATACCTATTGTTCCATTGCTAAAACACACTGGTACTGCTCCATTGCTAAATCACTGTCCTACTGTTCCTTTGCGAGGCAGTAGTAGCGACCCTTGACCCCAGGGTAGGTCGCTCCCCTGTCCTCACAGCGCCACCAGATCCAGATCCCCTGTTCTGCCTTCTCTTTTGCCTGCATCGCTGCCTGTGCCCCGAGTGTCTGTGTTGCCGTGTGTCTGCGTTCGCGCTCCCCTTTTTTTCCTTCTGTATCCCCGAGTGCCTGTGCTGTGTGATCGCGCTCCCCTTTTTTCCTTCTGTATCCCCGAGTGCCTGTGTTGTGTGATCGCGCTCCCCTGGTTTTCTTCTGTATCCCCGAGTGCCTGCATCTTCTGAGTGCCGTCCCCCTTGCCCTCCCGCCGTCTCCCCCTTGTTTTTCCTGTTTTTCTGCGCCTTTCGGCACTTCGCCATTTTTCTAGGCCTCCTCGCCTTCGGAGCCTTTTTCCCGCCGCTTTTTTGCCGCTTTTTTCGCCCTACCCGCCCTCCTCCCGCCTCCCAGCTGACCCCGCCTCCCCGGCTACCCCTTTAATGGCGGCCGCTGCGAGGCAGTAGTAGCGACCCTTGACCCCAGGGTAGGTCGCTCCCCTGTCCTCACAGCACCACCAGATCCAGATCCCCTGTATTGCCTTCTCTTTTGCCTGCATCGCTGCCTGTGCCCCGAGTGTCTGTGTTGCCGTGTGTCTGCGTTCGCGCTCCCCTTTTTTTTTTTTCCTTCTGTATCCCCGAGTGCCTGTGCTGTGTGATCGCGCTCCCCTTTTTTCCTTCTGTATCCCCGAGTGCCTGTGTTGTGTGATCGCGCTCCCCTGGTTTTCTTCTGTATCCCCGAGTGCCTGCATCTTCTGAGTGCCGTCCCCCTTGCCCTCCCGCCGTCTCCCCCTTGTTTTTCCTGTTTTTCTGCGCCTTTCGGCACTTCGCCATTTTTCTAGGCCTCCTCGCCTTCGGAGCCTTTTTCCCGCCGCTTCTTTGCCGCTTTTTTCGCCCTACCCGCCCTCCTCCCGCCTCCCAGCTGACCCCGCCTCCCCGGCTACCCCTTAAATGGCGGCCGCTGCGAGGCCGTAGTAGCGACCCTGACCCCAGGGTAGGTCGCTCCCCTGTCCTCACAGCGCCACCAGATCCAGATCCCCTGTTCTGCCTTCTCTTTTGCCTGCATCGCTGCCTGTGCCCCGAGTGTCTGTGTTGCCGTGTGTCTGCGTTCGCGCTCCCCTTTTTTTCCTTCTGTATCCCCGAGTGCCTGTGCTGTGTGATCGCGCTCCCCTTTTTTCCTTCTGTATCCCCGAGTGCCTGTGTTGTGTGATCGCGCTCCCCTGGTTTTCTTCTGTATCCCCGAGTGCCTGCATCTTCTGAGTGCCGTCCCCCTTGCCCTCCCGCCGTCTCCCCCTTGTTTTTCCTGTTTTTCTGCGCCTTTCGGCACTTCGCCATTTTTCTAGGCCTCCTCGCCTTCGGAGCCTTTTTCCCGCCGCTTTTTTGCCGCTTTTTTCGCCCTACCCGCCCTCCTCCCGCCCTCCTCCCGCCTCCCAGCTGACCCCGCCTCCCCGGCTACCCCTTAAATGGCGGCCGCTGCAAGGCCGCGCAGCGGGCGCGCCGCTGGCACGCCGAAGGCGCGCCTAAGGCAAGCCCGTCTGCGCCCGTCCGCGCCTAGACCGCGCACAGCGCCCGAACCCCCTGGCCCCCGCGCCCCCCGCCTGACCTACGACTCCGCCACCCTCGTCAACCTCAACCCCGGCCGCACTCCGGGCTGCTACCGCGCCCCTCCCAAACGGACCCACGGACCCTTCACCTGCAGCAACTGTCACTTCACCTGCCTACGGACCAACACCGCTCCCGTCAAGAACGACTCCCCCGGAAGCAATCTCCACTGCATCCTGGTCAACACCCGATCCGTCCACAGGCACGCCATCGAACTGTGGAACCTCATCAACTCTACGAACCCGGACATCGCCTTCCTCACCGAGACCTGGATGAATCCCTCCTCGGCACCCGACATCGCCATAGCCATCCCCGACGGCTACAAAATCATCCGGAAAGACCGCACCAACCGCATCGGAGGAGGCATCGCCATCGCACACAAAAACTCCATCCGCATCTCAACCGACACCGACAACTCACTCCCCGACGCCGAACATCTCCACTTCACGATCCACAGCGACCCCAAGACCACCCTCAGAGGCACCCTCATGTACAGACCACCAGGACCCCGCACAAAGTTCAGCGAAGACATCGCAGACTTCGTCAACCCTCACGCACTCTCGTCCACCGACTACATCCTCCTAGGAGACCTCAACTTTCACCTGGAGAACCTCACCGACAACAACACCACTGCCTTACTGGACAATCTCACCAACCTGGGACTGAATCAGCTAGTCAACACCCCCACCCACTACGCCGGACACACGCTCGACCCCATCTTCTCCTCCAGCAAACACATCACCTTCAGCCACACCACCGAACTCACCTGGTCGGACCACAGCTGCGTCCACTTCATCTTCAAGAAGACCACTGTGCACCACCACACCCAGCAACCACCAAGAAGACACTGGAATCGTATCACCACGGATCAGCTCGCATCAACCCTCTCCCAGAACCGACCCACCAGCACCACCGACCCAAACGAAGCCGCAAACAACCTCACCAACTGGATCTCCGACTGCGCCAACCTCCTGGCCCCCATGAAAACTCAAGCCAGCACCAACAACCACAAGAAAAACTCCTGGTTCACCCCCGACCTCAAGGACTCCAAGAAAGAATGCCGAACCCGCGAGAAGACGTGGCGCCTCAACCAGACCGAAGAGAACATGTCAGCTCTCAAGGACGCCACCCGCCAACACCACCAACGCCTCCGCGCTGCACGAAAAACAGCCTACCGGATCAGACTTGACAACAACGCCCACAACAGCAAGGAACTATTTGGCATCGTCAAAGAGCTCTCCAAACGGGACGCAGAAAACAACTCCATCCCTCCATCACAGGACCTCTGCGACTCCCTCTCGACCTTCTTCCACCACAAGATCACCGACATATACAACAGCTTCCCGACCACCGACGCGAACCCCCCCCCGGAACCCGCTACCGACATCGCCACCATCCTCACCTGGAGCCCAACCACCACCGAGGAGACCACCCGCGTCATGAACTCGATCCACTCCGGATCCCCATCGGACCCCTGCCCGCACCACATCTACAACAAAGCCGACGACATCATCGCACCGCGCCTCCGAGATGTCATCAACGCCTCCCTCACCACCGCCACCTTCCCGGAGAGCTGGAAACACGCAGAGCTCAACGCCCTCTTAAAGAAACCCACAGCAGACCCCACCGAACTCAAAAACTTCCGGCCCATCTCTCTCCTGCCGTTCCCCGCCAAAGTGATTGAGAAAATTGTCAACACTCAACTCACCAACGCCCTGGAAACCAACGACTCCCTCGACCCCACACAGTTCGGTTTCAGGACCAACCACAGCACCGAAACCGCCCTCATCGCAGCCACGGACAACATCAGAGCCCTGACCGACAAGGGTGAGACCGTGGCCCTCGTACTCCTGGACCTCTCCGCAGCCTTCGACACGGTCTGCCACCGCACCCTGATACGACGCCTCAGCAACGCCGGCATCAGAGGCAAGGCCCTCGAATGGATCATCTCCTTCCTCTCCGGAAGGACTCAGAGAGTCCGCCTGCCCCCCTTCAGATCCACAGCCACGGAGATCATCTGCGGCGTACCTCAAGGATCCTCCCTCAGCCCCACTCTCTTCAACATCTACATGACCCCCCTGGCGAACATCGTACGCAAACACGGACTCGACCTAATATCATACGCCGACGACACCCAGCTCATCTTATCCCTCACAAACAACCCCACCTCAGCTAGGACCAGATTTCATGAAGGAATGAAGGAAGTGGCGAACTGGATGACAGACAGCCGCCTGAAACTGAACGCCGACAAGACGGAGGTCCTCATCCTCGGCCCCACCCCCACCCCCACCGCATGGGACGACTCCTGGTGGCCCCCCGCCCTAGGCAGCACTCCCCAACCCACCGACCACGCACGCAACCTCGGCTTCATCCTGGACTCATCCCTCACCATGACCAGACAGGTGAACTCGGTGACCTCAGCATGCTTCAACACCCTACGCATGCTCCGCAAGATCTTCCGCTGGATCCCCACCGACACCAGGAAGACTGTCACCCACGCCCTCGTCACCAGTCGCTTGGACTACGGGAACACCCTGTACGCGGGCATCACCACCAAGCTGCTGAGGAAACTCCAACGGATCCAGAACGCTGCCGCAAGACTCATCCTGGACATCCCTCGCCACCACCACATCTCAGGACACTTGAAAAAACTCCATTGGCTCCCCGTCAACAAGAGGATCACCTTCCGACTCCTCACCCACGCACACAAAGCCCTTCACAACCTCGGACCCAAACTCATCAACAACCGCGTCTCCTTCTACACTCCTCCGCGCACTCTACGATCCGCCGGACAGGCCCTGGCAGCCGTACCCTGCATCCGCAAAGCCACCGCCGGAGGAAGATCCTTCTCTTTCCTGGCAGCGAAGACCTGGAACTCTCTGCCCAGCCACCTTCGCGCCATACCTGAACACCTCTCCTTCAGAAGGCAGCTCAAGACCTGGCTCTTCAAGCACTGACCCCCCCCCACCCCCCCCAGCGCCTTGAGACCCTTTATGGGTGAGTAGCGCGCTTTATAAATGCGAATGATTGATTGATTGATTGATTGCTAAATCACACTCTTGCTGTTCCATTGCTAAGTCACACTCCTAATGTTCCATTGCTAGATCACGTTTACTGTTCCACTGCTAAGTCACTCTCCTACTGTTCTATTGCAGCATCACTCACCTGCTGTTCCATCCCCAAATCACACTCCTACTGTTCTATCACTAAATCACCCACACTTCTACTGTTCCATCACTAAATCACACTCTTACTGTTCAGTGACTATATCACTATATCACTACCGCTACTAGTTCATCGTTAAAGCCGACGCCTTCAGTGCCTTTGGCAAAGCACATATCTCATTTTCCATTGCTAAATCATACTCCTAGGGGCATATTTATACTCTGTTTGCGCCGGATTTGCGTCGTTTTTTTTTACGCAATTCCGACGCAAAACTAACTCCATATTTATACTTTGGCGTTAGACGCGTCTAGCGCCAAAGTCCATGGAGTTTGCGTCATTTTTTTGCGTGGACACCTACTTTGCGTTAATGATATGCAAGGTAGGAGTTCCCGTCTAAAAAATTGACTCCGAGGCATGTGCGCCGTATTTACACTCCCGGGCAAAATTCACGCCCGGGAGTGGGCGGGTCAAAAAAAATGACGTACGGCCGCTTTTGCGTCGTTTTTTAGCGCCTGGAAAAGGCAGGCGTTAAGGGACCTGTGGGCTCGGAAGGAGCCCAGAGGTGCCCTCCCATGCCCCCAGGGACACCCCCTGTCACCCTTGCCCACCCCAGGAGGACACCCAAGGCTGGAGGGACCCATCCCAGGGACATTAAGGCCATCCCAGGGACATTAAGGTAAGTTCCGGTAAGTATATATATATATATATTTTTTTGTGGCATAGGGGGGCCTGATTTGTGCCCCCCTACATGCCACAATGCCCAATGACCATGCCCAGGGGACAGAAGTCCCCTGGGCATGGCCATTGGGCAAGGGGGCATGACTCTTGTCTTTGCTAAGACAGGAGTCATTTCTATGGAGGTTGGGAGTCGAAAAAAATGGCGCAAATCGGGTTGAGGCGAAAAATTTGCCTCAGCCTGACTTGCCCCATTTTTTGGCGCCCAAGCTCCATATCCCCCTACGCCGGCGCTGCCTGGTGTACGTTGTTTTTTTCCACGCACACCAGGCAGCGCCGGCGGCTAACGCCGGTTAACGTCATTGATTAAATACGGCGCCCGCATGGCGCTTCAGAATGGCGTTAGCCGGCGCTAATTTTTTTGACGCAAAACTGCGTTAGCGCAGTTTTGCGTCGAAAAGTATAAATATGGCCCCTAATGTCCATCGCTAAAGCACTCACCTACTGTCAATCAGTAAAGCACACACCTCCTGTTCTGTTACATGTTAAATCATACAGCTACTCTGCCATTATTACAACACTCACTCTTCCATCACTAAATAACTTACCTGCTGTCCCTTGGGCAAAGAACTCACCCACTGTTCCTGTGGTAAAGCACTCACCTACTGTTGCTGTGTCAGAGCACACATATACTAATGTATCGTTAAAACATACACCTTCTGTTCCAAAATTCCTGCTCTTTCACTAAAGCATAAATCTTATGCTTCCTCACTAAAGCAAACCTCTCATTTTCCATGGCTAAATCATGTACCCCTTGTTCTTTTACTAACGTACATACGTCCTATTCCATCACTAAAAGTAATATCTCATTCAATCACTACAGGGGAAACTTCTCCTGTTTGATTTTTAAGCACAGTTCTTCTGGTTCATTGCTAAAGTACCCGCTTCGGGTGGCATCACTAAAGGAAACATCCCTTCTTCCACTGCTAAAGCACACACCTCCTGGTCCATCCCTAAAATACTCATCTCATGTTCCACTTCTAAAGCATACACTTTTGGTTTCATTGCTAATACACATACCTACTGCTCCCTGGATAAAGCATCTACTTTATGTTCAACTTTAAAGTAAACATTTCTTGTTCCATCACTGAGGGACAAACTTCCTGTTACATCTTTAAAAACACTCTTCATATTCTTTTTCTATCTCTGGTCTCCCACTCCCTGTCCCATTCCTAAATCACAAACCTACCATTCAAACTGAATAGACTATTCCACAATCAGAAATAATATCCCATGTACGACCAGTCAAAAATGATCCCTGAAAATAAATGTATATACATGTCATAGTGCAACCTGTGATTTACTGAAAGTACCATCTCTACACTAAAGAAACACTGAGGTGAATATGATATTGCTACAAGAAACAAAGCACTTGTATAGCCAGTGTTAAAACACTTGTAAAATGTGTATAGCTGAGACTCTTCAGAGTTGACATTTTGGGACTAATACAATGGTGAGATAACTGAGAGCTTGAAGTATAACTGGCACCTTACTAAGGCTTGATACCTACATTTATTATCAATTTGGAAACTGCCACCTAAAGGGTGTCAACAAAGATGAAGCACTATGTAGTAACTGGTATAGACACAGAGGCATTTCCATGGTTGTGGAGAAAGACATTGAGTTCACTGGACCTAAGGATTGTTTTGCAAGAACTGTAACTCCTCTTTGCTAATATTGTTTCCGTTTCTATTTTGTAGGATGATAGACTTTTCTAATCTCCATTCGTTCCTACTTTACACATTTTCTTTTTACCTCCTCCATTATGAGTGCTCCTGTCTGATAGAGTGACACTGCTCCATCGGTCTACCACGAGTGGTATACTATGAGAACGCCAATTATTTGATTCTGAACATGCTGTGCTTACTGCCTCTTAATTCTGTACCGGGGAATGTAAAGTTCTAAGCTTAAAAAAATTCCTTATCCCACCCGGACACATTGTCCTATTTTGTGATGTAATGGTTTTAGGTAGTGATGGTAGCTACACGACGGAGGTGATGGGAAAGCTATAATTTTTTTTAAAAAAAATAACACTTACCTTTTTCATCAGGAGAGATGGTTCTGTCTCTCCTTTGTCCTCTTTTCTTCCCTGACTCCTGGCAGCATGGAAGCACACAGGCTCCCCTAAGCCAATCACAACCACACTGTCATGATTGGTGTAGGTGGCCTCGTATGGGAGCATGGAATTCCTAATGTTCTACTCCCTGTTGGGGTCAGGGGCAACAAGTTTTTATGTTTACTTTGTCCTTGGGACAAGTAGGCCCAACCCTCTGCAACACAAACCCTTTGGCTGTCTGTTTACAGAGTGGAACTCTCTGCAGTTGAGGTAATTTGTTTCCATAAGATAATGCTGTTTGAACTTGTATTTATGGTTCATTATTTGAATGCCTTCATTATTAGGGTGAGTGCTGTAAATAAATGTTTTAAGGTCACACTTCACTACTGACGTTGGTTCCAGTACAAAAAAAAAAAAGTGTATACACATGTTTGAAAAGTTTAGGCTATGAGGCTAAGTATAATGCTCCCAGAATGCTCTCTGATTAGATGCAAATGAAGTGTCATTTAGTAAAATGTGTTGATGCATGCTAGTATTTCCCAAAAATATTTCTAATGGAAAATCAGTGTAACCATTTTCAACACGATTATGGGAAGCATGAAAATAAACAAACACTGACAAAGCCAACTGATCTGACATATTTTTATAAGTCTTTTAGTTTCATCAATGCGTGTCTTGTTTTGACATGGCTTTTGTAACACTTTATTGTTGTGGTAGCTACCAGGCCCTCAACATTGTAACAAACACTGGAAAAAAACCCCCAAGACGTTTTTGAACTCTAAAAGCACACGTTCCCACCAGTGGCAGAACAAAGGCCCCGCAGCCGCCCTCCAGGGGGCCACTTCAGCACAGCACCTGCCCTGAGTGAGTCTGGAGAGGGGGCTCCTCCATGTTCTTTGCAAAGGGGCACCCTCCAGTTTCGTTACGCCACTTATTGCCACTGTAGTTCCTGACACTGAACAAAACTACTTTGTGTGCCAATATGCTCTTTGTGGAAAACAGAATGCGATCACTCACAGTAAATAGAAGTTTAATAAAAACAAAATGTCTTTGTTAACACCAGACCTAATTAGGGACCAAGACCCACATGTAGGTAGCTTTTTGCATGTCGCAAACTGCGACTTTCACTGTTTGCGACATGCAAAAAGCACATTGCGATGCACAAACCCAGTTTTGCGATTCAGTAACCTGGTTACCGAATCGCAAAATGGGTTTGCGACTCGCAATTAGGAAGGGGTGTTCCCTTCCTAATTGCGACTCGCAGAGCAATGTAGGATTGTTTTGTGACCACGAACACGGGTGCAAACCAACCGCAGTTTGCACCCATTTCAAATGGGTGCTAACACTTTCGCAAAAGGGAATGTCACTGTAAACATTTTTTCAGAGCAGGCAGTGGTCCTGCGGACCACTGCCTGCTCTGAAAAAATGAAATGAAAACGTTTCATTTTTCGTTTTTGTAATGCATCTCGTTTTCCTTTAAGGAAAACGAGCTGCATTACAAAAAAAAAAAAAAAAAGCTTTATTGGAAAGCAGTCACAGACATGGTGGTCTGCTGTCTCCAGCAGGCCACCATCCCTGTGAGGCCCGCCATTCGCAAGGGGGTCTCAAATTGCGACCCACCTCATGATTATTCATGAGGTGGGCATTTGCGAAGCCCTTGCGAATCACAGATGGTGTCAGGGACACCATCCTACATTCGGATTTGCGACTTGCAAATTGAGAGTCGCTCTGACTCGCAATTTGCGGGTCGCAAATCTGAACCTACCTACATGTGGCCCCAAATTCTTAAAGAAAGTCACAAAAGTGCACCCATGGTGTATGTCGTACCCCTATAAAATATTTGTGAACTCTATTTTAGCATGGGTAAATACGATGTGTAGATTTGCTCATGTGAAAATCTATTGAGTATTTGCAAGTTCATTTTCCCTCCAGACTCTTTCTTCCCAATCCTGGAAGAAGATCTAAATCTGCCATTGTGAGGAGTAAATGTCCAACCTTTCTTATTATGGGAAAATATTAGAGAGAAGCTGGTGAAAATCTTTAAAACATGCAGGTTAGTAGGTTTGCAGACTCAAAGGCATTCCAGCCCTGGAACTATTGCTTACTGCTTCCTCCAGCCCCAGTATGCAGATCTGCAGAAAGGTGGCAAAAAAAGGAAATTGCTACAGTAGGGGTTGAAACTGCAAGTATTCAAGCCCTACTATGGTAGTAGCCCTGGCATAATCGGAGAGGCTATAATCAGAGCTCTTACACAATGAGATTGCTGCCATAATTTGTCACCACACTACATGGCACCAAAGGGACAAGTAGATCTTTTTACAGGACAAGTAGATTTGAGAAGCAACCTGTCCCCTGGACAAGTAGATATTTTAATAAATTCCACACCCCTGGTGCAATACAGCCAGGGGGAGAAATGCTAAGTGCGCATACCCCTTCTCCCTTTGAGGTAGCCCAGCCTGGCCCCACCCTAACCTGGCTCCCGAGGAAAAATAAAATGCTAATAACATTGTGTTATTAATATTTTTTTACTTTTTCTGCACTGCTTCTAGCAGTGGGGTGAAGCTCCTCCGCTTTAGCGGAGGGGCAGCTGCTGTAATTAGTTATTGGTTTGAGTACTCCTCTGGTTTCTTTTTTCTTTTGTGCCCGTCCCCTACTCATTTGGACACTGTGTTGCATAGACTTTTTTCTATTTTTACATAAAGTCCCAACTTGCATGTCTTATATGTTCGAACCATGAATACAATGAAACAGTGAAGAAAAAGCCATCATTTGAGTCTTGTTCAGCCTGATTAAAGCCTATGCAAGGGCTGAAACATATGCAATTACCCTGTTGTGTGCCTAAGCATACACCAAAGAATTTGATTTAACACTATAGATATTTATAAAATGTCAGAGAAAGTAAATGTGCCTAACAACATGTTATTTAGAGCAAGTGCATTAATACCTACACACACGGACGTTTAGTTTTACAGTTCAAATGTCAAATTCCATTTTATCTCCACACTGTTGTATAATTGACTGTAGGAATACACTACTTATAATTGCACAGGATGCTTGTTGAAATTAGTTGAATGAGTGAAAACACTCTACAAGTATGGAAAACCTAGACATAACCAAATTATTCATTCACTGTGAGTACCACAGCCATTAATCCCCCCATTGCACTGCTCATGACTTCAAGAAGGATGTCACAGATGACATTACAAATGACAGCGTGGATAACCTCAATGACTCTTCTATGGTGGTGCGTTACTCTACACAGGCTTTGGTTACAAGCATTCTCTGTGTCCCGAAAGCACTGAACATAACCAAAAGATAAGTACAGTTAGCTGTATGTGAAGCTCCATGGGACTTGACAGTATGGCTTGCAGTGGGAGCTTTTGTGAGGCAGGGTCTTTACACACACACCGCACAAAGGTGATAAATAGCACATTACACTCTGCATATCTGCATATACCCAGGGTTTCTCACTCCCATATACTCTTTGGTAAGATGAGTTAGCCTGCAACCACAGAGTGCCAGTTCCACTACCCAAGGCCAAGCTCTGGACTCAGAGGCGAGAAGCTCAGATGTTGAAGCAAGTGACTGTGCTTACATAGGTAAATTATTCAGGCAAAGGTTTTCAGTGACAGCTTGTACTTTCATTGAAATTCTATCACCTTTGAAGGGTGTATATGACATTTCACACTCTTCCTCATACATAATTTACACCGTACTCTAAATATGCGAATCTGAGAGAGCAATTCTATTTCTGCAGAGCCCCCAAAATTCACATTAGATACAAGTCACATCACATTTTACATTTTTCTTTTCAAGACTCAGCACATGATGTTTACAAGATGGAAGCATCAGGGTGCGTAGCTGTGATGATAATATCGCAAGTGATAATCCGCAGGCTGTGGGTTTGAAACCTGAACTTGCACCTTTCTGGTTTTAAATGATTATACTACAGAATATCAACCTCCAGAAAATCTGCTTATTGATTGTTTTTCAATATTTTGCCCTCAATATTTTGGCCCTTCAATTTTCTGAGGTCAATATTCGGGGGGTGGGGGGAGGGCACCATTTTTAAAGTATAGTTCCCATCCATGACTATGAGTAGGTGTAAGAAATTGGGTTATTGGTTGAAGGGGTGGAAGTCCCACCGAGGAACAACCACAATTGTGGTCAGGGTTAACCACAAACAGTCATGTTGTGTAAGTATGATCCAGAATCAAGTAGGTTGATTAACTTTGCTTTATTTGGGTCTGATGAAAGGGAGCTCATAGCCAGGATTGTATTTATCCGAAGCAGTGGGCAGTCAGAAGCAAATGACCACCACTACAATGGACCCAAACCTGGAACACCAGCCTGACATTTAAACTAAACACCCTAAACTACCTCTGTGCGTCTCCTGCTATGTCACGAGGCACACGCACATGATAATATTAGTATATTTCGTCTTCCATCCCCTTATACAAGTTTTCTTTGGGGATCAAATTTTATTGAATCAGTGACTATTAAATGATTTTTAAAACTGTGAAATTAATGTTTCCAATCAACTGGTAGCTTACCTGGGTACTGCAAAAATGGTGTTAATTAAGAGTACTGCAGTATATTTTACATTGTATATTCTAGGTTATGGTAAGATACTTACTATTAGACACCTATATAGGTAGCCAATGTAGCTAGCAACACGTAGCAAAACTCTAAATTAATGTCAGTTAGTACTTTTGAAAACTGATTGGAGTATGGAAGCAGAATAAAATTGAAGGAAACACGAAAACAAGTTATAAAATTTGGAATAGTTAATGAGGTTGAGAGGTGTGCCTGCCACCGAAGAAAGGTATAGGCACTTGATTTGATTTAAACGCCATGACAGGCTTTCTTAATGAAAGTGTGCCTGTCACAGATATTTTCTGTGCTCCTATTGCTGCATGGAATAAAGGGTGTAGTGCACGAGATGCAAAATAGTCATTGTGAAATCGTTGAGCTCAGCAAATCAGCAATTAAACAAGGGTAAATACGGGTGACTCTTTCCCTGCAATATGGCCTCTTTGAAGTCTGAGGCTGTATTTTCCAAGGTCGGTTGGGCTTGTACAGCAGCGTCTTGTTCGAATGCAGAAAAACTGTATTATTAAATGGTAAGATCCAACATCTGAAGTATCTTCTAGTAGCCCTGGCGCACTTGCAATATAGGGCGAAACACGTGTTGGCTGCAACTCCGTTGAATATTGGAACTTTATCTCCTCTTAACTAAAAAACGTGTCAAATGAGAGACTGCCTTTTTGATGTCTTTTCAATTCCCCTCACTTTATAATAAAAGCGTGCTGAACTTGACTTATGTTATGTATCGCATATACAGTGCTTTCAACTAGAAGATACTTCAGATGTGGGATCTTACCATTTAATAATACAGTTTTTCTGCTAGTAGGAGGACTGGGGTCCAGGCCCTCCGGTTTTAAGTTCCCACAGCCCATATAATATGCCATTCTTTACAGGAAGTCATCCGTCTGGACCCTCCTTTTTCATTGAAGCAACTTCTTGTTCGAATGCAAACTCTGTGAACATGAACTGCATGTATACAATGCCACAAGCATTCTTCAGTTCTGGACTCCTCGCTCCTCTTCTTCTTTACCTTCTCCTTGGCTCTTCTCTCTTCTGCTCCTCGCTCCTCTTCTTCTTTACCTTCTCCTTGGCTCTTCTCTCTTCTGCTCCTCGCTCCTCTTCTTCTTTACCTTCTTCTGGGCTCTTCTCTCTTCTGTTCTTCTGCTCTTCGCTGCTCTTCTCTCCTCTCTCTTCTGCTCTTCTGCTCCTGACTCCTCTCTCTGACCTTCCTCACTCCCCTCCACCTCTGTAACCCCCCTCCCCTATCTTCCTATCTTTTCTTCCTAACTCCCCGCCACCTTTAACCCCCCCCTATCTTTTCTCCCCTCTACCTGACCCCCCCACCCTCCGCTTTCCGGCCGCCACCACCTGCTTGCCCCCGCACCCCCTGCTCCCATTCGTCGCCCCACTCCCGCCCCCCACCCCCAGCTGACCCCTCCTCCTCCCCTCCTCCCCCCCCTCCTCCTCTCCTCCTCCCCTCCTCCCTCTTATGGCAGCCGCTGCGCGGCCGCGCCGCTGGCGATGCCCGTCTGCGCCCGTCCGCGCCTGGACCACGCCCAGCGCCACGACCCCTGGCCACCAGCACTCCCAAACGCCGCAGCACCGCTACGACCACGTCACCCTCTACGCCCTCAACCCGGGGCGCTCCAGCACCTGCTTCCAAGCCAACCCGAAACGCATCCATGGACCCTTCGTATGTCACACCTGCAAACTCACCTTCCACCGAGAAAACACCACGCCCGCCAGCCCACGCGCCAACAACCACCTCAAATGCATCCTGATCAACGCACGCTCCGTCCACAAGCACGCCGTTGAACTATGGGACCTCCTGGACTCCACCGCACTGGACGTCACCTTCATCACTGAGACCTGGATGAACGCCTCCTTGGCCCCCGACATCGCCATAGCCATCCCCGACGGCTACAAGATTTCAAGGAGAGACCGCACCAACCAAGTAGGTGGAGGAATCGCCATCATCTTCAAGGACTCCATCAACGTCACCACCTCCACCGAAGACACCCCCCTCGCTGCCGAACACCTGCACTTCCAGATCCACACCGACCCCAGGACCACACTCAGAGGAACTCTCATCTACCGACCCCCTGGACCACGCGCCCTCTTCAGCGACTCCATCACTAACTTCATCTCCCCGCACGCCCTTGCCTCGCCGGACTACATCCTCCTCAGTGACCTCAACTTCCACCTGGAACAGAACAACGACCCCAACACCACCGCCCTGCTCGACAACCTCGCCAACCTCGGCCTCAAGCAACTGGTGAACATCCCCACCCACATCGCCGGACACACGCTAGACCCCATCTTCTCCGCCAGCAACCACGTATCCTTCAGCCACTCTTCAGCTATACACTGGACCGACCACAGATGTGTCCACTTCACCTTCCGACGCGAGACTCGCCACCTCCGCACACAATCCATCCCACGTCGACAGTGGAACAAAATCCCAGAGGAACAGCTTCTCTCCACTCTCAACAACAACCAACCCACCTTCTCCTCCGACCCCAACGACGCAGCCCTCAGCCTCACGAATTGGATCACCAACTGCGCAGACAACCTCGCTCCCCTCAGATGCCTCCCAAGACAGACCAACACCAAAAAACCTCTCTCGTTCACCGACACCCTTAAGGAATCAAAGAAAACCTGCCGCACCCTCGAGAAAGCCTGGCGCAAGGACCACACCGCAGACAACATGACTGCCCTCAAGAACGCTACCCGCGAACACCACCAACTGATCCGCGCCGCCAAAAGAAATTTCTTCACAGACAGACTGGACAAAAACAGCCATAACAGCATAGAACTCTTCAACATCGTCAAAGAGCTCTCCAACCCTAACGCCAACGCCAACGCCAACGCCATCACGCCCTCACAAGACCTCTGCAACTCCCTCGCCACCTTCTTCCTTCGTAAGATCACCGACCTACATGACAGCTTCGGACACCAGACCCAGCCAACCACCACAGAACCTACAACCCCAGCCATCACCCTCAACGCCTGGACTCACATCAACACGGAAGAGACCAAAGCCACCATGAACTCCATCCACTCCGGTGCCCCCTCGAACCCCTGCCCACACTTCATCTTCAACAAAGCCGACAACATCATCGCCCCGCACCTCCAGGTCATCATCAACAGCTCGTTTTCGTCTGCTACCTTCCCCGAGAGCTGGAAACACGCTGAAGTCAACGCCCTACTGAAAAAACCTACGGCGGACCCAAGTGACCTGAAGAACTTCCGCCCCATCTCGCTCCTCCCATTCCCTGCCAAAGTCATAGAGAAGACCGTCAACAGGCAACTTACCAACTTCCTTGAAGACAACAGCCTACTCGACCCCTCTCAGTCCGGATTCCGAGCCAACCACAGTACAGAAACCGCCCTCATCTCAGTCACAGACGACATCAGAACCCTGATGGACAACGGAGAAACAGTCGCCCTCATCCTCCTCGACCTCTCGGCTGCCTTCGACACCGTCTGTCACCGCACCCTAATAACCCGCCTCCGCTCCACCGGGATCCAAGGACAGGCCCTGGACTGGATCACCTCCTTCCTCTCCAACCGCTCCCAAAGAGTCTACCTCCCACCTTTTCGCTCAGACCCCACCGAGATCATCTCCGGCGTCCCACAAGGCTCCTCGCTCAGCCCGACACTCTTCAATGTCTACATGAGCCCCCTCGCCGACATCGTACGCAAACACAGCATCATCATCACCTCCTACGCCAACGACACTCAACTGATACTTTCCCTCACCAAGGACCCCACCAGCGCCAAGACCAACCTGCAAGATGGAATGAAAGACGTCGCAGATTGGATGAAACTCAGCTGCCTGAAACTGAACTCAGACAAAACGGAAGTCCTCATCCTCGGAAACACCCCGACCGCCTGGGACGACTCCTGGTGGCCCACGGCCCTTGGCACCGCACCGTCCCCCTCAGACCACGCACGCAACCTCGGCTTCATCTTGGAGCCACTTCTCACCATGACCAAACAAGTCAACGCCGTATCATCCTCCTGCTTCCTCACCCTCCGCATGCTCTGAAAGATCTTCCGTTGGATCCCCGCCGACACCAGAAAGACCGTGACCCACGCCCTCGTCACGAGCCGCCTGGACTACGGCAACACCCTTTATGCAGGAACCACCGCTAAACTCAAGAAACGTCTGCAACAAATTCAAAACGCCTCCGCACGCCTCATCCTCAACATACCCCGCAACAGCCACATCTCCGCCCACCTGAGACACCTGCACTGGCTTCCCGTCAACAAAAGGATCACCTTCCGACTCCTCACCCACGCACACAAAGCCCTCCACAACAAGAGACCCGAATACCTCAACCGCTGCCTCAGCTTCTACACACCCACCCGTCCTCTTCGCTCCGCCAACCTCGCTCTCGCCGCCATCCCTCGCATCCGCCGCACCACGGCGGGTGGGAGGTCCTTCTCCTACCTGGCGGCCAAGACATGGAACTCCCTCCCCACCATCCTCAGGACCACCCAGGACCACTCCGCTTTCCGGAGACTACTCAAGCCCTGGCTCTTCGAGCAGCAGTAACCCCTTACCCCTAGAGCCTTGAGTCCCGCACGGGTGAGTAGCGCGCTTTATAAATATTTATGATTTGATTTGATTTGACAAGCGCTGCTAAATGTAATTCTTGTGCGCATCAATGCCGCAAACTCCTCCAAAATTATTCAACTTGAAATATGCGAACGGTGCTGCATCAATACCTACATCAGCTACAGACCACACCACCGAGGGCCTCCACACCAGTTCCGCTCAGGATGCAGCTACATGAGAACTTGCACCAAGGGCAACATCTTCAGAGAAGTGGATGTGAAGAGATAAAAGCAGTAGTCGGTGAGCTCCTTTAAAGTGCTTCCTCATCACTAAATATGTTGTGTGAGGATGATCCGGAATCAAGATGGTTGGTTAACTTTGCTTTATTTGTGTCAGAAGAAAAGGAGCCCATGACCAGGTTGGCTTCCATCCGAAGCAGTGGCCAGTCAGAAGTAATTGACCACCACTACATTGGACCCGACCCTCGAATACCGGACCGATATTAAAACAAACATGCTAAACTAGGTCTGTGCATCACGTGCTATGTCACAGGACACACACTAGATAATATAAATATATTACTGGTCACTAAATTAACTTGTGCTTAACCCTCTGGTAGCCTGACAGAAAAGCAGTGAGACTTAACTTCCAGGCAATATGTAAAGTATTTAAGCAGCACTCAAACAGTAATAAAGTGAAGATACATGAAAAATCTCAAACCAATTTAGAAAAATAGAGTACATTTTAATAAATAAAATGACAACAAAATGAATAAAATCTAATCAGTAGAAACAGAGTTATGATTGAAAAAAAAGTTTTTAGTGAACAATAGCCCCCCAAAAAATGAAGCGCAAATCATGGGTGTTAGAAATGGGGTTTCTGGTTGGCTAGGGTATGTACCTCAGCCAGGCAGAACTTACCCACTCTAGTCAGGGCAAGGGAGTTACACGTCCAAGATAACCCCTGCTCACCCCCTTGGTAGCTTGGCACGAGCAGTCAGGCTTAACCCGGAGGCAATGCGTAAAGCGTTTGCACAACACACACATACATGTGACGCAACATCCCCACCACAAAGGAAACACAACACCAGATTATATAAAAATACACTGTATTGTACACAACGTAATTATTAGACCAACATCACATAACAGTACTATCCTGCTACCTTAGCAGTTGTCAGAACGTTACACATTAGTTACTCTGCAAACTAGCAGTAGTCACACATAACACACAGGTTACTCAGTATTCTGCAACATAAGCAGTAGTCAGGAAACACGTTATCACATTAGCACACTTGTCATAAGAATATCATAAAACGCCCATACTAGGAACATTAGAAAATCTATGGCAAGTTAAGCAAACATATTAGCAAGTCATGCCCATAAAAGGAACATGTGCACACATATGTCAACACATCAAAGAACAGGTAGGCAATATAACAGAATGAATAAAGTCTGTAGAAAGAACTTTAAATTATCAGCATATTGGTTTCTTTGAACAGTACCTGTTTTGATGAGGAGGCACTTC
Source organism: Pleurodeles waltl (assembly GCF_031143425.1). Lineage (NCBI taxonomy): Eukaryota > Metazoa > Chordata > Amphibia > Caudata > Salamandridae > Pleurodeles > Pleurodeles waltl. Next base: position 1,503,651,627 of record NC_090445.1, on the reverse strand, counting down.
CGTGCCTGAAACGAATAAATGGGGCCCCCGGCGCTCTTCTGCGCAAAACGGGGGCCTCCCTAACTTGGCAACTAGAGAGGGGCGGCACGCACCCACTCTGATTCCTTGCCGGGCCCCTTCTGGGACCCGGGATCACTGGGGGGCCCCCCGGGCCTCCACCGGCCCTCTCCAGGGGGGCCAAGGTTACCCAATACTGCAAAGGGGGAGGGGGGCGCCTCACGCTCCCTCCTCGCTGAAACGCAGGCCCCTCCGGGGACCCGCTAACTCCTGGGGTCTCCCTGGACCTCCGTGGCCCTGCCACTACGGGAGACCCCTAGAGAAAATACTCCTGGCCCGCGAGGGGGCCAACAATAGAGCCGGGGGCCAGGGCGAGCCTCCGGTGAGGCTGCCGCCCGGCCCGGAATGGCAGGAGAGTCCTCCGGGACTCCTGCACGCGAGGGAGAGGCGTCCTCCTCTCCCTCTGCGTCCAGATGACGTCGCGGCCCAAGGTGGGGCCTGTTGGTGCCCCGGGGGCGCTCCTCGGAGCGATCCCTACCCCGGGGGCACCGCTAGGAGCGCGCTGGCTCCTAAAAACACAAAGAAGGTTGTCTTCGTGCCCTGGGGGCACTGGTAAACGCGCAATGCTCGCGTTATACCAATTAACTTCTCTGGGCTGCGGCGGTGATCCGAACGGAGCGCTTTTCACAGCGCTAGAAAGATTATGCAGCCTGGGCTGCGGCGGTGATCTCAACGAAGCGCTTTTCACAGCGCTAGGAAGATTATGCAGCCTGGGCTGCGGCGGTGATCTTAACGAAGCGCTTTTCACAGCGCTAGGAAGATTATGTAGCCTGGGCTGCGGCGGTGATCTTCTGCAGCATTTCCACAAGAGCGCTTTTCCCCTAAGCGCTAAGGCAATATTATAGAAGATCGGTGCAGGGGTCAGGGGCCACAGCACCCTGCCCCTGGGAACAATAATCAAGGAAAAGGTACAGGGCTGGTGGGCCCAGCTACAGGCCAGCACAAGGGGTGCAGATGGTGGCAGTTCCTCCTAGTGACCAGGCAGGTCACAGGTCAGCACAGCAGCAGCAGTCCATGGCGGTTTCCTGGTGAGTCCATTCATCAGCGTTCTGTGTCCAGTTTCAAGTTCCAAGAATGTTCAAATTGTGGGGAAAATTCCCCTGTACTTATAGTCAGTTCTTACAGTGTTTTACAGTGGTAGGGAGAGGAGGTTCCAGCCAGTTACAACTGGTTCTGGGAGTGCCCCCTCTCTCCTTTCAGCACAGGCTCCAAACATCAGTGGGGGGTTAACGACCCTATTGTGTGAGGCCAGGGCACAGCCTTTACAAATGTAGGTGTGCCCCGCCTCTCCCTTCTCTCAGCCCAGGAAGACTATTCAGTATGTAGATGCACCTCAGTGACACCTCCACCCTCCCTGTGTACAGGCTGTCTGAAAAGTATGCACAAAGCCCCAACTGTCACTCTGCCCAGACGTGGATTGGAGTCAAGCTGCAAAACACCAGAATCATAAGCACAGATAAATGCGCACTTTCTAGAAGTGGCATTTCTGTGATAGTAATAAAAAATACACCCACACCAGTAAGCAGTATTTATTATCACCATCACAACCATACCAAACACGCCTACGCTAGCCCTCATAAATCAGACAATACCCCTACACATAAGGCAGGGCATTTCTAATGCAATCCTATGAGAAGGCAGCACTCACAGCAGTGAGACACCAAGTTAGGCTGTTTGTCACTACCAGGACAGGCCATGCAATATGGCACATGTCCTGCCTTTCTACATACATGGCACCCTGCCCACAGGGCGTACTTTAGGGGTGACTTACATGTAGTAAAAGGGGAGTTCTGGGCCTGGCAAGTAAATTTAGATGCCAGGTCCCTGTGGCAGAAAACTGCGCACACAGGCCCTGCGCTAGCAGGCCTGAGACAGGTTTGAAAGTCTACTTCAGTGGGTGGCGCAAGCAGCGCTGCAGGCCCACTAGTAGTATTTAATTTACAGGCCCTGGGTATAGAGATACCACTGTACAAGGGACTTATAGGTAAATTAAATATGCCAATCAGGTATAAGCCAATCATACCAACTTTAGATGGGAGAGCACCTGCACTTTAACACTGGTCAGCAGTGATAAAGTGCTCAGAGTCCTAGAGCCAACAGCGAAAGGTCAGAAAAACCAGGAGGAAGGAGGCAAAAAGACTAGGGATGACCATGCGTATGGCCAAAAGTCCAACAATGGGTATCTGGTTGCGGGGTACTGGGACAAAGGCACAGGTTAGGGCCAACAATAATGGAGTATGGGTTGGCTACAGGTATCAGATTTACCCCAATCTAAAAGTTACCTTTGGACTCAGACAAATTGTTGAAAATTTGTGAGAAGCTTGAGTTTTCAGTGGTATAAAGCAGCTGGCTGTATCTCAGAGGAGTCTGTCATAATTGGGAAGCTTCTGGACATGGTCATGGTGAAGATTTCTACAATACAGCTGAGACAATTTTAAGGTAAGTCCTATTCCTTCAGAGGGCTGCAGGCTGTAGCCAAAGAGGTCACAAAGAGGCCAGATACCATTGTCTAGACCCCGCTGAAAAGGATTTACTGCTGCAGAGAAGAACGTAGCAGGAGCCACCTCAAAACCAAGTTGACCAGCAATGCACCTTGGGCAGATTAGTTGGCAGGTCACTCCCAGTTTTCTGTTGGTTCTCCAGGCAGATATTCTTGTAAAAGGTTCTAAGTCTGAACTTTTAGGGTTATGGAGGGGCAGTACTACAGACACCACTTTCAAGGGTTCAGAACCTGGGGAAATCACCACTTGGGGTTAGGACTCACTCCAGCAGAGGCCAGCAGCAGGGTTCAAAGCCTTTGGAAATGTTTGTGTTCCTATAGCTCACACAGGAGGCTAGCCACTTAGCCTTTGGAGTCACTCTGATGGTCCTAGGTTCAAAGGAGCAGGTCCAATCTTTCTTCCTCAAACAGAAGGGCAGCTAAGCAGTACTTCCATCAGCAGGGCAGAAGAGCAGTACTTCTGTTAGAAGGACAGCAGGGTAGTATTCTTCTGATTCTTCCACTGGACCAGTAGTGATCAGATTTGGGGTCTATGAGTTTCACTTTTTATCCCCAGTGACAGCCTTTAGGTTGAGGTGTCACCTTTGTCTCCTCTTGTCCCTTCTGGAGCCTGGCTCCAAACTGTCTAGGGTGAAAACAGCAAGGGCAGGCCTAGTGCCAGATTATTTTCTGTGTGCAGGAGGCAAAGCCCTTTGAAGTACAAGTGGGGCTGCCCTCTCAGGTGTTCGGAGCACGATGGCCCAGATGCTCCCCACTAGGCCTTCCTTTATATCACTGTTGGGCAGCAATACACAACCAGTGGAAGCAGAGTCATGTGACTCAGACTACTGACAGAAAGACACAGTTGATTACAAATGTCACCTTTCTAAATGTGCCATTTTTGTAGTTTACTATTGAAGAGAACTTTTCAACCTGCTCTCAATCAAAAGTTTAAAAAATGATGGATGGAATGCTTGAATTAATCTCAGCCACTGGCATTTGCCAAAGCCACATCCTAATCCATTAATTTTGCTCCCCATGCCACCTCAGTTTGGACCCACCAAAACACAAATCCGCCCTGAACCTGCTCCTTATGGGAGCAATCCAGACAGAACTGCCAGGCCAGGTCCTCCCTGAACCTGAACACAAGCAACCTAGACCCAGTTTTACCCTAGTTAGGGCATTTCAGCCAGGTATAGCTTAGTTTCAGTGGCACAGTGAGCCTGGGACTCACGTTTGGGCATACCCGGTACACCTAGTGTGGCAAATGCAAAAACAGCAAAGTGATGGATGGAATGCTTGAATTAAACTCAGCCACTAGAGAACACTCAGATCATTCCTTCATTTTTTGCCCACCATGCCACCTTAGTTTGGACTCAGCCATATGCAAATCAGTCTTGACCATGCTCTTTATGGGAAAAATCTACATGATTAGGCAAGGGGGATGGAGGCAAAGTTGTGCCATCGAGGACCAGCCGAGTAATGTTTGCTATGTGGCAATGAGACAACAGGGCCTACCACAGTTAAACTTTCCCAAACAATGTTAAGGAAAATAGCATGTGCAAGTCAATTGTGTTTTAGTGTTGTACCATAGAAAGCCCACTTCTATTGTACTGTGTTGTCTAAGGACATAACAATATCTATAAAATCAAATGTGGGCCCCATGTTAAGGGCCTCTACTGCCTGTGGAGGTGTGGATGCATCAGCCATCAGCCAACAGGTCTGCTTGGCATTTTGACATGTTTCTTTTCATTTGTGGAACTTGTTTTTACGCCCAGCAAATATCTTCAAAGCATTTGTTTCCTCAATAACAAAATGAACCATGACCAGCATTGGTTGATGACTGCTTTAAAAGTTGGGATGTGGGATGTGTGCATACAGTGTCCTGAGAAGGCAGTTCTTTGAAGGCTATACGGTGGCTTAGGGGGAAGTGGCACCAGCAGGAGTGAATATCGGCCATGGTTACTGTGGTGATTGGAATGTTGGATAGCTACAATGGGAATACAATGTGGGGATGGAATTGTCGGGCAAGGAGAATGTTGTGGGTGGCAGTTGCTGCGGGTGGTTGCTGGAGGACGTCGAGTTGGCATTACTCAATTGATTTGGAAACAAATTTGTCTTAATGGCACTTTCTTTTCTCCACAGTTACAATCACAGACATGATTGCCAAACTGTAATCTTGCTGAAAGAAGTTTTATTTAGGCATCCCTTTAAAAGTACCCAAGTTGTTGCTTAATGTACGATAGGAGTTAGGCAAAAAACAGATTCTGTTTATTGTAATCTACAACTTCCATGAAAAAACATCTACAGGCACACTTTTTCATGAGTGTGATGATAATGGTTTTGTAAGAATGTATTTAAGTTTCATCTTATTGCTAAAAGATGCACATAGCCACTGGCCAATATAATGGCCATGGGATGGAGTAACCTGCCTAACGAGGATGTATTTTGATGATTTTGGGCACTGGGTGCTATAGTTCTATTATAATGATGTTAAATATATGAGCCCAGTTTCTAAATTAAATGAGATCATGGTGTTTCATTTTCAAGGGCTCTTTCTTAAAGTGACCACACTATCTATTACTGTGCATAATGTAAAAATTCAAAATATATTTTTATGTGCCTTGTGCTAAGGCAATCTTAATATGTGTAACATTTGAAAAATACTATTAAATGTACCCTTTTGTACATATAATGACAAAAGGAATACTCCATAGATACCCAAAATGATTCTGTATCATTATGCACATATGCACACCAAGAAATCTTGATCAAATGAAATATGCGCCCCTGACTGCGCCCCTTATCACCATCCGTAGACCCGCCTCAAGCCCTGTCTCTAGTGGACGACTCAATTTGCCGAGTACCTGCATTTATTCTTTCCCAGTTGAAGCACTGAATACGGTTGACAGGATTTCCTTCACATTTGTGACGGAGTAACCTGTCCGCCAAACTCTAAATCAGGGCCTATGTCTTCAGGGAATCATTTGTCAAGTATGGAAGAATGATTATTCAAAATATCCATAATTTTCATTTTTGGACAATTAGGTCCAGAATTAGCCCAAGTTAAAACTATGGATAAATCCACTGAACCAATAACCTGTCACCCAAACCATGAAAGTATCACATTTCTGTTGCACATTGTTCAATTAGGTTAAGCATTCCAAAAATACATGTGTGTAATGTTAAGTGTACATTTACCCCGTGGTGCATCCTGGTGCTGAACAGCAGATGTGTAATGTAATCCAACTCAGCGGTTCTCCTTTTAAAAACCTTGGAAGCATGAAAGTCTGAGTCGACCCTCTGGAATTGGAACCTCTGGCAAGCAGGTGTTCAGAGGCTAGGGCTGTGATGCGTTATAGTCAATTGGGCCTTAGAAACGGCAACAGATGGTGACTTGTCTATGAACTCTCTATACTTCAAAGGGGCTATCCATTGGTGATGTCACAGTAGGCCCCTGCACCCAAGCAGCCATCTCATATCAAGACCCATTCTAAAATGCCTGCTGTTGGTGATTGTTAGAGATGCAGGACTGTTATTTTTCTGTCCACTGAATGGCCCTAGGCCACGCCCACAACAATTTACATGGAGATATAAAATTCAGTGATGTTTGAGGACCAACGCAGTCTGTCCAGTTCACTGCCTTCCCTTGATACACAGCCTCTGTTCCCTCCGGCTATTTTCTTACTTTCCAGGCCCGCTTTCATTAATTTACATTTTTGTCGCTACCTGATCTGGTAGATAGCTGTTTCCTGTATTCATTACACATTCTGTGGACATAATTTATGCAGTCACTCTCGAGCCGCCCCACTCCCCTCTCAGACAGTGACCTCTGGTTTTAAGTTTGTTATTCCGCTGAAAGGCGTTTTTCTCTGTCTACATTTAATGTGAATATTCAGGATTTAGCAGTCACGGCCAGCATCACTTCTTGACTGAGGCCCTGTTCAGCATCACAACATTCCAGCCTGTCTTAGGAGGCCTCTTCCGCTGATTCAAAAGTGGATGCCCACCTACTGACAGCTACTCACAGACACCAATGCCTTTCACGCATTTTGTACATCCACAGTACTTTCTGATTATTAGTTGAAGGTAAAGTCTATGAATGTAATACACTTTACGTAAGCAAACGTAATCTTTTTCCCAGAAGAGTCCAACGGAGCTCCAGAAGGGCCAGGTTCAGTCCAGGTTTTGAGAATTATTGCAAAATGTACACTTAAATAAAATGAATCCAAATGGATTAATTCACATACTCAGTGTTAGTCCTGAAAATCTTTCATGGATCACGCTCTCCTTGGCCTAATTGCACACCCTTGCTTTTTTCCCTTCTGAAATTTGAATCTGTGGGAATCTAATTGCTACATCCACAGAGTGTGGAGGCCTTTGCTTATTTGTTCTACATAGGGGTGGACTTGAACTTTATTTCCTAGTTGCCCACTGAGTGGTCATGCTGTCTATAGTCACATGTAAAGATCCAGTTTTTGCAGGATGTACACGGAGAGGTCTGTTTCTTCCTAGACTCACTTTGTGAAAATACTTGTTGCACATGTATGGCAGGGTTGTGAGCTCACTAATTAGATATGAAGGCTCCTGTCCTTATCTTGCACTGTTTCTGTTGCTCTTGTATGCAACCCCTGTATTGTTGAATCTTATGTTCCCTAAACCTCTCTGTTGTGATAGTCGGTCTGTCCTCGTGTCCCCGGAACCCACGTCTCTACCCACATAATTCCTGAGGTTCTCTTTCCTCAAGGTCGATCACCTGTTTCTTGGAATCTTGTTCTTTGGTTTCCAGTTATCTGGTTTCCTCGGATACGCAGACAGGTAGCTCAGTAAACATACGTGATATGCACATACCTAGGGATAGCTCAGATGAGCAAGGTATAACTCTGCAGTCGGTACCAAATGTGGGATAGCTCTGCTGCAAGAGGTGAGAAGTAGCTCTCTGAGAATGGCAAGAAATAGGTTTGCTGCTTGCACTCAGTGAGACACCCAACAGAGCACGGGAATGATCTGCCAAAGGTGAGGGGTAGCTCAGTTGTCCTCATGCTGACTGCAGCAAGTGAGGAGTAGTTCTGCCATCTCCCACACAGGAGAGATGGATACCTGTCTTTCCTTCCCTCCTTTCCTTCCCTCCTTCTCTCCGTCCTCCATCCCTTTTACCCTCCCACCCACCTCATAGTGGTGAGGGTTCGACGTTGTGCTGCACAGAAGACTCCACAGGTCAAGCACAGCAAAGTAGCATCTTTCATTCAACCCCCATTGCTTCCCAGGCATCACTAGGCCCCGAAGATGACGAAGTTTGATTGATGAGGCCTACTTGCTTCTCGCATACAGCCAGTATATATTTCAAGGACCATCAACCCCAACATACGATACATTTGATTTAAAGTGCAGCTAAACCAGATCACTATGGAGTCCAGTGACTGTCTGAGAAATTGCCATCAATGGAGGGCCCCTAAGTTCCAGTGAGTGGCTCTCAGTAACTGCTACATGGGAAGGCGGCAGAGTAAAATGGCAGACAGGCCTCCTGCTGGTCTGAACACTACTGCTTTGGTTGGAGGTTTTGTTGGGCATTGCAATGGAAGGAAAGGGAATAAATCAGTTTATTACATTGTGGTTTGCTGATACTTTAGCACCCCTAGGGGAAAACTATTAGGGCCACGTTAATACTGCCTCGGTATCGGCCGTGTGTCCTAGTGCCGAAGTACCGGCCTGGTACACCTCCCCAGCGGCACCAGTTTTGGGGGCTTTGATAATTCAACGTGAAGTATGCACAGTAGTTCCTCGTTTCTCTGATTTGCACAGTAGTTCCTCGTTTCTCTGCAAAATTTCATCCAGAAACTTCGACTACAGTCCAAGGGAAGCACACTGAATCTGTGGAGTGGATGTTGCAATTCCCGAAATTGCTGATAATTGCTGTTTCTTATCTCCTTCTGTTTGAGCTTAAAGAAGTCTATAAAGTCATCATCTCATTGTCGTCTTCCCAATTTAATATCGATTCTGTCTTGCTTCTTTTTGTTGTTCAGCTCAGACTGATGCTATTAACTTTCTTGTAAGGGTTGAGATTGGAGTGCATGTGTTAGCGTCTCGCTTGCAAGACTGTTGTCCACAATAAAGGGCTTGGAGCCCTTCCGCTACTTACATTTGTTGGCTTGCATGGCACTCTTTTTTACAGCCTGGTAGTTCGTCACTGCAGGACCAGCATCATTTCCATTTGTCTCTGTGGAGCAGGGACCAAGCACTGATTGATTCAACTTAATCAGTGCCTATGCCCTGTTCACTATGTGATTGAGGTACTATTTTGTTATTTTTAACTTCTAATGCCCTGCAAACAGAAAGCATGTGACTGGTAAAAAGGTTCCCAGCAGGGCCAACAAATTTGCATAGCTTTTTTTTTTCATCTAACTTCCTTTTTTGCCAGATCTTCCCTTTGCACTCATGTTTTGTTTTGGTTTTGCTTGTGGGCGCTGTTCTCAAAAGATGATGAGTATCTTGTTCTAAATAATGCAACGCAGCAGTGTTCCTTTGTTGTGTGTAATTTCTGAAATAATGCTTTAACACATAATCTTGCATTACCCTCCAATGCACCCTACTCCAATCTGTTCCACTACAATCCACGTCAATCCACCCCACCTTACCCCACACCAACCCACCCCACTCAATCTAATCTACCCCACCCCACTCCAATCCAAGCCACTCACTCTAATCCAATTCACTCCAGCCGACTCCACTCAAATTCAGTCCTCCCAAACCACTGCAATCTAATCTACTCCACTCAAATTCAAAACAATCTGCCCCACTCCAATACAAAACAATCTGCCCCACTTCAACCTTTTGGACTACAATCTTCCCCACTCCAATCTAAAACAATCTGCCACATTCCAATCCAAAACAAGCTGCAGCACTTGGATTGGAGTGCAGCAAAGCAATCTGCTGCACTTCAATCCAAAACAATCTGTCCTACTCCAATCTGCCCCGTTCCAAACTAAAACAATATGACCCACTCCAAACCTAAACAATATGCCCTACTCCAATCCAAAACAATCTGCCCCACTCCAATGCAAAATAATTTGCACCACTCCAAACTGCTCCACTCCAAATCTAAAACAATCTGCCCTACTCCAATCTGCCCCAATCCAAAACAATCTGCCCCCCTCCAATCCACCTAACTCCAATCTGCCCCACTCCAATCCAAAAAACACTCCAGTTCTCCCCACTCCAATCTGCCCAACTCCAATCCAAACCATCTACCTCTCTCCAACCTTCCACACTCAACTCCAAAATAATCTGCTGCACTCTAATCCATCCCTCTCCTGTCTGCCTCACTCCAATCCAAAACAATTGGGCCCACTCCAGTAGGCCCCACTCCAATCAAAACAATCCGCCCACTCCAATATGCCCTACTCCAATCTTCCCCACTCTATTCCAGTCCACCTCACCTCACCATAGTCCAATCTGCCCCACACCATCCTAATTCACCCACTCCAATCCACCCCACTCCAATCCAATCCACCCCACACCAACACAACCCATCCCACTCCGATCCAGTCCACCCCACTCCAAACCAGTCCACCCCTCTCCAGTCCTCCCTACACTAACCCAATCTACCCCACACCAAACCAATCCACCCCAATTGAAAGTACCCTGCTCCAGTCCTATCCACCCCACCACAATCTGGCCCTCTCCAAAAACATCAGCCCCACTCCAATTCAAAACAATCTGACCCACTCCAATCCAAAACAATCTGACCCATTCCAATCTGCCCCACTTCAAACCAAAACAATCTGTCCCACTCCAATCCATTTCAATCTGCCCCACTCCAATCCAAAGCAATCTGTCCCACTCCAACCTGCCCTGCTTCTTACTTTCCAGACATGCTTATATTAATTTACATTTTTGTCGCTACCTGATCCGCTAGATAGCCTTTGTGTATTCAGTACACATTCTGTGGGGCATAATTTATGCTGTCACTTTCGAGCCGCCCCACTCCTCTCTCAGACAGTGACCTCTGATTCTAGGTTTCCTATTCCACTTAAAGGCATTTTGCTCTGTCTACATTTAATGTGAAACGTAAGGATTTAGCAGTCATGGACAGCATCACTTCTTGACTTGACTGAGGCTCTGTTCAGCATCACAACATGCCAGCCTGACTTATCAGGCCTCTTCTGGTGATTCAAAAGTGGATGCCCACCTCACAACAGCTTTTCACAGCCATCACTGCATTTCACACATTTTGTACATTCTCTGTATTTATTGGCCATCAGTTGAAAGTACAGCCTATCAAAGTATTACACTTTATGTAAACTCAACTAAAGTAATGCAGACTTAACCTTTATTCCAGGAGAGTCCAACGGAGCTCCAAAAGGGCCGGGTTCAGTCCAGGTTTTGAGGATGACTCCAATCCGCCCAACTTCAGTGTGACCCACTCCAATATGCCCCACTCCAACCCCAAACAACCCAACCAATTCAAAACAATCTTTCCCACTCCAATTCACCTCACTCCACTCCCATCCACCCGCTCCATCCCAATTCACCCCACTCCAGTCAACCCCACACCAATCCAATCCATCCCAATTCAACTCAGTCCAATTGACCCCACTCCATTTGAATAATCTTCTCCCCAATCCACTCCACTCCAGCTCAATCCAATCCACCCCACTCTAGACCAACCCACTCCATTCCAGTCCAATCCACTCAAATCCAGTCCAATTCACCCCACTCCAGTCCAAACCACCCCAGTCTATTCCATCCCACCCCAATCCACCTTCACCCCAACCCACTCCATTCCAATCCAACCCATCCCACTCTAATACACTCCAACCAAATCCACCCACTCAAATCAATTCCACTCCACTCTAATCCAATCCACCCTACTCCATTCAAGTCCATTGCAACCCTATCCACCTCATTCCAATACAATTCACCCACATCACCACACTCCAGTACAATCCACCTTAATTCACCCCACTCCCAGTACAATCAGTCCATCTTAATCCACCCTACTCCAGTTCACCCCACTCTAAATCACCTTAATCCACCCCTCCAATCTACCCCACTCTAATTCACCCCACACAATCCAATTCACCCCACCCCACTCCAATCCAATCCACTCCAGTCCAATCCACCACAATTCACCACCCTTTCCAACTGAGGTGGATTGGAGTGGAGTAGATTGGGGTGGAGTGGAATCGGTTGGAATGGGGTGGATGGGATTGGAGTGTGGTGGGGTGGGTTGACGTCCACTATTGTCCACTCCACTCCAATCCAATCCACCTCACTCAATCTAATTCACCCCAAGCCAATCCATTCCCCCAACTCAATGCACTCCAACCCCAATCAATGCAATCCACCCCAGTCCAGTCCACCCCACCCCGTCCCATCCCAGTCCAACCCACCCCAATCCAACCTACCCCATCCCAATCCACCCACCCCACTCCAATCTAATCCACCCACTCCAGTCCACCCTACCCATTCTATCCCACCACCTTTCAATCAGGTCCACCCTACCCCACCCCAAACCACCCCTTCACTATCCACCTTCACCACACCCCACCTGACCCCAATTCAACCCACTCCACCTTAATCCAATCCATTTCACCCCACTCCAATCCAATCCACTCCATCCCACCACACCCCAGTTCAATTCACCCCACCACATTTCAATCCACCCTACTTCATTGCAATCCACCTCACTCTACTTTGATCCACCCAGCTTCATCCCACCACACTTTGCTCCAAGTCACCCCACCCCAACCCAGTTCAGTCCACCACACTCCAATCCAATGCATCCAGCCCACCCCACTCTAATCCAATCCACCCCATCCCACTCCAGTCCAGTCCACCCCACTCCAATCCAATCTACTGCACTCCAGTCCACCCTACTCCAATCCAGTAAATCCAACCAACCCCACTCCAGTCAAATCCACCCCACCTCAGTCCTATCACTCCAATCTAATCCACCCACCCCAATCTAATCCACTCTACTCCAATCCACCCCACTGCAATCAACTTCATCCCTTTCCAACCCACCCCATCCCACTCCAATCCAATGCACCCCACTCCAATCCACCCCACTCCACCGTACTCTACCACAGTCCAATCCAATCCAATCCACCCTCCTTCTTCAATTTACTCCAACCCACTCCACTCTATTCCACCCTACTCTGCGACACTCTCTCTCACTGAACCACTGAACTCTCTTCCCCTCCATGACACTCTACTCCCCCTCCTTCACTCTGGAACACTACAACAAGTACACTCTATGACACTCTATTACCCAGTCCACTCTATGGCACTCCACGCCACTAACTTTTAGCCATGTTGAATAGCAGTCACTCATTAACGATGTACAACGTGGCCAAAACACATTGCCAAAGCCAATAGCTCTTGTATAGGCAAGACCTATTGGCTTTGCCAATGTTTGTTCTTTTACTTCTATTGTTATATGTTTGTCATAACAGTTGGACAAAAACACTTTGTAATTTCAGATATACAAATAAACATGCACTGCTCATCATCAACGGCAGAGGGCGCACAACCTAGTGAACATTCCATTAAAAAAGGGAAAATACATGGGGGTTGGGAGTGGAGGAACTAAGAGAAATACAAAAAATTATTAGAAGGTGCCTTCCTCATAAAACAATTTGCCGTAATGAGTTTATCAACAACTGTGCCATACATATATTCTTTCTATTAACGTAAATCTCTTTCACAGTTGCGAAGCCATAATATGAAAGGTTCTTCCTGCTAAGCTTCAAAAATTTTAAAAAAATGTTTTTTGAAGAACAAATGGCTCTGGGACAGTGGTAAAAGGGTGTCTGGAAGAGAATAATGTGTATAAAAGTCTCTTCCAGTGTGTAATAACCTGTGTTTATATATTGAGTGGAAGCTAGAGAATTGTACCCAGTGCAGAGGAGGCGTGATACACCTGGCTTGCCAGAAATCTGTTTCCTGTGTTCCACGACTTCTGAAAGGGACAATTCAGCCCTTTGAGAAGGTCCACATATGCTCAGTTGGCTTCACCACTCCCAATAGAACTATGGCTTCTGTGTAAGAGGCTCTATCGGGCTATGCAAGATGGGAAAATGTATGCAACATCCTGAGATTGAAATAGGTTTCTATAACAGCTGCTGTGGCCTATGGGCCATTCATACATTTTAATAGCAAATTTTCCTTGGGTTGATGGGTTTGGGCATTGTCCATGCACAATTTACCAAACAGCTGGCTTCCAGAGGAGGGCACTTAGCTCCTGGGATGGCGTGATGCTCATATATGTCTTGGTAGTCAAAAGGAAATCATTATTGGAAATGTGTGTATCCATCGGTGGAGTCATAGCTTGGTAGACTATAGAATCTCACAATGGTGCCGGAGGCTGGAGGTAAACATTAAAGAACATGGGAAGTAACCCAGATCCCTGTAGGGAGGCACAGAGTGGTAGGAATGGTGATTATTCATCTGCATTAGAACACCGATGAAATAAAAAAAGCCACACCAATCTAAAGCCTCTTCGTCAATGATGATCAAAGATTGCTGATTTATATACAATAGTCAGCTGTAGTAACGGGCACAAAAAGGTCTAACATCACCTTGCTGGGAGCATGTGTGCCTCCATTTTGAGATCGTTCAGGGTCGATTTATGGTCCTCCACATTCCTTACAGTTTCTGATGGGAAGCCGGAATGTATTGATCTTAAATGAATGATGAAGGGGCTGTCTCGCCTATCGAATTTTAATTTCTGTTTAGCTGGGTAATTCAGAACAGAAGTCAACAATTAAATGAAAGGGTTTAGGGTGAAATGCTAATTAAAGGCTCATTGAAAACTCAGCAGATTCAGGGCAATGTGTGAGAAGATACAATCGAAGGTCCCCGCAATCTGGGAGGGAGATGTGTAATTTACACACAAGATCATCATAAATAGCTAATTGGCAAGGAAGAGTGGCGGTCAATAGCATAGAACCTGAGAAGGAGGGGCCTGGAAAGTACGTTTCCCGGATGATATGATTATTTTTTATTTAGAAGTTTGGTAGCGTACGATCTGTAGCCGCTTCGTTACTTCAGAGTGCTCAGAATGGTACAGGAAAAATATGGAAAGATTTAATGAGGAGGTTGAAGGTGGATAGGATGGGTTGGAACCTGTATCTAATGTTCTGCTGTAGCGTCCTCTAAATTCGCATATAGTTCAAGAGACATTAAAATAGGCTGGTGGCACATAAGCTTAGAGATGGCTAGGTGGCATCCTTGATGGTTAGTTGGCATAAAGGCTCAAGGACGAGCTGTAGTCAACAGGCTCAATGAGGGGTTGGTAGCATAAAGGCTCACAGATCAGGAGATGGCATACATGTAAGCAGAGTTAGGATTGGAGGCAGGGCAGGCTGGGAGCCTGTGCCTAAATTAGAGGACCGGAGTGGATCAGTGCGGCATGGCAAAAGTTTTTTTAAATTAATACATATATTTTTGTCCCATAAACACACTCCCCGCCATGGACTGCCCAGCCCTTTTTCCCTCCCATGAGCCATCCTTGGGCTCAAAGATGAGTAGATGGCACACATACTCCACAAGTATTATATGGCAGACGGGTTCAGATGTAGGTTTGTGGCATACAGGTTCCGTGATGGTTAGGTGGCGTACAGGATTATATAAGGGTAGGTGAGGTATAGAATCAGAAATCGTTTATTGATTTCATTTTAATACAGTTTGATGCGGTGCTCTTTTTCAGTCTATTGAAGATTTTTCGAAGTTATTTTCGCACACTTGGAGCTCACTTTAATGCAGTTTGTTGAAGCAGTAAGTGCATGTACATTATGATGCAGTGTAAATGAAGTACTGTTATTTTTATGTATTGTGTAGTTTTATATATTTGATCAGGGGGATGCATTGTTACGGAAATGTTTTCATGTATTTTTTCAGTGTGGTGATGTGCTATGGGAGTGGTTTTGTGTATGTTTTCACATGAATTCGGTGAGTTTGACTCGCATTTGCAAAATGGATGAATTGTTGCTGAAATAGTTTGCTTATTTTTTAACATTGTGGTGCCGTGTTAATTAAGTGTATTCTACCTGCAGTCTGATTCATTGCTGTTGAAATGGATTTATATATTTGTTTAGAGGGATACGTTTTTTTATTGAAATGGATTCTTGTATTCACGCACTGTGATGAAGAGCTTTTGAGTGGTTTTATGTTTGTTCAGTGAGATGCGGTTATTGATAGTGCACATACTTATGTAGTTTAATGGGCCACTCGTTAGCATATCGACAACATTAATGCACTAAAATCCCATAACGGCAAGGCATGTTGGCCCATGTCTTATGCATGCGAGGATTTTAGGACATCCGGTCACGTGGCCTCTGACCCACCGCAGGAAATAAAGACCGCGGGGAGACATGTGGCCCTCACAGCAATTTAGCGCCATGAACGAAGAGGTTCACGGGAGGTTCGACCTGTGGTTACGGAATACTTTCATCTTTTCCCTTCAGTGTCAGGCAGGGTTTTAACCGGCGCTGCCTGATCTCTTCCATCTGCGGTGAACTACAGGCAGGCTGGCCTCGTGCCAGGCTTGTTTTAAGCTCTCTTACGTGTAGTGTGGTTTGCTTACTGCAGCTCTAGAGGGGTTTATACCGGAAACCTGTGGCTGTGCTGGACGGTAAACCCTTTTCTGCCCAGTATTCAGACCTGTCAAAGCGGATTACGAGGAACTGCACCAATGACTGAGCAAATTTGTTTTTGTGACCAATACATTTTTTTGCTAGAATTTGTACTGACCACTTCTCTAACATGTAAATTTCACTTAGTGCAATTGTCATTTTCCCTGCAAGGGTCAGGGCGAATATCATTAAGCAGTTAAATACAGCACTTTCTGTGTCATTATTATTTTACATACTTTTCATTTTATTGCGCGTTTATCGGGGCAAAGGTTACTTTTCATGCTTACCAGTTTACTACTAGGGATGTTCGGAAATTCACGTGCTTTTGCGTAATTACGAAAAACTTCCAGAAAATTGCACGAAATTATTCAAAATTCCGCGAAATTCAAATCTATTATTTACCTCTTTATTTTAGCACGTATTAACTTTTGACATGGACACATTTCGTGACGAAAAAATGGCATATGAACACAATTGCACCAAACAAGAACTGCTCGCATTCTGGCAGTTCGCTGCTCTGCACCAGTGGCATCATTTTACCACAAACAGCAGCGCAATTACGTGGTATTGCATATTTTCGGAAATTTCCTGTCATGTGAAATTGTCAAGTTATATGAATTACGATGGCATATTTAAATTTCGATCGTGCCTACTTAACACATGATTACAGGATTCAGCAATTGAAAGGTCACCGGTTCTTTGCTGCTGCCTACTTTGCTGCATCAGGCTGATCGAGGCAGTACTGGTGTTTTTTGGGATACAATATTTGTGCCAAATCCAATCATGATTTTAAAACCTCTGATGTTAAATTCTTTGCGGGGGGCATGGGGAACATTAAAGGGATTGCATCAGTCCTTCACAGTGGGGCCTATAGGACCCTTTAAAAGGGACTGTTTCTTTACATTACAACAAGGCTTCTATAGGGTTTTAAAGGGGCAATCTAGTATCATTCCATACCAGCAGCGCCTCTAGGGCCTTTGGGGAGCGAGTTTCCTTACATTACTGCCGGGACTATCGAGATATTTAAAGAGAAAGTATTCGTCCCTCACAGAGTGGTTTTTCAAGCCTTTTAAAGGAACAGTATCAGTTGATCACAGCAAAACCTATAGGGATCTATAAAGGGTGCGTACCTGTCCATCACACCAATGCCTACTGGGGCCTCTAAAGAGACTGAGCAATCCACCACATCACAGTGTCTTGGATCTTTAAAGAACCAGTGTATGTCAATCACAGCAGGGCCTAAAGGAACCTTTGAAAGGACAATATCTGTACCTTCCAAGAAACCCCCAGGTACCTATTAAGAGTGAATACATGTATGTCACTGCAGGGCTCATTAGAACTTTTAAAGAGACACTGCATGTGCAAAAGGCCTGCACCTGCAAAACAATAGGACATTTATAGGGATTTTAAAGAGGCATCACTGCTACCAAACATGGACAATGGGCGTTGACAAGAAGACTGCATTTAACAGGTAGAGGTGAAAGACATATGTCACGTGTTGGCAGGATTAGAAACTTTCATATACCATGTGTATTGGTGAAGGTAATGTGCCTGTGCCACAGCATACACCAACAGAGGTCAGTTATCTGGTATGCAGCTTGCGTCAGCCAGTATACTCCTTCCTTTGTCAGTTGATTATTGAGCCATAATCTACTGAGCACTGCAAGAAGTATCATTAATTACATTAATAATTAAGTGGAACTGACACTAGAATGAAAGGCTGCATCTCTGCACTCTTGGCATGAGGCCTCCCTTAGAATCAATCCAACATGGCCTTCTTCTGTCTCTCCTCCAGTCCTCCTGCTGGTGCTTCTGATGAGCTTGCATTTTACGGCAACATACTGTGCTCTCCAAAGTTATGTCCCTCTCATCCGTGGTGTCAACAATGTAAAGGAGGCAATCACTTTTCTTTAAAGCCTGAAGGCTAAGGTTGTCCAGCATAGGCCCAGGAGCAATCAATGCAAATGGCAAATATTTACATGGTCAGTGGTTAGCTTAAAACCTGGCGTGGCTAATGTCCTTCTCAATCTATGGTGGACATCTATGCTCGATGAACACTGGCATCCTCAATGACAATAACCTCCTTGACACCACCCGATTCGTCTTCAGAACCAACAACAACACTGAAACTGCCCTCATCCTTTTGGATCTAGCTGCCCCCTTCCATCCCATAACCCATCCCATCTTCAACACCTACACTAAGCCAGAATTCAGGGACAAGCACTCAGTTGCTCTTTCCTCGTAGGCCGCACCCAGTCAGTCAGACTGACTCCTTTCACCTAGGATGCTGACAAGCTCATTTGCAGAGTTCCACAAGGATCCTTGCTCAGTCCCACTCTATTCAGCACCTACATGGCTTCCCTACCAGTATTATTTATACCAGCGGAATCAACATTGTGTTGTAAGCAGACAAGACCCATCAAACACCTAACCGACATCTCTATCTGAAGTTGCCAAATAGATGAAAAGCAGACACCTCAAGTTCAATACAGCCAGGATTTAGGCTAACCACTCACTGCCACTTTGTTCAACATCGGTCCCACCTATCATAACAATCACATTAACTTCCAAATACCTACCGACTCCTTCGCTCAGCCAGACTCCTACTTGCATGCATCACCCACATATGCAGAACCAGATCCAGTAGCTGGGCTATCCCCTACCTACCACTCAAAGTCTAGAGTAACCTACTTCTGCACATCATTGCCTCCTACTCAGTTCTTGAATTTTGCAAGAAACTGAAGACATTGCTCTTCACCTAGACTTATCCCTGGACATGTCCATGCTGCTCCTGCTCTTTAGTCCCATGATACCCTCTTGGGTGAGTCACAAGGGCAGCTCCTCTGCTAAGGTGGAGGAGCGTTGCTCCACTGCTTTCAAGCAGAAGGGGAAGGAAAAATAAAATGATAATAACAAGAAGTTATTATCATTTTATTTTTTCTGGGTTGAGGTGGGGCTGAGTTGGGCTGGGCTGGAGGGGGGAGATTTATGTGCACAATAAGTGCGCATGTCTGCTGGTCAGCTGTATTCAGCTGACCAAACAGACATGTGCGCTGTGCATTTCTCCACCAGGTTGTATTTCACAGCTGGGAGGACAGGCCTTTACTCCCTCTGTGAGCGTCGAAACAGGGCCCTCAGACCAATCACGATGCTGCTGCCATGTTGCTGACAACAGCGTCATGATTGGCTGGGAGCCTGTGTGTAGTGCAGCCGGGAAGCGGATGGAGAAGACGCAAAAGCATCTCCGGAAGAAAGAAGTAAGTGTTTTTTAAAATCTTTAAAAAAAAGAAATATTAATCCCCCCTCCCACCCCCCCACCGCGCCCCCTTGTTCTGTGCCAGCTGCCACTGGTTAGTCATGCACTCTTCAATTGCACATAGCATAACAACATATGCTATAATCCTATGTGTCTTGTGCTGCCTCCACTCTTGATCATGTATTGAAATGAACCACTAACCAACCTCACTTGTCAGTAACTGTCACTCTGAAGAGAAGAAACTAATACTTGTTTGTCTGCCTGTTCTAGGTTAAATTGTACTCCCCTAAAGATTCAGAAATTTCAGGTCATCACTGCGGGGAATCAATTAGCGTACTTCAGTGACCTATTTTTTCCTGTCTTTGGGAAGTTCAGCACACTGATATCACTGATGGACAATATCTCTTCCATCTCAATGAGCTAAATGAAGGCAACAGAGAAGGAGGCAGAAGTCAAATGCGCTTGAATATTCTATCTTATGGGGTAGGGTGGTGTATAGCGCTTGTTGCCATTGCTATGACTTCACAACACCTCTGAAAGATAGGATACTTGTGCGCCTTGGACTCACAGATTCCATCTCAGACCTGAGTCTGTTTTGTGATTGTTTGATCTGGATCATCACCAGTAGCGTAGTTATGGATAATTTACTGTTTACATGTATATTTCGTTGTTAGTGAGCTGTCATGGTTTGTGTTGTTTGTTGTATGTAGCCAGAGGTCTTTACCAGTTCAATCCAGGAACCGGTGTTTGACAGAAGAGACCTCGCTTTTTGTCACCGGATGGGAAATAGGTTTCACATTCCAGTTTCTTTTTTTCTTTGTGCCCTGAAACGTTGTTGACTTTATTAAAGGTGGCGTTTCTAGCCAGAGGCACTGGGCTGAGCAGGAGCTTAGTGTAAAACATTAATCAGTCTAATGGGGAAGATTATTGTGCTGCCTTTTGTATTACAAATTATGGCTTAGCCCGTCCCAGGCAGATCCGTCAATATTTAATGTGCTGTGCATGTCGGTACTTGAGCCCCGAGTGCCATCCTGCCCTCCGAAGAGTTTTCCCTGTGGCATCAGACTGCCTTAATGCTTGCAGATACTCACCTCACTTGTATTGCTTGACGTTTGTTATATGTGTGTATCTATACAAGTATGTAGCTAATTAATTTAAGCACATACATGTTTTTTATATTGGATCTTACCTACTGCAAACCTCAGACAAGGGACTAATGAACACATTTCCAGTGTGTGAAAGAGGAATTGGGGCCTTGGTGGGTGTGACCCGAAGAGGAGGCGGGGTTTGGAGCACATCACTGACTGAGCCAACAGGGAGAGACGGAGACAGCACGGCCCTGGAGATAGGGTGTTGTTATGAGCGTCTCACTGGCTTAGCAACCACTCCTGCCTTCTTCAAACAAGCATTTTCAATGCAACGGGTCTCGCATTTGCTCGAGTTAGAACTATTAGCGTTTTAAAGAAAAAAAAATGCAGCGCGATCGCACTATGTAAAATGCAGCGCGATCGTGCTGCGTGGAAAATCAACAGATAAAGTAGTCTGGACCCCAGGCTGAAAACATCAAGCCTTATATGTTTTTAGTAGTTTACTGGTGCTGTGTAGGTGGGCTAAACACCGGAAAAGGCATGACGTATGCATTCCTTTCACAAATGAAAGGAAGCGGATTTTAAAGGGCAAGCCCACGAACCAATGTAGGTGACTGACGTGACTTGGGCATGGTTTGAAGCCCAAAGAGAGATTACAGAATGGACGGAGCGCTTTGCGCTCGTCCATAAAACCGACACCTCCCATATTCTGGGAGGTTTCAAAACCTATAATGGTTTTTAACTGCACAGAGCTTCCACTCTCTAGTTGGAACCCCACTCTAGGTGGAGGTTTTCAGCTCACCTTATTTTCACAGTGTGTCATCGGTTCGTCATTTGGTGACTGTGTGAAGAGAGCCGACATTGTGTGACATAGGGTGGTGTCATCTGCACTGGCAGATCTGAAACTTATCACGGAAGCACAGATATGGTGTGGGTAACATAGAAGCGAGAATTATTCAAGGTTGTGCACACTTTTAGTGGTGTAGCTAGGGACTTTTCATCACGGTTAGGCCAGCAGGAGAGATAAGCTTTTTCGGCGGTAAGTCAACAGGTCAAGGTACAAAGTGCCTGTGATGCAACTGTTGCAAAAAAAATTGCACACTCAAAGTTCTTTGGAAAACTTTGCGAGGTTGCTTTCTTTTACAGCTTTAGCAAATCCATCTGAAAACTGACTTGCTAATAGCAATTTATGTTACTAATACCCTTACTAAGCACTAAACAGTGGTCTGCATTAGATAAACTTCACACAAAACAGTTAGCGTTCTATTGGGCAATGCTGTTCTGCAAAAAAGATCTGCACAAGAATCTTTTACAAAGATGCATTTTTAATACCTTCCCATTGCAACTACAAAAACTGTGCAAAGGTAGACTTGCAGAAATAAGTAGCCATGCATTTTCCAACTTGGCTGTGTTCAATCAGATTGAAAATGATCTTGTATATGAAATGAATTATCTTGTAACACGCGGAACAACTTTGCACAGGTGAAGGCAATCCAGAAAGAATTGCAAATTTCACAAAGGGCAAACATTAAGAGTTTTGCAAAACTTTATAGGTGGAAAAAGTATAATTTGTCTTTCCCCGGCATTGGGGACTCGTGTAGTTTTGGACTCTGAGGTTAGGTTAGTAGCAGGGGATCACAATTAGGCGCCCTCTTGGTCTTATGTTAGGTGTGGTGGACATATTGGCACACCGAGGATTATAGGAAAAACAGAACCAGGTCATTTTGGCTAAGGGCTGTTCCTCTAAACACCCAACATTTTCCCTTCTGTGTCTGGATCAGGAGCATATCACAGGTTCCTGGAGCCCAAGCGGGGTAGTGGGAGGCCCAACCCTTCAGAGACCCACGAACCCTTCAGAGCATCCACATTCAGCACAGTGCCAATTAACATTTGTGAGATATTGGAGACTCACGGGCCAGGGCCTATCTTTATATTCTGAAGAGGGGCCATCATTCTGGATTATGCCACTGTTCGAGCTGTGTTGCCATGCTTACTTCTTTAGAAAAAATACAAAGAAGCTTTCTCATTGAGTACAACATCTCCAAATGCTTGCACTTGTTGCAATATTTCTGCATCCTGACTTCCAACTGAGGCTATTCTTACATGGCATTGGTGCATAGTGACTCACTGCACTGCAGATCCGCTCTACGCCATTCTGTCTATGCACAGTGTGCCTTTCCATTCAGTAGCCACCTCAGTAATTTAAACACACTCTGAACCGCTGCATGGCAAGCCCACTCACCGTCCATGCTTTTCTGTGCACCGTCACACAAATCCCTGTGTTAAACCATGCATTGCGACTCCATAAGTGGAAAATCCCTATATTGACGATGAACACGCCCAGTAAATCCCATGATTTATACCCCTCCATTCAACTGTGTATAGAGACTGAATGTTTTGAGAACTCCCTCATTTAGGTGTTATGCGAGTGATCCTATGAACCATATTGCTATAGGGGGTTGTGCATAGTGAGACTGAGCAATGATGACTAGTTCCCCAAGTATTTTGCTTGAATGTTGTAAACAAGGTTGGAGGGTCTCAACTCTGCTACCTAGCTTTCTGTTATCCACCAGAGTACACATGTCCTACCAAACTATGGCCTAGGCCACTTGCATTCCAACCTGCCCCCCCCTGCTCACCCCACCCCCTCTTCCTCACTGTCCTATTCTTTTTTCTTGTTTCCTGTGCCTTCTTTAGGACCTGCCTTGCCCTTAAATGAGGTGTAGGCAGGCTTTAAATGAGGAAGGTCCCATTGGAGATTGAGTCACCATCCAGTTGCTTTCTGTGAAACCACATTTTGCTTTTGATGCCAGCAAGAAGGTGAATACTAGACAAATACTAGTCTTATGAAATTATAGAAAATATATTTAGAAACTTGTATTATGATAGATTAAGTTTAGAGAGACTGATATACTGGAAGTAAATTCTCATATTTATGTAATTGTACCTTATACTAGTTATACTGGTTGACAGATGTCTGCTCCCTGAACAAATCGGATTTTACCATAAGTTGTGGTTTTAAATTGTAATTCCAGAGACACCAAATTAGAAAAACCTATTTCTTCTAGATTGCGGATCTATCCTAAGGGAGAGATAGGCCTTGCCGTAGTGAGAAATGGGTTTGGGAGTTTTTCAGTACCCGAACACGTAAAACCTAAGAATACATGTCCTGCTTTTTAAATACATTGCACTCCGGGTTGTCGGGAACCTACCTTAGGGGTGACATCTTTATAAAAAGGGAAGGCTTGGGCCTGGCAAAAAAGGATACTTTGCCAGGTGGACATGGAATTGTAAAACTGCACACACAGGCACTGCAATGGCAGGCCCAAGACATGGTTAAGGGCTACTAAAGTGGGTGTCACAATTAGTGCTGCAGGCCCACAAGTAGCATTTAGTTTACAGGCCCTGGACGCAGAAGTACAATTTACTAGGAACCTATAAGTAAATTAATTATGCCAATTGGGGATATGCCAATCTTATCATGTTTAAGGCAGAGAGCAGAAGCACATTAGCACTGGGTAGCAGGGGTAAAGGTCACAGAGTGCTAAAGCCATCATAAATGATGTCAGAAAAGTGGATGAGATGGGTAAAAAGTTGGCGGAACCCTAAGTCTGTCATGTCTAACAGTCACCTCTCAACAGAAGGTCTCTGTTTGCTTCTTGTTTTTCAGTACTTTAACATCAGGAACCCTATTACATTTTTTTCACTCAATAGATGCCTCACAAATTCACACAAATTCCCCAGACATGACTACAACCTTCTCCAGTAGTGTGTTGCAGTGCTGTGGTGCGCAGTATACGGGCTAATACAGGACACCCTTCATTCAAAGGAGAGCACACAGTCATATTGCTTACAGAGCAATACCTGTTATTTCCCCAACAATATTATAAAGCAAATCTGAGTTAAATCCCCCTTTGTCCATAGCCAATAGGCCATGTTCACCCTTGCCCCACGTGGATCACTCCACTAATCCCTACCTCACTCTGCCTCCGCAGCGCATCATACTTATTGTTCTAGTCGACCATTAGCATGTGCCTCATACTTCTTCAACACCATATCACACATCTGTACCAATAATTTGATAGCAATTGTTTTACCCTTTCACAATAGCTCATCGAAATCTGAACTGTTAGCCCACTATTCCCTTATCAACCTTCCCTCAACTTACCACATTCATACAAACAGTTATGTTATCCCCACGCCAGCCTCATTCAGTACCACATCAGTCATACATGACAGTAGTCAAGTAAGCCCCACCCCAGAGTCTTTCCGTAGCACATCACACATTCTTACCAATTTCTACTGGTGCCAGCTCTAGCATCCCTCAATATAACATCTGAACCAATAATTTACTAATTCCTGCCCCCTTCTCTTTTATTAGCGCACCACACATCCTCACAAGTAGTCTACGGAGCCCTGCTCTAGCATCTCTCAGTAACATATCACACATCTGTACCACTAGTCTTCTAATGCCCCAACCTCTGAATAGCGCATCACGCATCCTCTCCAATAGTCCATGAAGCCCTGCTCTGGTACCTCTCAGTAACACATCACAAATCCTCTCCAATAGTCTACGGAGCCCTGCTCTAGTATCTCTCAGTAACATATCACACATCTGTACCAATAGTCTTCTAATGCCCCAACCTCTGAATAGCGCATCACGCATCCTCTCCAATAGTCCATGAAGCCCTGCTCTGGTACCTCTCAGTAACACATCGCAAATCCTCTCCAATAGTCTACGGAGCCCTGCTCTAGTATCTCTCAGTAACACATACATACCAATAGTCTACTAATTCCTGCTCCAACCTACTTTATTAGCACATCTCCTGTTGGTACCAGTGTACCAATAACCCTGTGTGTTAGCATGTTTCTTGATTTCTATAGTAAGACCCTACCTATAAAGAAATGCTGCACAAAAAACAAGAGTATGCGTCCAAAGAATCTTTTGGGGATATAGCCACACTTTGCATTTTAAGGGTAGCGTGCTTCAACACTGCTTTTGTGTGTCTTCCCATTTCCCTCAGAGCATGGTTTCCATTTCTCCAGTAGGAACCAGTCCAACCGAGGGCACCATTTTTCTAAATAAGTGGTGCATGCCACACACCCTAATGCAAATGTTACCCCTGATAACAATGTGCTCCCTGAGATGGTGGGAGTCATGGCTCTAGTGTGCAGTATTTTTAGCTGCTTTGTGGGCATCATGATACTTACTGTGCACTCCACCCTACCTTAGTTTTCAGTGGCTTGGGTGTTGTTTGTTTGTATCTGGTGGGAATGGGCAAGAATGGCCGCTGCAGGAATTTGTGATTAGTTGAGTTTCCCTGTGTCCTGGTTGGGCTCCTGTACACAATAATTTTCACCTTCTCCCTCAGAATTTGTCATGTACGAGTTTACGGGACAGAATTATTCTCTCTCTCTCTCTTTCCCTGTCTCTCTACAGATAGTGGTTAATTGTGAAAAAAAACCTTAGTGCAGATGGCCAGTTTTTTCTCAGGAGCCGTTTGCCAGTGTGGTCAAATGGCAGGTTTCTGAAATACAGAGGTTGCTTACTTTTGATCCCATTCCTTGACTCTTTTTCTTTACCACCCTACACTTCTGGCATCTAGACACCACCCTACACTCTCTGTTTTGTTACCCACTACCCTACCCTACCTGTCTTTCTTTTCCTCCCTTTTTCTTTCTCTTTGTTATCCTCTCTCTTGGTCAAAATTTGATAGGGAACAGTTAGTACCAGTTGCAAAAATTATTGTTGATGCCCACTACCTGCAAGCGCCTGCACAAATTAAGCACTCTATACAGGGTCACTGCAGCATGAGGTCCTTTCTTATTCCCTTGTTCCTAGGTTAGTGGATGGAACTCGACCTGTTCTGATCCATGTCCAACTGACTAGGACCGTTTCTTGGCTTCCCCTTTTCTCTTTGCTATTTCTGTACTGAAGCCACTACTTTTTAGGTTGAGCTTAGCAGCACGAAAGCTCTGCTCTTCGACATGTTGTAATCTACTGTGTGGGCTTTAACCATGCCCATCTCAAGCCCATCACTTTCATTCGTCCCTGGGCCTGCCTTTCAAAATTCCCTTGATTTTGTACGCAAATACTTTATGTTTGTCCCACCTTGAGCCTACTTTGTTACACCTTGCAGACTGACCCTGTTACGTGGCTTATTGCACGATTGGCCAGATACCTTACGCTAATTTATTCTTTTGCCTTGCTGCTTCGCGCTGCATGTCCATATGTTGTTTCTTCCTCTTTCTTGTTTTGGGCATGCTGCTGTTTCTTTGTAGTGTCTGCCACAAAGGCTGAAAACTGGAAGGGGGTTATTTGTAATTTATTTAATACATTTTTTTATAGGTTCATATAGTGCAAACTCGATCGGAGGAGCACTGAAGTTTCATATAACGTGAACTTGATCGGAAGAGTGCTTTATATGACTACATGAAGTTTCATATAGCTCAATCTCGATCAGAGGACCTCTTTACACGAGGACCACTTTGCAAGTTTAACAATTGAAAAACATACAAACTGGGACATTTACGACAGAAATAACCACAGAAATCTTCAAAGCAGCTCTCCTGCAGCAATGGGAGAGCTGATACTGCAATATTCACTGCACTCTGGAAACTTGCCCCATAATGGTTTGTGGGGCATTTCTTTTTCAAAACATTTTTGTCCATAACTCAGCCTTCGTGGTCCTACGACAATGGGACCACCACCAAACTGTTCAGCACGATGTGCTCTTTCTGTCTAGGTCATCTCTGTGTCCCCACCATAGGTTGGGGGGGGTAACCTCAAAATAGAAACCTCTCCCTCATAATTTAGTGTCTTTTTAAGGACTCTCATGGCTGGAACTATTGTTGTACAGCTGGGAGTAGTTTGTGTTTTAGGGGCCTTGTTTGTGATGTTATTGCAGTAGGCCTTCTAGACCTGAAAATGTATAAGGCACTATGGGCCAGATGTAGCAAAGGGTTTTTCCCATTCTGTGTCAATGGGAAAATGTGTTCGTACGTATGGCCCTATGTCCTGTAGGGGCTACATGTATGTATACTGCATTATTTTCTGCCATTCTGTTTTCATTTCATTATGGTTTCTAGGGGCTGACTATTTGGTTACATGATCACATTTCTTACAAATTTTATTTTTATAGTGGTGCTCTCCAGGGGCTGTTCTGAGCATTACAGTCAAGATACTACAATATTTGCTGCACTCAGTTTGCAGGGCTTTCTTTTTACAAAACATTTTGGCCCATAACTCACCGCACAACATGCTCTTTCTGTCTAGGTCATCTTTGAGTCCCCACACTAGGTTAGGGGGACCCCAAAATAATAATATAAACAAAAATAATGGCAATATTTTCTTTTTTTGCTGACGCTAGAGGAAGAAGGTAAATGGATGTGCTTTATTTATATGCAGGATCACTGGAATTATGTGGTAAAGAGGACAAAATTATGTGGCAGGGTTGACCAATTTATATGGTATAAAAGTCTAGTTATGCATTTACAACACCAGTAGCACAAGCGGATGCGAGCCCTACTACATTGCAAATGCTTGTTTGTGTGTGCTATTGACCTGAAACTGATTCTGACTGGATTTCTGCCCAAAGCTAAGAAAACGTATTCATTCAACTGTTGGTCAATAAAGAAAGGCAAACCATTACCCTCACAGCCTTGAATGTGACAGTCTAACACCTGCTCAGTTTTTAGGCACGGACTAGACTTTCCACCACATTGACCAATATTGGGGAGAAAGCTTTTTCAAGCAGATAAAGCGAAAATGAACGGTGATGTCCCGTAGTTCTGTAGAAAAAGCCATATTTCTGTAACTCATTACCGCTGGCAAGGTGAGACATTACAAGCTGCTACTAGTAATGTGTCTGGGGCATGACCGCGAGCGATGTGCTGCATTCAATAGCCCAATTACCGCGCATTGTGGAAAAGACACTGTGTCCTAATAGACTGCCAGCATCGGAAATCACTGAGAAAAGAAGCAGAAAAATATATGAACTCAAGTTCTCTTGATGTTCAGTCCTGGCAGAGTTGTAAACGCGAACACATTAGAGCTTGGGTCCCATTTTGGGTTTCGGAGAACGTAATGAAAAGCCAGACCGCGACAGCAGCTGTGCTTCTGCATCAACAAATTAACAAAGATAACTCAAATTTTTTACATATTGATTCATCTCCCTCTTCTAGCCGCGTGATTTATGGAATTTAAGATTATTTAGTTTAATGGTACTCAATTTACTGACCTTGGAAGGAAGAAAGAGTGAGACTAGCATGTTGGATTTCAACTCAAGAACTTCAGACTTTAGTGGTTCGCTGTATATCATTGAGCTATGTGGTCAGCTAGGATGCGTTGTATGACTGTCATATTACTATGTGTATCAAACATGGAGCTCTTGTAGGCATAATGTATAAATCCGACTGTGCAGTAAACAAGAACCGCAGACCTAAATTGCCATCAGAAATTACCACAAAGGTCTGCTATTAGTGACTGTATAGCAGGCCTTTTCTTTAGCTCCTAGCAACACCTGCTGCAGAAAATGGAGCAAAAGCATAAATAGAAATAGTGTGCCCACACTGCTTCCTTCCAGGGTGTTGCGGGTGCTTCACCGCTCCATGAAAATTTACTAAATTCGGAGTAATCAGTAATTTTAAAGCACAGTGTCCCTAAGAATGTGACTGAAAGGCAAAGCCTTTACATGCAGGTGAAGCATTCTAGGTATCTATGTGTTATGAGCATTAGAACAGCACATTTTTAGTTATGTCATTCATCCTAGCCAGTAGTTGAAGTGGGCTGCCCTCCTGAGGGAGTGAGAGAGGGAGTGAAGAGAGAGGCAGAGACTTTGACTCACCGTCTTGACCATTAATCCACTGTTGTGTGTTTCACATTTTACTTCTGCCCTGCTCCCGCATGGGGCAGCCCACTTCCGCCATTAGCTAACTTAGCTGTGACTGACAGCATTCTCTTCTTTCACAAGGTTTACCTCCATATACAAGGTAGTTTCACTCAGTGCCAGGGACCTCTATATCACTTTGTGCTTAATTTTCTCTTAATCATTTTCTTTTAGATAGAGGACGAGCAGCCTCCACAACAATAACGTTTTAGGCAAAGCATGACGAAAACACAGCCTACTGGGTTTGCAAAAATAGTTGTTACTCTTTAAATGGTTTCCTGAGCTCTAGAGAGTCAGTGAATTCTCAATGTCCGGAATCATCCTAGACCAGGTTTACAATATGTTGCTTTAGTGAAGATGGCGGAGCTGAAGGTAAAGTGATTCTTCATATTAGTTTTCAGAATGATGTGTGTGCTTGTATGCAGCTTTGTTTCTGTGTATCTGTGGAAGTCAGTAAGTATATTTATGAGTGTGATTATTTGTATTGCCCGTGTGTGCATGGCATTGTGTGTTATATAGTTTTATGAATATCTTTGACTATGTATACGTTCCTCTCTTTGTGAATGGCTGTCCTTTCTTCCGTGCCAGATTGTGTCTCTGTGTGTTTGTATGCGCCTGTGGCTCTGTGATGTTGTGTGTACATCTGTGCCTGTGTTTTTATTTTCCCAGGGATCCATGTCAACAGCTGTGTCTATGGAAAGTTGTTTGGCTCTACATGTCTATTGCTGTGTTTTGTCTGGGCCTGCGGCTACGTTTATCTAGGGGTTGGTTGCCTAGGGGTGGTACTTGCCCGTGATAGGGAGGACCTTCGGACACGAAGTGTCATGCTGTAAGGACCTCTAGCCCTGACTGCTTCCCCGACATTACCAGCAGTGCTACCAGTCTGTTGCCTTCCAGCCGGTGCTTCGAAAGCTTACTTTCCACCTGTGGCACTATGACACCGAGACCGGCTTTAAATGCTGAAAAGACTTGTAACGGTAGTAGTTTTTGCTTGATTAAGTCATTTACTTAGCGCCTAGACTGTTGTAAAACAACCCGTGGGAATACGTCCAGAATTCCCGTTGGCTGTAGTTCATCGGATTAAAGCGCACACATCAGATACAGCCACCTTTAGGAGCAAATGTGATCTTCGTGGGTCGGGCCTAGGATCGGAACACAGTTCAGAGCTCGAGTGAAGTGGAATGCTGGCCAGGAAAAGCTGCTTTTAAAGGGGATTCCGACAGGACCAGGGGACGGGACACCAATAACAGTTTGTGTATTCCTTTTTGACACAGTAATTATTCATTTCGTTTGCTTTAGAACTCATTCAGAAGTCTTGACAGCATTAAAATTCTTTTCGCCTGTTTTCATCTTGTACTTCATGCTTTAATGTTATATTTGAAGGGGGAAATATTGGATTTTAATGATTTCCCTGAATGTATGTGTGAAGCAGTTGAATAGGACCAACCTATCTAAAAGGCAGTGGGGTACTGTTCACGGTGAAAGGCAAGTATGCAGTTAATGAGAGTTAGGAGATGTAGCTGATTGCTGGGAGGACAAGTGTGCTGTTACTGCATTGTGATGCGCACTTCTTTAACGAGGTGTGTCTACAACTATTTCCTAATTTGGACTAGCGTTAGTCGTGGTCCTGATAGATACATTGATGTTGTTCCAGAAAAAGGGTGCATAAACCGAAAAGGCCCGCTGCCAGATTTTTTCTTTTTTTACACTTTTTAGAGTCAGATTTAACAGAAAATGACAGTGCGCATCGCTGAGCCAAATTTGGCAGCGTCACGCACCGTCATTTTCAAAACACAGGGATGCGCAGTATTCACTCAAATATGGCGCCCCCCTGTGTTTCCTCCTGCGTCAGCACTAAATATGCTGCAGTGGTCCAATGCAGCAGCCCTTGCACATATTGCAAGGATGGCTGCGTTGAGGGGAGATTGTTTTTGTGCAGGAAGAAATACCTTCCTGCACAAAAACAATCTTAAAAGGTGATTTGCTGTTTCTATGTGTGCTGCAGAATACAGCACACATAGAAAGAGCAAAAAACGAGGAAATCATTTTTCCTCGTTGTACATGCTAACGCCACCCCTGGGGTGGCGTTAGATTTTGATGCTTCCTCAAGTTTACGAAAACTTGTAAATCTGAGGCAGCATCAAAATGCAATGGGTGTTGCTGTGACACCCATTACACGCCCCTTTCATGCAAAGTGCTGCGTGTGAAGGTGCCGTATTTACAAGGTGGCGTTTAACCACAAAAAGTGGCTTAACGCCATCTTGTGAAAACGGTGCAGGGCATTTCTCCACCGGAGCGTCACGAAAAGTAAAAAGTGCAAGACAAGTACATGTGCTGGTCCTGTTTGATTTGTAAATGATGCAGCTGGTCATAAAGTTGGTGTGGGCTGGTATGGGGAGCCAATGGAGGTCCATCAGAATCTGTAGGATGTGATCCTATTTCTTCAGGCTTTGGATGAGAGTGCTGCAGCATTTAAGATGCCATTAGGAGGGGAGTGGGTTGTCAGTGTGGAGTTTGGGAGGCCATGGAGCAGGGCGTTACTAGATCCAGATGCAAGAGTACCAGGCATGAACAACAAAATGGTTTCACTTACTTTAGAAGAGAGGAGGCATCAGGCCCTCTTTGTTTTTTGGAAGTGTGCTCCTATAGAGTGAGGTTGGTGTCCAGTGTGAATCGAAGTAACTTGGCATCCCATGAAAGTTGAGGTTCGAAGCATTCAGGGTTCATGGTTTTGAGCCACCCTTGTACTATTTCTTCCTTGTTGTTATTGTGAAGTAAAATGAATATTGTCTTGGTTGAGGTTTAGGAGGGTACCAAATAAAGAGGTTTGGCTAAGGTAATTTCAATATTTGCAGCGCTCGAGGTCTAGAGCAGAGGAGACTTTCAGGTGGCATTTTTCTTGACATTTTTTCGTGTCTAAGCATGAAAGTACCAGCCAGATCAGATGCAACCCTAGGCAGAGCAGGTAAGGCTTCTTTTAACTATCTGCCTGATAGACTATGTTTAATGCCAATGCAATTATTCTCCATTAGCACTACTATAGTCCCACCTTGCTGAAACTTGAAAAAAAACCCACAAGAAAGGCACCCTACCAGAGAAACACCAGGCAAGCACTTTAGTTTAAGGGAATGGCCAAAGTGCTGCAATATGTAAGGACTTGCTGTGCACAGTCTTTGGCTGCTTTAACTTTGTACATTAGCTGGTTCTTAAAAGGAAGGTGATTGTGAAAGACTCAAGGTCTTATAGAGTCAGAAGCAACACTCAGACTTGCTTCTAAAAGGTTGGTGGGACTTGGGAGGGGGTCAGAAACAGTGGGCTTGGCTCCAAAGGGACCAGTACAGAAACTGTTAAATTTCCTGGCCTATTCCATAATATCCTGATTTTGCTGGTATGCCACTCCCTGGGAACGCTGCTATAGTTTTAGTTGGCAGACTGTACCTTGAAAGTTGGCCTTTTATGGTATAAGATAGCTTTCCTTGAGCGCTGCCTCACACTGCATGGGATGTCTAGGTATCAAGAAGGGGGCTCTCTTCACCCCTACCACCAGTGCTTAATTTGAGTCACTGGTTGCAGGTGGGGCCCATTTGCTCTCAAAACTGGAGATCGGCCCTTATTTTTCCTCAGTAGACTTTCATCAAGAGCAACAGAGAAAAACACCAAAGGGAGAAAGCAGGAGAGAGAGAAAGACAGAAAAACATGACAAAGGCAGAATTCAGGAACAAAATAAAACCTGCAAGAGTGAAATAAAGAGCCTGGGAATATCTGTTGGTGGATTAAAGAGGCATGCAGTGGAATCAAAACTAAACAGCCTTGGTATTTAACATCCTGACCTTCCATAGCACTGGCCGTGGGCTTCTGAGCAAAGTGAAAGTCATGGCACTTATTATTTTATAAATTAAGCACTGCCTACCACACACAGTCTGGTGGGTACTCGTCCTTCAAGCCGTCAGCCCTGGAAAGGCGAGACCCCCGAGATGTTCTTGTAGGTGAACTGCTTAGTCAGCCTTTGATCCGTCCTTCTGTAACAGTGACCCCAGGCGGTACCCCACCTGGGCATCTCTCACTCCATGAATAAGAATATCCAGCTGCATCTGTCTGCAGGAGGAAGACTCAGATGCTGCTTGAGCATTAATAATGAAAGTACTGTGAGCTCTGAACTGTACTGTGTGAATGGAGGAGGGGGTAAGGGGAAGGGCAATGGGAAAGATTCATACCTGGCCCATCTTTCTCTCAAAATGAAATATACAATTTTGGGCAGAAGTGGAGCACTAGCATCAAGAGGTTTAAGTGAATCTAAAACAAGAACAGAATAGGACCACACCATCGGTGTACACCTCTCCATGGCAAAATTAGATTGATTCCTCAAACCACAAAAACGCATTGGCAAAGCCAATCAGTCTGATATTTTCTGTCAGCCTATCAGCTTGGTCAATGGTTGTTTTGTTCTGTCATGATATTTGTAAAACATTATTTTCAAGGAGCTGCAAGAGCTTTGCTAATATAAATAATAAAGACTGGCTAAAAGCAAACACATTTTTGCCATCTCTAAGCATCATTGACAACTGAGTCCCTGTATTGAAGATATTTACCAGAATACCGTCACAGTAGCCAGTGGCTGAAGTAGGCTGACCCACTGCCCCATGCAGTAGTCGACAGAAAAGAAATGTGAATGACACAATAACTGACCAATGGATGAAGAGGTGTGGGTGAAAGGCTACATAAGTAAAAATATTATGTACTTAATTTTAGTAGAATCAAAAGGGCTTGGCTAACGCCAGACCTAAACATTGCTTGCTTCTTTATGTATCACCAGCTGCCTCAGACTTTGGGCCTTGTAGCACTGTGAAAAGCAAGTGTAATAATCACCCATCTCACAGCTATCTATTTTATTGATCCCCTAAGGCTAAGCCAATCTTCTAGGATTCGTAACTGCATAGATGTGCTTACATTATGCAGGTTATTGTAGGTTGAGATGCCAGAGTTCACTCTTTTAGGCTGATAAGCAACGAATAATGGGTTAGGCAATAATAAGAGATTATATTAATTAGCCCTGTTTTGCTCTCCACAGCTTAATGCGCTCACTTTCAGTTCACTTTCTCCTTCTTCGTGCCACGTTCTCTCTTGCCATTCTCCATCACACCTAACACCCTTTTCTTTCTTATCTCTTTGCCTTTTCACATCTCTTACTACTGAGCCACCAATTGTGAAGAATTAAGCCATACCATGCACCACCTAGAAACATATGCTCTGCCCCAATAGACTTCTCTCACCATCAGGAAAGCCAAACGCCCATGTGGGACCTCGGATGGCATATTCACCACAAGAAGGCAAAGGGAGGTGTAGTTTCCTGCTCACTGATGACCTATTGCTCCACTCCTATTTAACACTTCCAATCACACACTACCATCTCAACCAACAACTTCATTGCTGCAGTGTCTATGTTACACAGTGCTACAATCCCCAAAACCTACATCCAAATTTCAACAAGATTAGACTAATACCGCTGCAGATCACCATAATAATTCCAAATAAACCTAGGACCCTAATGAACAAGAACTTTGCCTAGCGCACCTAGCACCTGGTAGCTTCCAATATGCAAAATATTCTTCTTGACCTCCTTACCCTGGAAACTACAGATGACAGCAAAATGCCCAACCCTTTATCACCCTGTGAGCAACCTATTATCTTAATAAATGAATATGATCTGGATTACATGGCCACACTACTATAACGGTGCCTCTATTTCCCCAGACCTTGTGTCACATAATACATCACACCAAACCCATCAACACTGCAAACTGCATTGCTGTAGTACACAAATATAGTAGCCTCACATCCATGCGATTATAAAGCACCAGCGTGTAACTAATCTTGTCCTACACATATCTAAGGATTAATTAACTGTTTTCCCTAAATTGCCATCCACAAATCCAGAAATTACACATTACTCCCTATCCTGCAGACTTAAGCTCTTCCCATTCCTTGACAAAGGTGGGCGAAAATCACATAATTTGCCTTTGATATTTAGAAATGTTGTGCAACAATATGTATAATTATGTGAAATGGAATCCATCATTTAACAGTATATTTTAATGCAAAATTCATCCTCCAATCAATTTTTGATCACAATTTACAAGGTATTTAAATCTGGTGAGCTCTTAGCAGTCACCCTAACTATCTTTTCCTTCCCAGGGGAACACTGAGCCAGTGCCTCTATGATGCTAGCTAAAAACAATAACAGATTCTAAGGGACTGTGAGGCAACCAATAGCACACAATGGACAAATAAAGCCCTTGATGCTCGTGACAAGTCTGTGTAGCTGGCTCAGTATTGCCTCTGATGCCCATACACCACTGAGGAACACTACGCCTCCCACAGAAGAAGCCCCTCCAAATTGTTGCCTTCCATCCATCAAAAAATGAAGAAATTAAGCAAAAGTCATTGTAAAACTCACTTATATAGGACTACATCATTTTCCAAAGGCAGATAAGACATCGAACAATAACAATAAAAACTTCAAAATATGCCTTTTAATCCAGTCAATGATCCATCACTCATGGGTACTTTCTCGCTTATCAAGAACTGTGT
The DNA here is from genome assembly GCF_031143425.1 of Pleurodeles waltl. Classification (NCBI taxonomy): domain Eukaryota; kingdom Metazoa; phylum Chordata; class Amphibia; order Caudata; family Salamandridae; genus Pleurodeles; species Pleurodeles waltl. The sequence goes on along the minus strand of NC_090445.1, from coordinate 1,503,615,634 downwards.
AATACATGTGCTGAGCATCCAATCACTAAAATCCAAGACATAGACCAATAGATATTAACAGTTTCTTTAACCTCCACAAACCTCAGCAATGCCCTGAACACTGTACTAAAACGCAGCTGATGCAAACAAGAAACGTATGAGCCTAGCTACCCTACATAACATCAGAACACATATTCACCCTACAGAATACTTCATGTGAGACATGCAGTCCCACAGAAGTTCAGAACACTCTGTTCAAATCCCTACTCCAATAACTATCCTTTGGCCTATACTACGCTTTGAACTGTAGGCCCTTTCTAACATTCCTTACCGAGACAAGGCTGACCAACTGATCAAAATACACACACTACTTGTTTCATTCAAAGTAGCCATCAAGTTACTACCCTCAAATAATTACTATGAGAGTATCCGAAACTCATGAATGAAAGTACTGCTGTGGATTCCCGTCTGCCTAGACCTGTCTGCATATTCTAATAGTAGTTCACATTAGTACTTCTTCTATTAGCGGCAAAAGTTGTAAACCGGGTTGATTCGTAGCATTACGAACATGAGTACTAGTACTAGCAGCACAGGCAGTAGCACTGATAGTTGAAACATTAACAGTTGCAATAGCAATACATGTATTGCTATTAATAGCAATGGTGGTTATATTAGAAATAATAGTAGTGTCAGTGTTGCTAGTGATAGTACTGATAGTTCCATAACTAGTCCTATTACGACTACTATTAGTAGTACAAGGTGTGACAACATACAAGGTTATAGTGGTATTATTGCTAGTGGTAGTGCTGCTTCCTAGTAGCAGCAGTATTAGGTGTCCTAATGGTCATAAGGCTAGTCTTTACAGTATTAGAACTAGTCAAAGAGAACAATAAGGAAAGGTGCACCCAGTAACAAAAAAAGTCAAAAATCCTCAATCCTATGAAGGCTTCTTTTTTTGGATTTCCTTCGTTCCATAAACTGCCACAATTAACGTTGCTTACCCAGACAAGCCTGATCAACTGATCAAAATACACACATTTCTTTGCACTTAGTTCAAAGAAAATGAACTTCCTCAGGGCTCAATTTACATGTTACCTGCAAAAGTAACAATGTAGTGACATCTGTATGTCATGGTTTGTTCTCCATCAGATTTGATCTTATAATTCTCACATATAGCAGGGTAGAGCTTCCCCAAAGTAGAGTCCATGTCTGCCGCCGGAGATATGGCGTTGTGTGTCACGAATAGATATTGATGAAAAGAAAATACGTAAATTGTGCCCTGAGGAAGTTCAGTTTCTTTGAATGAAACGCGTTGGCTGTGGCTGTTTTTATGGAAGGAAGGAAATTCAGATAGAGAATACTGTATAAGATTTAGGATTCTAGACTTTTTTGTTAGTGGGTGCACCTTTGTTATTGTTCTCTTTGATAAGTCTCTTCCTGGCAGCAATATCACTCAACGGTTGGTACTGGGCTAAGAGCGCATCCAATTTTAATTTATGAAACGTTGTAGTAGGTGCAGTTACCGGTGTATGACGTTGGTCTTAGCTTGCTAGTATTAGAACTAGTGGTAGCACCAGCAGTAGAAGATAGCTCAGTGAGTTAAACGGTTTCTACTTCTATCTGTTATAACGTAAAGGCTACAGGCTTAATGTCTGCACTTCCTCAGCCCTTCACCCGATATATGCTGATAAACTGAAGGCCAATTAATCAGTAACTCCTTTTATCCATAGGTCGATACAATGATAAACAAGCATTTGCAATGCAACGAGTCTCGCATTTCTCCGAGTTAGAGCTATTAACATTTGTAAACGCCCAACTGGACTTTTCTTGCCACATTAAATGGAAAAAAAAGAGCGCGATCATGCTGCTACATTTCACTCGTAGTGAAACCTATTGGCAAAAGTGCAATTAACTACATAACTGGCAAAAGCACAATTAACTATGTAACAGGGTCGATGTCATGGAAAACCCTCGATTTCTGCCACGCGAGATCGCGCTGTGAAAAAAGATAAAAAGTAGTCCACAAACCGGACAGAAAACAGCAAGCCTCGCATGTTTTCAGTACTTGGTCGCTGCATTCGAGGAGGGCTAACCACCGGAAAAGGCATGACGTATGCATTCCTTCCACTAATGAAAGCAAGCAGATTTTAACAGGAAAGCCCATGAACCATGAAAGACACTGACGTGACATGGACGGGGCTCCAAGCCCTTTTCTAACTCCTAAAGCGTCTTGCAAGCGAAACGCATGTGCAAGCACATGCGACGCAGCCCCGACCCTAAAAAGTAGAAAGTGCCACATAAAAATAAAACAACACCAGTAGTGGTAGAAGCCACACTGGTGGTAGTATTAGTTGTAACTTTCTTATTAGAGTTGTTTTTACCAGGCCACAGGAGGAGAGAAGATAACATCCTGGAATCCTTAATTACTTCAGGTAATTACTTGCATTATTTGGAAGTGCACCTATTCTGCTAATGCGCTTGCTCACATGTGTGAAGTCAGTGTAAACACTTGTCGGCGGTACCGACTAGTACCATTCATACTCACGCACCTGAGGGTACTAATGCCAAGGATGACAGGACCAGCAACATTATAAGGCAATCTATAATAAATAAACAGCCTGTGTTGTTACTGCAGTGGCTCAGCGTGCCTCGGGGGCACTGACTGGTATACATTGAGAGAAGGAAAAAGTAATCTCATATATCTCCTGTAATCAGTGCTGCCAGCAGAGCAGAGGCTCCAGTCTGCCTGCATTTTTGCTAAATGCTCACTTTATTGAAGATGCTTGTGATTGTTTCAGTAAAAACCTGCCTGTGGCATCCATAGCTGCACAGGCAAGGACTTAACAGGTGAAACAGACTTTCAGTACAGTTTAATACCAGCCACAAACTGCACTGAAGGATGAAGCCAAACAGTAAATATTAGAGCACTGTTTATTATATGTATTTGGTGTGAAGCAATGCATTTTGTAGGCAGTTCTAAAGGAGAACTTTTGAAATAACCCCAAAACTAAGCCTTTTTTACATTGCACAAGCATGCATTATAGCGCAGATACAACACTAGTGACCTAAATGTGAGTGGTTGCCATTGAAACTGCTTATCTTTTTGGTGTTATTTTTTAACACGAATTGTGCCACGGGGATGCATTTAGTGCTAAACTATAGCACACAATGACATATTTATATTTCTCATAATTATGTGTAATTTTGCATAGTTGTGTGATCTTTTTGCATAATTAATTACACGAAAGCAAATTACGTGGTTTTCCCACATCCCTTCATGTTAAGCACTCCAGGCCAATTTCCACATTCTCCTAATATGGAATACAGCGCTCCTCCTTTCAAAGTATCTCAGTTTGTACAGCACCATGGGCAGACAAGTGTACACTAGAGAAAGACGTGCAAAGCACAAAAGTCACAAAGTTTTGCTCTAGTATGCAAAGTACCAAACCTAGGAGATCGTTCATGTGTGCCCTGTATGTAAATCACCGTATCCAAGCCAACTTTCAAAATACCCTTCCATGTATAGTGCTTTACTTAGACCAGTGTCCACCATAGTATGCCAGTATTTGCCACATATGAAATGGACGATAGACAGGCCAGGGTTGCTCTGGTACGTAAAACGCCAGAGCCAGGAAAGCTTCGATAGTGCCATGGTATGTAAAGTAACATATCCAGACAACAAGCCACAATTCTTAAGGCACTATCCCTAGGCCATATATCCATAATGCCTCAATATATAAAGCGCCATCCGTAGGACAGTAACTGCAATGACGTAATGTATGTAAAGATTTATCCCCATAGTGGTTCGTTTTTATAACTCTCTATAGACCTCACTGGCTGCACGAGCGACCAAAGGAGGAAAAGGATGAGGGCAGCCTTGTCCAGTTGTAAAGTAAGATAAATATAGTATTGAACTACAGCTGTGTGGAGGGCTGTTTTCTCTGGCTGGAGTTGTGGTACTCTGAAAGAGTGTGGTCAACATTAGGGTTGTGCTAAACCCAACGGTGGTTAAACCCCACGTTTTGTTTTTTATGTTTTTTATGACTGATAATTCCCCCTTTTCTTGTGTTCAACTCATTGTTTGCTAATACTGGTGTGTTGTTATAGCACAGTAACATAAATTTCGCTTCTGCATTTATCACCCCAGCAATACCATCAACTCGTAATCAGGCCCATAGTGTAGCACCCTGGAGGTATTACTGTGATGATGGCGATGGGAGGCCGGTAATGTCTTTCTAGTGCCGAGTAGCCTGAAGATAGAATCTCTTACACTGCAGTTTGAAGACAAGAGTGGCATGCTGTGAATTGCTCTTGCCACTGGTCCTTGAGATACAGCTGAGTGTCAGCAGATAACATATCATTGCGTCCAAATCTGAGGTCGTCCAGAGAAATGAAGGGCTACTGGAGGTAGCCAACTGGCAGCACCAGGGATTGATGATTGCACAGCACGGGTGGAAGTAGGGCAAGTTTTCCTCACTTTCAGAAAACAAAGTAATGCTAAATGAGAACAGCACAACAGGAAAAAAGCCTGGCTTCCTTCATATACATAGACAAGGCCATTGTTTAATTTGTAAAAGAAAGCGTGCTGGTGCCTGAAGCTTTGATCAGAAGTCCATTACTGGTGCAATTAAATATTGGTCAACCAAATACGATGACTGGTAGTCTTAAATCCACCTCCTGCCTCTTTAATCCACCACCAGACAGTCCCTCTCCCTTTATCTCACTCTTGCAGGTTCCTGCCTTCTCCTTTTGTGACGGTTTTGCCATATTTCTCGTCCTACTTGTGTGTTTCTGTCTTTGTGCTCAGTAAATATCTAATGTGAAAAACTAAGTGCTGGTCCCAAAAAATATGTGCCAGTGGGCCTCACTGGCAGCCAATGACTCACATTCAGCACCGGACAAGGTGCAGAACGGACAGAAACCCAGCAAGATTCCCTCTCCTAGAAAAAAACAGATAGAAAGTAGAAACAAAGCTTCCTTTATATACACATATGATAAGGCACAGAATGGATAGGGACATGGAACGCTTCTCTAGCTCACACAAAACAGGTAGAGAGTGGCAAGAAACAGACAAAACTTCCTTCATAAACATAAATAAGGTACAGAATGGACGACTAGCAAACTTCCCTATCTCACATGAAGCAGCTACACCACAGATATAGAAAGAATAAGTTTCATTCATACATGTAGACAATGTAAAAATGGACAATAAGGGGACAAACTTCCCTCTTACACAAAACATAGAGTGGGTTGAAACAGCCAGATTGTCCTTCATATACATCAGTACTTTCCAACGTTTTTTAGAACCATAACAACATTTTTAGGAAGCCAAACATTTCTGACCAACCTAGCTTTAATAGACGTTAGTCGAGGGGGATTTTGTTTTAATGTAGAGGACTTTCATGGTGGGGAGAACATTTTCTTTTTTATTTTCAAAAAGAAAATCCTGCTTTGGGATTTTCTTTTTAACAATTACAAAGAAAACAGAGCTCCAGAGCCAGGCGCTAAACTGCAAAAAGCAATGATGAGGATTGCAGTCACAGCAGTTCCTGGAAATAATTTAAGAAGTGACTGCCTGAATGGAGGTCATTTCGGAATCTGGCAGACGGGACCTCCATCTGAACGACAGAGAAATTTACTCCATCGCCATGCCAGAGAAATGTCTGCCATATTACAAATCTGGCTCTAAGTTTCTTTCATAAAGCTAGACAAGTCACAGCATGGAGAATGACGGAGCATGTTTTTCTCTAGTTCTCACAAAGAAGGTCCAGCAAAGGTAGAAAGACACTAAGCTTACTTCTTAAACAGGGTAAGCTTCCCTCTCTAGGGCAAAACAGGTACAGCGGAGAACAAACTTCCTCCATATACATTGATAAGATAATGAACTGCCACAGGTTAAGCTGCACACAAAGCATTTAGAGTACCGGTAGAGACTGACAGTTTTGGGGTGACATTTTAAGAGGGGGCCAAGAAACAGGGGTGGTCCCAAGTCATCTTTTCCCCATGCCATTTCCCTTTGGAACTTTAAACATAATACTCCCAAAACAGATTAACAAAATCTCCCAGAAAGCTAGATCTTGATCAAGAAGGTGTCCAAGTCGGGGGCCAGGGGTTGGGGGCCGTGGGCCGGGGAAAACACAATTTGCTTGGCTGGTCAAGATGCAATTGGCTGGCCCTGAGAGTGAACAATGCTAAAAAGGTAATTATTTCATTTGTTAATAAAGCAAACAAGGGGATTGTGTAAAACTGATAAATCTACTTGTTTTTATTTCCTTACCTCACTGCTTTCCATTTAACAGTTCACTTACTTCACATTGTTGCATAGAAACACATTTTAAATACTAGCATAATATTTGTTCCTGCAACCAACAACATACATTTCTCAGAATATTGACAGGCAAATCTGGAATCTCAAACAAACAGGGAATGCTATACACAAAATTGGGGATGATGTTCAAATGCTCCAAATCTTTCTAAAGAGCATTAAAACAATGTATAAATCAATTTATATAAAAATACATAACAAATTATGGGGGTTATTCTAACTTTGGAGGAGGTGTTAATCCGTCCCAAAAGTGACGGAAAAGTGACGGATTTACCACCAGCCGTATTACGAGTCCATTATATCCTATGAAACTCGTAATACGGCTGGTGGTATATCCGTCACTTTACCGTCACTTTTGGGACGGATTAACACTCCTCCAAAGTTAGAATAACCCCCTATGTGTAATATGGTCCTATATGGCCATCCTTCGATTCAGGAGACTTCTATAAACTATCGAAATTGTGTGTTGAACTATATTGTACGTCTAAGCATGTTTCATACCACTGTCTAATTTTAAATCATAGCACCTCTTATTCCGACGAAATGAATTTCTTTACTGAAAGCACTCAGAATTTGTGACTGTTGCTCAGGTCCCATACCTTTCTCTCAGTAGGATGCGTTGGACTTCAGCCCTATATTTTGCAGAAACCTCTAGTTGTTCCAATGCATCTTGGAAGTCAACTTTCCACTTTTCTGTCTTGACCCATAGGTGCTGAAGGTATGGGCGCTAGGGGTGCTACAACACCCCCAAAATAATCATGCCAGTATTGAGAAGGTGAAGGAGCCATAAATAGGCCTTTAAGTTTTGTTTTTATCTTGTCACATTTGCTATGCGTTCCGCGATAGAGGTCAAATATCAGGCTATATCTTAGGACAAACTGCTCCTAATTCTTTTAACATAGATATTGGTGTTTACTTTTGTTTTGCTAACTGAAAATTTAGGAGGTTTTGTAAAGTGAACTGTATGACAGTCTTGCAGGCTTACAAGGAGAGCGATAGGAAAGGCAGTAGGATATCTAATGTTTTTTTTAACACACAACAAAATGGAATACCTGTAAATAAACAGTGGAAATATATTTCAAACATATCACGTTAGTAAAGCACAAATGAATAACATTTTTTATAATTCTGAAGTGTGATGGAAACAAACATTTTAATATGATCAACCCAAATCCAGACATTTCCTGGTTAAGTGAACGCAACAGACAAGAAAGGATGTAAGTGTTTTTCCAAATGCCGAATGAATCCAATATCTGTTGAAAGGCTCAGTCTTATGATACTTGGGACCAGTGAGTCTAAATGCTTAACTGAAATGTAGAACCTGGAGTAAAATTTGAGTGTCACAAAAGAGCGATCTCCCAGGTCTATAGTAGAAAATGGAGCCTTGCAAAAAAGATAACGTGATATGCATAGAACCAGTGGAGAGGTCTGCAGTGGTCTAGAGTGACAATGACATGGTCAAATTTTCTCATACAACATCACATCGACCCATGGTTTTCTGACTCGGAAGCGTGTTTATTAAAATCCCACGTACATGGAGATGTTGTAATCTTTCCAAGAGAAGATAGAGACAGACAAAATGGCATCAGTCTCTTGTTTCAGCAGGAAGGGCAATATTTTGTAACATCAGGTCAACCCTCCCAAAAATTGTTGGTTCAGAGAAACGTCTTGATCTGACTTTGCTCCAAGTGTGTTAACTTCAGAGTGCGGCAAAGGGGTAAAGCTGTGCAGTGGTCTCAAGTGACAATGACAAAGTCAAAGTTTCGCATACAACATCACACCAACCCGTGAAATTCTGACTGTTAAAACATAAGAAGAGTGTATATTAGAATCCTATGCACATGGTGATGCTGTAATCTATTCAAGAGAAGATAAATACAGCCAAAATTGCATCAGTCTTTTTATTTCGGCAGGAAGGGCAATATTTTGTGACATGAGGTCAAGCCTGCCAAAAATTGTATACTCAGAGAAACCTCTTGATCTAAACTTGATTCGAGTTTGTTAACTTCAGAGTCTGGCAAAGGAGGGAATCCCATAAACTAGGTCTAGTATTTGTGGTCACCTGGGGTTTTACAAGATAAAGAACCACATTATGGGATTGCCGGAATTAGCTGTGTGGATACTAGAGGGCCGGAACCTCTAATTTTGGCTGGTATCCATATTCTAAATTTCAGTATTCACAAGTTATCTCCTTGGAATGGGGGATAACTGCATTGGCATGGATATTATGGGACCTTTTACACACTTTTTTCTTAATTCCATTGAGAAAATTGCTGAAACTTTCTGCCTGCTCTGGGCAGTTGTAAAAGGTCACCTGGATGTCTGGGGTAGTGGAGGAACCACAAGGTTAGTGTAGGCCTCTGCTTGGTCTGCAGAGCACTGCCTGCTCCCCGGTGCTGCTGCAGGTATTGGCGAGGTCCAGAAAGCACTGCTCTCTATGTCCACTGCCGTTGCAGCTGCAAAGATAGGTCTGGCCTCTTCAGGCCTGGAATATCAGGTCTGAAGTTTGCAGACCTGATCATTGCATGGCTAGCTTCACTTGTAATTGTGGGTGGTGGGATTCTACCCCGAGTTATAACTCTTGGTAGAGTTTAGCCACTCGTAAAGAGAGCCAAAAATTATACTGGCACCACTTTAGTATGATATCACCAAGAAGCCTCTGGCTTCATTTAATGTTGACTGGTAAGTGAAAATCTGACAAATTTTGGAGTAAGGGATGAATCTCAAGGAGGAGTCACTGGTGGACGGAATTCCAACTACCAGAATAATCTTATTGTGGAGGAAATAAATCTGCTGGTTCCTCAGGATTTTGCACTTTTTCCAGAAGCTGGAAAATTTTCTTTTGCAACCAATTTAAATCAACCTCATAATTCTAAAATGAGGCATATATGTTATTTATCAGTAATAAAAAGGAGAAACTCTTAACCACAGGGATGTGAAAGGCCTGGGTAATAAGATAAGATTACAGAAGTGACAAAGATAGAAAAAGTTTAAAACTGCCAGAACAGGTTTGAATTTCAATGTCAGGTAAGTTCAGATCTTGTCAAATTAGAACAGGAACCTGACACAACCAAACTGTTTGCAGGGAGCTGTGAATTAATTTGTTTCTTGATGGAACTATGTGAGGTTTTGCAGCACTCCAGGCAATATAACATGTTATTACTGGATCCCTCAACCTATGCAGAAAATGGCATTTAAATTACCTTGTGTAGTAATTTGGCACCACCACTAGATGATGTTCTAAGGCTGCTGGTTTACTTCGCCTCATACATGGGTGAGCTCTACTTCTCTTCGTGAATGGTTACCTTCGATAGTGAACATCTTTTTTAGAGACTAACAAAGGGTTGTTCAATGACCACTGATCCACAATATGTCTTTTTTCAACCCCAAATGGTGTTAGCAGAGGTCTTTGGTGGCGCAAGTTTCATATTGTGTCATTTGAAAAAATATGTTCCATCTCAACGTACAATGCTCAAATGTGCACAAAAACATAATTACAAACAGATTAGGAGTGAGTATGTTTTCTTTCCAAAAAGATGTACAACTGCAAAATTGTAGCAATCTAAACCTGTCCGTCTTAAAGCATATGTACTGGCTTTTTGCCATGTACATCTGCTTGGGCCTTGTTGGAGGGCAGCTGCTCATATTGCTTTGAATCAAAATAAAATAATTTTGGATTTCTATTGAGGACGAGAACAACAGGGAGGAACAACAAAGCAAATATTGCATCAACACAGAATCCGCATGCCCGCCCACACACACACCTCCTTACTGGAGGTCTCTGTTCATATTTCAGATTTCTGTAATTTAAGGCCTATTAATAAGAAGCTGCCTAGTGTATTCTTTCACTGGTTTTAATTTCTGAGTTCATATTAATTTGCAGGGCTTGCAGTTCAAATTGAAAGGCTTAAGGGGGCTGCCTTGGTGGGGATTTCCTCTCTGTTTACACATCTGATCATCTATTGTTCAATCGCCCTGTTCATTAAGCCTTGCATCCCCAACTGTTTGCACATGATTGCTTCCTCTTCCTTCTTTATTCTCTTTCATCTCTCGTCTGCTTGAAAGCGAGGAATTTTGATAGCTAGTGACATGTGCCTTGTTGTAGGGCGAGGAATATCCAACTTACTTAGAGTGCCGGAAAAGTCTGGCCTTTTTCATTGCATTGCAATGAGTTTTTGTGGAGAATGCCCTGTCTTGGTGAGCCCATTCCACATCCTAAGAGTGACAAAGGGGTATTGAAAGTAATTCTTAGGTAAACTTTCGCAAATGACGTCAACACATCACAACCTGCAATAAGTAGATGGAGCAAGCGAGGAGTTAGAGATAAGAATGTTTCAAATTTTTTCCTTAGAGAGGATAAGTGGAAATTTGTCACAGCTCAATGGAAGGGTATTCCACAATCGAGATGCAAAGACCCTGATCCCGATTCTGCTACACTGGATTTTTTAAACAAGGGATCGCCACTGGTCATGGGGATACTAATCTACGGGTTCTCAGCGTGGACCCTCTATTCTGTGGTCTCCCCCTAGATGTTAATTATGTGGCTGAGCTCGGACACACTAGGAGCATCTTAGAAAGTTCATACAGGTGTCAGCATGAAAACATAATTGTACAATTGTTTTTGGAGCCTTCAGGGCAGAGCTTGGTAAAGGGCTTTTTGTCACTTTCCAGCAGGTTGGGTGATGCTATTGAATTTCCTGATAGTTGATCCTTAAACGTTTGGTCTTTTTCATAAACCTTGCAAATGAACCACTCCTCTCCCTTCTAACCATCCATGGACTAATGTACATACTCATCTCCACTACGTCTGTCTGTATCGTGTACCCTTGCATGTACTGCCTGGGTGTTCTTTTTAATGAATCTAGTATCTTTTAAAGAACTCCCGAAGTTAAATGTGTATTTACTTATGTTTTATTTAAAAGTCTTAAGGGTCATCATATTTTTTTTTCTTCAAGTGAGCACATTTGGGATCATTTTTTCTTTGCTGTAACTAAATTAGGTAACCTGTCACTAGAATTGTGGTAATGAAGGCTCGCGCACCACTGCTTTCCAATAATTATTTTTGCTATTACTTTTTTATTTTAGTATTCAGGCAGCTCTGACAATTGTTTACCAACCACAGGACTTCTGAGAACACCTTGTTGCCCTCAATGTAAATAGGCAGAGACTGTAGAAGGAAGCACACTCCTGATCACATGGAATTCAAAATCTGGTCAGAAGGCTTATTATAAAAATGCCACCGGGTGTCCCCACTTTTTGTACCCTACGGGCACTTTGATATGATAGCAGGGGTTGCAGATGCTTGTGCAATTTCAAGAGAGTGTTCCCTGATTTTCCCGGAGGAGTGCCCCTGTGCAAATAAGGACACAGGTTGCCTTTGTGCCTATATGCATGAATGCAGAGGCAAATGAGCTGTTGGCGTGTGCACTGACTGGGCACTACCAAGAGATGGCTCACAGTCAGCATGCCTAATGAGGGCACCCCTCAGGTGAGTGGTGGTGGGGTGGGGGGCCCTATGGATCTATCAGATACCAGTGTAGAAGGGTGCAGTCACTCACAGCTCATGCCTGCAGGGACACTTCTGCTCTGGTGAAGTGACATCAGCGCTGCCATCTGGACAGTGAAAGACAGACCACTGTTTCAAAGAGCTGCTTTTCCTTAAACTAATGCGCTGCCCCAGGGCAGAAAGAAATATGCAGCTGCATTGTGGATAGCACATTCGTTGTGATAAAACACACTGACCGGTGCTCTGCGATGAACATTTAGAAGGGTGAGCCAGCCAGTGCACCTTATGTATAAAATGGGCCAGGCAAGGAAAGGCTATGCTGGAGTGCTGTGAAGTTGTATTTGTGTTAGAGAAACATGGTATAAATAGGATACCTCGGCTTCACGGATCCTGGGAGCTGAGCTCCTCCTAGGTGTCTAAGACACCAGCAGCTCTTTATAATTGAAAGGAATTGAATGATATTCCCTCAACAATTAAATAAGGAGCAGAGAGATGGAATGACAGACTGTGGTGGATAACAGGTCCTCTTTACCTTCCACTCACTGTTGGTCTTAGGAGAGATTGTGACTCACTATGTGCTCTGGATAGGGTGTGAGGTTCACAACGCAAAGGGGCTGGTTTCAGAAGTGGAGTCAAAGTGGGTGATTCCACATTCTTCCTACAGTGCCTTGCAGAGTTTGTCACTTAAAGAAAGCTAGTGTGTACACCCCACGGCCACATGGATAGATGACAGTAAAGCACTCTCAATTGGATTGTGTTACAATATTTAGCTAAGACCTTCCAGACCCACTGTGTTGGTGATCATCTTTGGTTCTTCCTCAAGGTGTCTGGAAGAAATGAGTAGCGAACTGCTGAAAGCTCATTACATTGCCTTAAAATATGAAAGATTTTGTCCAATTCAGAGTTGGTAAGCGAGAGTCCAGAGTCTAAACCAGTGCTAGAGTCATTAAATCTGTTCCCAGATTTACCAAATTCAATTGTGATTATTATTTTTTGGTGCAAGGCAGCTCAGCAACTAAAATAGATAGTTCTTTGTTGCTGTGCTGGTGCACAAACAGGCTGCCAAGTGCCAGGCAGAACCTTTGAACAATAGTGCAAAGGTGTGTGTGCTGTCTATCCCAGGTTTTTTTTACAGCTAAAACTCCAATGCCTACACAATCTCAGTAAGATTCCACTCGTTGGAAGTGGGCTGTACAGTGTAGCAGACATACAGTGATTGGAGAAATTAAAAAATCTCTCCAACTTTGCACCTGCTTTAAGGATACGTTATTTTTGATGCAAAGTCCAGTTTGACTATCATAGTAGATCAAGTGTTGCATCAAACACAACAGGCACATGCCCTGACGTACCACTCATGCAACACCTTTGTGATGGAAATGGCACAGAGCAGCGCAACACACAAATTGAGTCGAGAGAAGGGCACCTTTACATCACAAAATAAAATACTTTTTGTTCTGCAAACTAGATCCAATTCCAAGACTTTGCATCAGAGCCAAGCCACACAAATTCATACAAAATGGCACAGAGTCTTGGTAAATCAGCTCCATAAGTGTAAACTGGATACTGATGTGCCTTCAGTTAACACATGCATTTAAACATAGCTACTAAACAGAGAAGTTGGAGTTTCCATCAACACTTTCAATGAGATCTCAAGCTGTTAAAACTGCACAGCACTGGAGGCTCAGAACGACCTAGCAGGTAAGGATGAAATGGTGACAAGGAAAAGCTAATTATGCAGCTATTTAAAGCACATTAATATAGAACATATTCTCAAGCTTATAGGATTGTTTGCAAAGACAATTATGTGATCCTATTCAAAATGTTATTCACCAACAATTAATATTTTTGTCTTCCGTTGTGCAACAGGAACGCCCTTTTCTCAGCTTTGTTCTTTCCCCTTTCTTGAGAAAACAAGCACACACACTTTTTGTACATAATACACATTGAGCCTGGTTAGCTCAGCTTATCCCAGCTATGTTGCAAAACGTGTCTTTCAGTTCACCTTCTGTCCACAGTTCGAGACCTTTAGGTGAACCTCTTTCTATTAATAATCATCTCTGATGACTAGTACAGTTCATAATGTATTGGGTGTGTCCATGCCTCAATGGGATGCACTCCAGAAATGAAAACATAGGGCCGTAAAAGAGAGGGATTGTCTTTGTGATTCTTCTAAAGTTCTAGTGGTGCCTTGAAGTAACTGCTGCTTTCATGACCATGTCAGTGGTGGTACTCGTTCATCTGTGGTAATATTGAAATAGAAGATTTTTAATTTGGACAACTTTGTTGCTTTTTCAAATACTTACTGCAACCAAAAAGGTGAGAGGTGACAACGTTAAGTTTTTCAAAGTTATTGGTACACTGCTGACCCTCTCTGCCTTTTGGGCCAATGTAAATAAAATGTGTTAGCAAATTATGCAGATAAAGGATTATGTGGCAAGAGCAGCAAATTCTTATTTAGGCCTATAAAGCTGTACATTTTGTGGTCTTACCTACTGACAGCTTTTAGATGTCTTCAGTCAAAGTCATTTAATAGGCAATGCCAATACCATGAGCGGGCTTTGGGTCAACCCATTGATTCTCATTGTTTAGCTTTCCCAGTAATCTCTTTTTGTAGCTTCTTATTCAATGCATTTGCTTTCTCTTTTTGTGTTTGTCCATATGCTAGACCACAACCTCTATACTGTTATTTTGACTGAATGACTTGTATCTTTCCACTAATTGCATTTAGCAAACTACTTTTTTTTCTTTCTTTCAGCGCTTTTTGGAGTGCATATGTTTTCTTGCTCTCCTCTGGTGAGCTGCCTAACCCTCATATCCACGTCCTCATTTCAACTGGTTTGCACCCCCACCCAACACCACCTCAATATCCTACTATCCCCTCCACATACCCCTTTGGTTTGTTAGTCTATTTGTATTATTCCCCCACCCTCCCACAGCTCCTTCAGTGCTCTCCATTGTATGTCGTTTACCGTCACCCCACACCACCCCACCTTTGCTATCCCATCCTTCCTATGGTATCCTTTATAAAAAATAATAATGTGATTAGCAGGGACCTGTAGCTGCAATTTTATGAATGGCTGCTCCTTTCTTAAAAGGCGCTAGCTCACATTTAAGTCACGTTTTATTACTCTAATAATCTAAAATGGCCATCAGTCATATTGGAACAGTAAATAAATTTTTTTTAAAAAGCCCCTCCCCCACAAAATGTCAGCTGGCTTTTGACACATGTGCACATATATGCCATAATGGTAGGCAGATCTTGCCACACAAACCATATGTGTGCATAACGAATGCCACGGATATACATTATGATGCTTTACTCTTTTGATTTTTTTTTTTAGGATGCCAATGCATCTGCAAAAAACATTTTTTGTGACTGCGGAACAGCATCAACAAAACGTATTGGCAAAACGAATTGTTCTGCATTGACACAGTTAAAGGGCGGGTCCTATTGGCTTTGACAATGCTTGTTTTAATTGGCCCCAACAGTAACACACATTGTTGTCTGCACTGTGGGGAGCCCTCTAGGCTGGCAGCAGACTTTTTCCGATTGATTTACACTTGCCTTATTCTCCACCTTATGCTCAACCTCTCATTGAATTCATTGAAATTGCAAGGTTTGCCAGGAGATTTATTATTGCAATATGTGAAGAGCCCAGTCTGGGAACAGGCTCAACGTTTGTGAACTGAAGAGCTCACTGAAAGAATAGCCTGAGCCAGGATTCAAGGGCCCAGCTCCAGGGACTACAGACCATGTTCTTTAAACAAGTGGCGAAGCTCCATTTAGTTTCGCCTGGCAGTTGAGTTTGTCACTGAAACAAGAACAAATAAATAATCACTGTACAAGGAATAGGCCCTAGCACAGATGACGGTGCCCGTTTGCTAAATCACTAATGGCTAGCAAGATTATCTCTTGTTAGCAGGGCTTAGTTTAAGCCAGTGGTTGCAGGTGGGGGTCTCTGGATTTCTTGGCAGAAGACTGGGCATGCCTGTTGCACTTAAGTCATCTCACTTAGAAAAACAAACAAGCATTTGCAATGCAACGGGTCTCGCATTTCTCCGAGTTAGAGCTATTAGCAGTTGTAAACTCTCAACCGGACTTTTCTTGCCTCATTAAATGGAAAAAAAGAGCGCGATCACGCTGCTAACAATGGAAATGGAAATAGAAACGGTCTCAGGGTCGATGTCATGCAAAGTGCTCGACTTCTGCCAAGCGAGATCACGCTGCGCAAAAAGATAAAAAGTAGTCAACAAACTGGACGTAAAACAGCGAGCCTCATATGTTTTCTGTACTTGGTCGCTACGCTTGAGGAGGGCTAACCACCGGAAAAGGCATGACCTATGAATGCCTTCCACTAATGAAAGCAAGCAGATTTTAAAAAGCAAGCCCACAAACCATTGAAAGACACTGACGTGACATGGGCAGGGCTCTGAGCCCTTTTCCAACTAGTACAGCGTCTCGCAAACGATACACATGCGCAAGCGTATTCTATCCCAGGCTCGACCCTAAAAAGAGTTGGTTGGAATGCTTGACTTAATCTCAGCAACTGGTACTCAATGGGGCAAAATTCCAGTCAAAAGTTTCCTTTCCCAATTTGCCACCTCTGTCAGGAATCAGCCATATGCAAATGAGCCTTAGCCTGCACCAAAAGAAACAGCTCAGCTTGAACTTCCAGACCAATCTCCTCTGAACGGGAGCGCCCACAAACATAGTACGGTTTCAGCATATTTGGGCCTCATAAGTGAGGTTTCTGCTTCAGTCAATTCAGCACAAGACCCACGTCCCATGTAGAGGGCTCACTGAGAAAAATTTAAAGGTGATGGGTAAAGTGCTTAAATTAATCTCAGCATTGATAATTATTTGGCCGCATGGTTTTCTTTGCCCATCCTTCGAAGTCAAAGTGTACTAAAGTACAGCGCATTTTCTTACCAATGGCTGAAATTAAGCATTCAACCCTTCATTTTTTATTTTTCTTAGGGATGCAACTAGCGTGTGCTGCAGAGTGAATATGATTACATTTCTTAGCTGTTAATCAGAATCCAACAGGTCCACAAATCATGCCCAAGCCCTTCCCTAGAAGTACATCTTGCACTATATCATACAGAGACAAGACTACCACCATTCTTCCTCATTTGTACTGTGCTTGCTATACATTTAAGGTGACTATTGAAGTGTTCACCTTAAGTGGACATTCATATTCATTGTTGATGTAATAATTGTAATATAATGCTGTGCTGGGGTAAGTGCATTCATTGTTAGAGAGTTCACTGATAGGTCTGGGCCCGATGTTGACCAGGTCAGTGTGCCCTATCTATAACATGGGCCTCAGACTCTACAACATGGGCCTGTGAAGTCCCCTGACTTTCATGTATAGCTGGTCTGATGGAGGAATTCCAGCCACTTCCCTTCTGAAAGCTTTGAATATTCACAAAGAAGTACAAAGCTGGCACTGCACATTCACAAAAAAAGGCTACAAGTAAGCAAATGGTATGTGTGAGAAAGTAGCCTCTTTCTAGCATGGTTACCCCCACTTTTGGCCTGTTTGTGAGTGTGTGTCCGTGTGTTTTTACTGTGTCACTGGGATCCTGCTAGCAAGGACCCCAATGCTCATAGATAAAAACCTATATGTCAGTGTGTTTTGCCTGTCTCACTGGGATCCTGCTAGCCAGGACACCAGTGCTCATAGTTTGTGGCCTAATGTGTATGCCTGTGTAGTGCCTAACTGTGTCACTGATGCTCTGCTAATCAGAACCTCAGTGCTTATGCTCTCTCTGCTTTTAAATTTGTCACTGTAGGCCAGTTACTTCATTTACCAATTTCATTTGGCACACCGGACCCCCTTTATAAGTCCCTATTATACGGTACCTAGGTACCCAGGGCATTGGGGTTCCAGGAGATCCATATGGGCTGCAGCATTTCTTTTGCCACCCATAGGGAGCTCAGACAAACCCTTACACAGGACTGCCATTGCAGCCTGCGTGAAATAGTGCACACACTATTTCACAGCCATTTTCACTGCACTTAAGTAACTTATAAGTCACCTATATGTCTAACCTTCACTTTCTGAAGGTTAGGTGCAAAGTTACTAAGTTACTAAGTTACTAAGTGTGAGAGCACCCTTGCAAAGGTGTCCCCACATAGTTCAGGGCCATTTCCTCAGACTTTGTGAGTGCGGGTACACCATTACATGCGTGCACTACATACAGGTCAATACCTATATGTGGCTTCACAATGGTAACTCTGAATATGGCGATGTAACATGTCTAAGATCATGGAATTGTCCCTCCATTCCAAATCTGGTATTGGGGAGCCAATTCCATGCATCCTGGGGGCTCCACCATGGACCCCCAGTACTGCCAAACCAGCTCTCTGAGTCTTACACTGCAGCTACAGCTGCTGCCACCTCACAGACAGGGTTCTGCCCTCCTGGGGTCTGGACAGAACAAAGCATTTCCTCTGAGAGCAGGGTGTTACACCCTCTCCTTTGGAAATAGGTGTTACAGGCTGGGGAGGGATAGCTCCCCCAGCCTCTGGAAATGTTTTGAAGGGCACAGATGGTGCCCTCCTTGCATAAACCAGTCTACACCGGTTCAGGGACCCCTTCTCCCCTGCTCTGGTGGGAAGCTGGACAAAGGAAAGGGGAGTGACCACTCCCCTGTCCATCACCACCCCAGGGGTGGGGCCCAGAGCTTCTCCAATGTGTCCCAGACTTCAGCCATCTTGCTTTGCAAGGTGTGGGGGCAATCTGGAGGGCTCTGAGTAGCCAGTGCCAGCAGGTGACGTCAGAGACCCATCCTGATAGGTCCATACCTGATAAGGTAGGCAATCCCTCTCTCAGGGCTATTTAGGGTCTCTCCTGTAGGTTCTCTTCAGATTCTGCTTGCAAGTTTCCTTCAGGAATCCTCTGCAACAACTTCCGCATCCTCAGATCAACCGCAGCCTGCTCCAAGAAACGCTGTAACTGCAACAAAGTGTCTACAAGAGACACTTTTCTTCAGCAACCTCAGCTTCAAGTCAGCAACTGCAACAGTTTCCATGGTGTGCATGCTCAGGGGACTCCCTGTCTTCATTCTGCACCAGAAGGACCGAAGAAATCTCCCGTGGAGTGACGGAGTCACTCCCTTGCTCCAAACAGGCACCTTTCAAGGCGAAGACCAGCACTCCGGGACTCCTCTCATGGCGAAGAGCATGCTCCTAAGGACACAGAGGGTGGACATCATTGACATAGACTGTCCTGAGGCCCTGCTGACACAATTTGGAGGAGGTAAGACCTTGCCTTTGCCAAGAACAACAGTACCCCTGTGTATTGTGTCTTATTCGCCTCCTGAGGTCTCTGTTTACTCTTTGCAAAATTCCTTCGTGCACAGCCTGGCCCAGGTCCCCAGCCCTCCACCCTGCAACGCTCAACTCGCTGAGTTGTTCTCCGGCAGAGTGGGACTTTCTTTCGTTGTGCTGCATCAACTGCGTTTTGCACCTCCTTTGAACCCGGATCCTGCTGCTTCTGGGGGTGCTGGCTGGCATCCTGAGGGCTCTCTAAAGTGCTGAGAGCCCCCTATTCCTCCTCACACAGAGTTGAGGCCCCCAGGACCCTCCTGGGTCCATCCAGTGCCATTTTGATGAAAAATGCACTTTTGTTGTAGCCAAGGCTTGTTGGCACCTTCCAACACGAAATCTCATCTGCAACGATCTTCACGCCGCGGGACAGCTTTTGCATCATGCAGGAACCCACTGGCACCTTCCTAGGGTGCATTTCTGCAGTCTTCTACTAACCTTCTTTTGCACCCTCTTCTTGGTTGGCAGGAGCTCCTGTCCTTCCTGGAACTTCTTTCGACTTCTGGACTTGGTCCCCTTCCTTTGCAGGTCTTCAGGTCCAATAATCCAGCAGTTGTTCTTTGCAAACTTGGTTGGCTGCTGCAAAATCCCCAAAACGAGGTGTAGTGTGTCCTAAGGAAACTTGCAGTACTTTACTCCTGCTTTTCTGGGCTCTGGGGTGGGGTAATTTACTACCCTTTACTGTACTCTTACTCTCCCTGTGATTCTGCACACACTACACTTGTCTAGGGGGAACTCGTGATTCACATTCCACTTTTTTAGTATATGGTTTGTGTTGCCCCAGACCTATTTTCTCTCATTGCATTCTATAGGATTTCCTACTGTTTACCTTGTTCTATGACTATTTACTTGTCTAATTTTGGTGTCTAGTGTATATATTGTGTATAATACTTACCTCCAGAAGGAGTATTGTCTCTAAGATATTTTCGGTACTATGTCACCCAAATAAATACCTTTATTTTTGGTAACAGTGAGTGTTGTCTTTACTTGTGTATAAGTACTGTGCATAAGTGGTATTTCATGAGCTTTGCATGTCTCCTAGTTCAGCCTAAGCTGCTCTGCTATAGCTACCTCTCTCAGCCTAAGCTTCTAGAACACTACTACATTCAACTTACAAGGGATAACCGGACCTGGTGTAAGGTGTAAGTACCCAAGGTACCCACTACAAACCAGGCCAGCCTCCTACATTTGTATGGAAAAGGCAGCAAGCAACCATCCTAGTCGTCAGGAGTATCATTTCCCCACAAACAGGCCACACATTTACACCCTAGCAAAGAATGACATTTAACTAGGGCTGGCAGGTGATATTTCATTCCGACACCTTGCTCACATTACCTCCTCCCCACAGGTGAAATGTCACTATGGCCAGAAATAAACTGTTAACTCTCCTGACTAAAAGGCAGAAGCCGTAATTGTCAGATGTAGATTTCCTTCCCATCCCAAGATGTCACTCAAGTTTGGCTTGTTAGCTAAGAACCTTCACCGTCCTAATGGATGTTTCCCCGATGCACGGAGTGCTGTCTCACTCAATTTGAATCCGCGCTGAGCTGAAGAAAACCATTTTCTGCATTTAATAAATGGTGCACAAGCGGCAGAAATAGCCTATTACTAAAGTATCTGAACGTTAAGCAGTGGACGAGAAACACATCTTACCTGGAGCAAACTACAGAAAGCAACAAGTGAAGCGTCAGACATTTCCGGTGGCTAGATAGTTCACCCAGGAAGCAAATTAGAGAAAATGCTAAGTTTATTTTTCGACTCAGAACTCTAAGCATCACCAACTTG
This sequence comes from Pleurodeles waltl, assembly GCF_031143425.1. NCBI lineage: Eukaryota > Metazoa > Chordata > Amphibia > Caudata > Salamandridae > Pleurodeles > Pleurodeles waltl. Next base: position 1,503,594,706 of record NC_090445.1, on the reverse strand, counting down.
TCTCTAGATTGGTATCTAATGGCTGCATAACCTCAGTAACTAGTGGAGACAGTCCTGGTATGCTAAAAAATGTGTAAAATCTGTGAAAAAGTTTTAGATTTGTGCAGGAAAAAGAGAACAAACCAGAGAAAACACAGTGAAACGTCATAGCAATTAATGATTGAACAATAAACTGAATGATTAATAATAAACAACCTATAATAAGTAGGACTGTGTGCCCTGCGTGGATAACTCTCTTGCAACAACTTGTGAGTCCTGATGTCAAAGCCTTCATCATTTTGTCTCCGGATGATGTGTTATCTGCAGCGTCGCACATCTTTCCGTGTGATGCTAGTACACCCAGCAGTGTCCATAGGCTTGCTGCTTTCACTCATCGCAGGCGGAAGTCATTGGGTCACAGAGTGGCAGAGGCTGGGTGGCATTGTATTGTATTGTATGGCAACATTTATATCACACTGCCTTGATGAAGGGCACTGGAGTACACGCCTACATAGGCAGCATGCTTACGCCATGTAGGGTGTGTGGTTGGATGGGTGTTAAATTAGTTTTTTTGATCCTTTGTGGGAAGTGTTTCCATGTCTTGCATGATGACCACTGAGGCGTAGTATTGTGTTATGGACAAAGCAGTTTGCGGTATGGTGGATGAAGAGGTGTGAGAGATACGTACACAGTTTATGGTTTTCAGTAGGCTGGCAACTTTGAGCAGCTCTGAAGATCCCTTTGTTGTACTTCTTTTCATCAGAGACCACTTGGCTGGCTGCTGCACTTGATTGTCCATTATGAGATATGTGGTTTAAAATGCTATGATCTTGAGCATTTTTTAAGAATCTCACTTCCCAGTGCATCCTACAAATTTTCTGAACTACTATTAAAAGTAAAGGTACCTAAGTCATTGTCTGCAGCACTGCAATAGCTGTCATGGCTACCCTGCCTCCTTGGCGTTACTCATTCCGCTTTCTCTCCAGTGCTTTAACTCACTTTCTCACTGCTTTTGGTTCATGCAGAGATAATCTGACTGAGGGGTACAAAATGTTTAAAAAACTGCAACAGCTTTTAAACAAATCAAATTTTGCTGGAAAATTAAGAAATCTGTGTTTCATGCGTTTCCCATAGAAGAATATGTGGACAGTCCAAAGTCATAATAGCTGCATGGATAGAACATGTGCACTGGACCAATGAAGAGCAAATGGTACTGAAGTTCGATTCTGTGCAGTACAGAGCATTTCTGCAGTGCCTGGAGCAGACGCGGAGTACTAACTCCGAAGGACATGGGTAATGCTACCTGTGATGAAGCAGAGACCACTCTCAGGACGAGGCCATTTAAGGATCAGACACAACGTACCACAATAGTTAGTGCCGGTAGTAAGGGCGAGGCGAAAATTCTTTTCGGTGTATCAAAAATAGAAAGTGTGTACTAAGATCACATTTTCGGTTACAGGTGTATACTAAGATCACATTTTAGGGTACAAGTGTGTATTAAAATCACATTTCTCAACTGTGATGAGGAAACTCTGTTTACAAGGATCATAACTACTTTTCTGTCATGGGGTGATGCATCCAAAGTAATTAATCATTGGTAAATAGTTCAGTGGGTTGCGCTACTATGCAGACATCTCTGGGCAACACAAATGTCGTGGCTTCAATCCCAGAAAATCGGCTAAATGTTTTATTCATATGAGGCTTATAAAATGAAAGGCCTTGGGTTTTGTAATAATAACACTTGTTACCACCTAAAACCATTTGATTATGTTTTGTGCTTTATAGAAAATATCACTAGTGTTATCTAGTCAGATTAAAATCCTACATTTAATCATGGATCTTAACTGTGCCACAGACATACCATGAATGCAAACTAGTGGTGCAGCCAGGGCGACAGGCAACACAAATCTGAAAAGTGCTTTATGTGGGGTTATATGGAAGTCAGGAATAACTACAGAATCCATCACTTTATAAAATGGAATGATGAGACCCTGTGGACTGAGTGTTTTGTGTATTCTCCCCATCTGGGCAGATGCCTGACGTTTTTAGTACAGATTTCCAGTCTGCTGTGCCCAGTGCTGAGTCTCGAAAGTACATAACCGAAATGCATTCTTGCCAGCATATTTTTCACGTAGGCTTTTTATTTTATATTCTCTGCCCAAACTTGGGCCTTTTCAGAGAGGCAATCAAACGCTGTCTCCGCCAGGGACTAGCGAGTGAACAGAATACATTTACGAATGAATGTGGAACAGTTATCCTACCAAGTGACATATTTGACTCTTTTCTCTGACTTCTATATTAGAACTGTCATCAAGGCAAATGGAAATATTGCAGAAGACAACTTTCCTGGAGCTAGTATAATTCTCAAAATATTCCTTTCAAATCAAATCACTATGCTATCTATACCTAGTACTTATTTTCCCAAGTTAATGTATTCGCAGATTTGCAGGTATAATCGTTAATTAGAACAGTGTAATGTTGAGAGTGCTCTGGGCTTTTATTGGCTTGTAAAAGCCCAGAACGTCAATATTCCAATGTTCTTTGTTCACAGCAACAGCTTGTAAGCAAAGCCCTCACGGAGCCCGAGGGGATTTTAATCTGTTTGAGCTCCGTGAAGACTTTGTTTAAGTTATTAGAAAATTCTGCCCTCTAGTGGCAGAATGTTCTAATAGCCTTATAGCCCTTTGTAGCTGGGCTATATCGGCAATTAAAGCCCTGTTCCCTTGTTAAAGGCACTCAACTTCGATTGGAGCCTTTAATGCTGGAGCAGGCTCTAAGGCTATATTACAGCATTGGAATGTTGGGCACCACATTGAAGAAAATGGAGTGGCTCAGGACAAATTATGATATAGCCCTTTGGCTCCAACGTTCTTATATTTGTATTTCTGTTTCTCCCTTTTTTAATTCAGAATTTTCTCCCACAGGATAGAATGTTCTAAAAGATCTGTAGCCCTTCTGCCTCAGGGCCTACCAGTTGTTAAAGGCCCTCTCCATCATTATAAGCCCTCACCTGTGGGTTGGGCCTACAACTTGGTTTCAGGGCCTTTAACAACTGGTAAAGCCATAGGCTAGCAACTATAATACTATATCAGAACATTGGAATGTTGAGTACTCCATTGAAAACAAAAGCAACACAGTGGTTCAAGGCCAATAATGACTGTTATAGGCTACCTGCTCCAACATTCCAATGTTTGTATTTCAGTTCCCCCTTATTAATTTAGAACATTCTACACCCAGTGGGTGGAATGTTCTCATGGAATATATCCTGTCTGCCTTTGGCTGCATTGGTTGTGAAAGGACAACACCATGATTATAGACTTGCTCCTGCGGCTCTGGCCTATAAATTGGTTTCAGGGCCTTTAGAAATAGGTGTATCCCTCAGCAGTGGGCTATAATACTATATGAAAAATATTAGATGCTGGACCATTGGACGTTGCATTGAAGTTGGAGTGGCAGAGGGCCAAGAATTGCTGGTATATGCTTTCTATTCTACCATTCCATGGTTTGTATATTTGTTTCTCCCTGCATAACTTACAACTTTTGACCCTCTGGGGGTAGAACATTCCAAATCACTCGCAGGGGTAGAATTTTCTAGTAGCTTAGTAGCACTTATAACTCTCATTAATGCATTGGATAGCCCTCAGCAAATGACATATTACATGGCTCCAAAAAAGAAAATATAATGTGGTATCAATTTGAAAAACATAATGGGATTTTGAACTGTTGATTTGTAGTTCTTGCACATAGATCAGATTTAGGAATCTCTACTGTAAACAGAAGGGAATCTGTCATTTTTCTAAATGGAATGTCAGTGCTGAATCGATGTTTTTACTTGTGAATTTGAGTTGACACTTGAAATCAGATCCATTCTATGTCTAGAATTATCATCAGGTTTTCTTTTGTGTCCCCAAACCACTTATTATTTATGGGTTGGTAGATAACTAATATAAACAGATATTTACTTCAAAAATATGTATTGCACCATTTAATATTATTGCAAAATATTGTAACTAATTGATGATGCTGAGAGATACTCACCTTTTAAATGTAATTAAACTGCTTGTTCTGAGCCTGCCCAACTGGCATATTTTATGACATGTCTTTTCTCCATTAATGCTCTAACCAAATATTAAAAAACAGACAACGCTTGTTTAGAATTAGTAGACCTGGAGCTCTGTTCAAATGAGAGCTTAATGCAAGTCAACAGTTTGCTTTGGGAGCATTCTGGGTAATACTGCTCTTTTATCCTTTATTCCTTTATTGTGAAGACACAATCAAGGCAGTCAAACCAATGGAAAGAGCCCTGACTTTTACATCAAGGAAAGAATTGTGTCTAAATGAGCGATAAGTGGCCTGTTTTAGAGTATTGCTGATGGTATACTCCGTCACAAACATGACGGATATCGTGTCCGCCATACTACAAGTGCCATAGGATAGAATGCATTTATAATATGGCGGACGGATATCGGTGATGTTTGTGAAGGAGTACCCCATATGCCAAAGTCTAAATGAGGCCTGAATGCTTCAATTTACAAGGCATTTAAAAGCAGAGAATGCTTTTGAGCTGCAGCATTGCACACAAATTGGAAACAACCTCTTGGGGTGCAGTTATTGGTAACCTTCTTTACTGTGAGTCCTAGTTTGAGTCCTCTTTTTTGACACTGGAGGTAAGGAACATGTTGTAAGGAGAGTGACGAGGAAGACGGATGAGAAGGTAATGCCCAATTCATTAAAAAGCTCTTAACATTTGGGCCCATATTTATACTTTTTTAGCGCCGCAATTGCGTCATTTTTTTACACAAAAGCGGCGCAAACTTACAAAATACAATTGTATTTTGTAAATTTGCGCCGCTTTTGTGTCAAAAAGCAGCGCAAATGCGGTGCTAAAAAAGTATAAATATGGGCCTTGGTGTTTCAAAACAGCCAAGAGTATTAAGCCATAGACAGTTGAAAAGATTAACCACAATCACACAAGGTAATGTGTGGAAGCCAGAAATGCAACTCAGGGTTCCCAGTTCCATAGGTACCTTTCTACCACGCATGTCTCTGGATGGATCTGTATCAACCTCACAGTTGAAAATTGGGAAGGATCTGGCGCTACATGTATCAACCTTTGGTTTTGCGACTCGCAAATTGCGAGTCGCAAAACCGAATGTTGTACAGTGTCAATTACACTATTTGCGACTCGCAAGGGGGTCACAAATGCCTACTTCATGACTATTCATGAGGTAGGTCTCAATTTGCGACCCCCTTGGGAATGGCGACCCTCACAGGGATGGCGGTCTGCTGGAGACAGCAGACCACCATGTCTGTGACTGCTTTTAAATAAAGCAGTTTTTTTTTTTTTTTTTTTTAAACTACAGCCCGTTTTCCTTAAAGAAAAACTAGATGCATTTCAAAAGCTAAAAATTAAACGTTTTTGTTTCATTTTTTCAGAGCAGGCAGTGGTCCATAGGACCACTGCCTGCTTTGAAAAAATGTTTTGACTGACATTCACATTTGCGAATGGGTTAGCACCAGTGTGACACTGGTGTTAACTGCGATTCTTTTTACAACCGCATTCGCGGTCACAAAACAATCAGACTTGGGTCAGCGAGTCACAATTAGGAAGGGAACACCCCTTCCTAATTGCGAGTCGCAATCCCTTTTTGCGATTCGGTAAAATGGTTACCGAATCGCAAAAAAGGTTTGGCAAATGGGACAGTGCATTTTGCACATTGCAAACGTCCCGATTCGCCGTTTGCGATGTGCAAAATTGTACGTACATGTGGCCCTTAGTTGGCAGCTGGAAGATTGTGTTGGACAGCAATCCTACAGGCATATGACCCTTTAGGCAGGGGTGCTTATAACCTGTAAATTAGGTCATAAATCACGCAGCTGAGATCCTGTATTGTCTTGTACAAATGCCTTGTATTTGGGTCAGTGGCCACTGGGGATGGATTTTCTGCTGTTTGTGATTCACTGCTTGATTCTTGGTTAAGATTATGTTGTGAACAGAGATGGTAAGACCAGTTGGCCATTCTGCTGACCTGCACCATCATCGAATACCATATGGGGGGCTGCATTTCTCGCTAGCGCAGCCAAGGAATAGCCATTCCTGTCTCCTCCCCAAGGCTCATAAATCTAGATTACCTTTGCACGCGGACTGGTATTATTTTGCGAAAGCCCACTGCGCGAATCGCAAACGCCTGATTTGATCGTGTTAATAATCGTCAGACAAGCTCGTCTTGGAGAAGAAGCCTAATTATGCCTTCCAGCACCGCGCCCGGCGCACTAACATATTATTAAGATAAATTTCGTGTCACCTTGTAACGGCTTCTTGGTCCGTCCAATTTATGTGAGGAATTAACTTCAGATTTTTCCCCTCTTTTCAGTATCTTTCTCGTTTGTGTTCAGTTTTTTAAATAGTTTAAACTACATGTCGACGGGGATCCGGCTTAACCTTGGAAAATAAGTGTTCCGCAAGTTTATTAAATCGAAGAGGAAGCGCTTAGATGGCCAGCATTCAAATAAACATCTGTTCTACCACACTCTCACGCACGCGCGCACACACGCACACTTTTGTTGTGCTGTGCAACACTGAACGCTGGAGTTGAAAGGAGAAATCGAATCCTCCAATGAATAATGTATCCATGTGTCTGTTTTTGAAGCACCCGGTCTTCGCGCATCAGTAGAATATCAGAGCGCAGGGCCCTAGAACAAATTATCATAAAACATACATTAGACACTGACGTCATGCCACGAGAGCAATGGTCACGGGACATTTTATGTGGAGGGAGCAGAGATAAATGGGCAAATGATTGCTGGAAAGAGATCCAAACAGACGTGTAGGGCTGCTTGGAACTGCATTGCGGAGCCGTTGCACGGCGCATCTGCTGTACGCTGCGCTGTACCACATCACCTCGCGGCCCACTAAGCTACCTCTGCATCTCATAACCACGCTGCACAGCACATTATCCTATCACCGACCTGCCACCACAAACTGTCCCACCGTTCTCCAGGATGATACTGCAACACACTATTCCTCCATAAACATCTCAATTCCACTCAGTCACACAACTTCAAAATATCACGACTACAAGTGAGTGCACTACTTCACCACTCAGCAGTAGTCTGCCACTCTATGAAACATCCTTCTATCATAAGTGCAGCTGAACACACCAAGCCACATTTTTTCTGCCGAATACCCACACAACAGAACTTCCACAAACCGTAGGATATCACATTAACTTTCAACCACACAACAGCAGCTCAGTAGGTCATGTCACATTATACTACCACTGCTTTAGACATCAGCACTCCACTACAAAGTACCATACGAAACTACCACTCTGTCATGCAGTGGGGCCACAAAATATATCATCAAACAGTGGCTCAGTTACAGAGAATCACAATATCTTTCCATCACAAGGTGACATGAAACATTTCATCACACTGTAGCCAAGGCACAAGTCCTAAAACAAGAAGTGGAGGGACTAACCAAGTTGGACAGTATGCAGGTGTCCTCATGGCGTGTGACATAATGGCACATGACATCGCACATGCAATCACAGGAGGTGGCATCACAACCCATGACATCAGAGGAAATTACATCACAAGAAGTGACATCAGATCTTAATATCTCCCACATATGTTTAGCAGGTCCATCATGAGTACATTTGAGCATATTACAATAGTAAATACATTAGATTTTGCATTAAAGTTGTGCAAAAAAGTGACGCAACTCTGATGCAAAATCTGGGCCTCAACTTATACACTTATTTTTCAAAGCCCTGCCACAAAGAAATTGGCAACAAGGAGAAACGTGGCAGTAATTCTGTTCTTAATTGGTTGGAAAGCCTGCATTTTAAAATATCTTATGGGGTTAAGGCACCTGCCGCACAGATCTTTGAGTGCCAACTAAATCTAAAGGAATAATAATAATGGTAAGATAACTCTGGAGGCTAACATATTTGCTGGAGAGATCAGTGTAATGTCTAGTCCCAGGTTTGAATCAAATTAGCATAAAGGGTTAATATGTCTTCTGCAAAGCACATTATGTAGCACACAGATGACTGTTTTTATGTAGGTGGGTAAGTGGGTTGCTTCTTTTAACACAGAGATCCTTTTGTTACTTGGAGTTCATAAATTGTAATCCTTCCAATAAGCACAGCGAGCTATGAAGAGAGTGTGGCTCCTACACCATGTAATCCTTCATCGTTTATTGTAACACATCTTGTACATTGATTTACACAGTTATATAATGTATTGTCAATGCATAAAGTGTATGTATGATGTAAAGTGCTCTAGCACACTGTACTTAGATGAGCAGCGCTACAGCACAATAAAACAAATGTTGATATTTAAATTGTTATTTGTGTAAATACTGAGACAGAACAACACATCTGACATTCCTACAGTGCATGCATATGTCTTATATACAAGGACTAATCAAAGTCAAAACCATGCCTCTCTGAAGTATTTAAGTTGTGTGTCTTTGTTTCCCTGCCTCTGCATTTGCATCAGCGTCTACCCTGTGAAAATAGTGTGAAGACGCCGTCTACCTGCGTGTATCCTTGACTTGTACCCTGACTGTAGTATACCAGTACGCAACATGAAACTATTATTCGATCACACAATATTAGAAAATCACGTCACCATACAGTACAACATTAGTACTCCACCTCACATCAGTATTCTACCACATCATGACATACTGGTATTTCACCATGGAGCATCACATTCTCACTCCTGGGCATAAACATACAATTATACTTGGGAAAACAGTGGTGCACATTACACTCCAGTATACCAGCACCCCACCACACACCAGCAGACAAATACTTCACGCCAGACTAGGGAAACACAACCCTTTCACACAAAAATATAATGTCATGAATGTATGCTCTAGCACTGACCATACTATTTTACACCACCACTAAATGAGAAAACACATCATTATTCCTTTATTCCATAACAGCGCAACTATAATTAACCTACCAAAGATGAGACCCAAAAATGAGACCCTATTTGATCAATTGCTAGTTTACTGGACGCAGTCCCACACCATATTGAAAAGTCTTTCAGTCATCTACAACAGGCTTCCTCCAAATCTTGAATGTTGAACGCAACCTAATCATTAAAACATCCTAAAACACAGAGCAAACAATAATGATAATAAACAGCTAGCTGTTACACTTTACATAAGTTCCCATTCTGTTGACTGAAAGCTTTGCAGCAAACAAGTGCTTGTGAAAGTGGAAATCAACACTGTTCTCCTTGTGATAAACCAATTTCTTTCAATTATTTTTGCACTGTGACCATCTCTTTGCCAGAGGGATTTGAGTATCCTGTGAACCTAAAAGGATACTAAAGGCTAACTTGTATAATACCTTTGGTGTATCTGTCCATCTGTTGTATGAGGCCATTTGTTTTGCAGTGATGTTTTTCCACTTCTGCGCTTTTATCGCTAGTTCTCACATTTTGTTAAATCTCCTCTGAAAAGCCCAGTACAAGCTGCAACACGTTCCTGGTAATGCCTACTTTTCCATATGTACCCTAAGGTAAAACATAGGGAAGAGTAAAAAAAAGTTTAGTTAACTCCAAAAAAATGGTCAAATTATTTTAATGATGAATACCATTGTAAATTAGTTTGACATATTTATTTTAAATGTAGAACAAGAATGCTACATCAATTTTAACTTAGTTTTGAATAAAATCTCTAATTAATTAAAAAATATTAATTTAAATTAATAATAAATTCCCACCTAAAATGTAATAAAACATATGCATCATAATCATTAAAGTGATGTACAGAATTACCTAAAAGTAATTAAATTTTTAACGTAATGTTACTTAATTTTTAAATTAAGTAAGGCTTTTAAACTAAATATTTGAAGATACATTTATTATGAAATTATAAAATATCTCAACATGAAATCATATTTATTTTCAACTAGTTTAAGTAGTTTAATTTAACATTATTTCATATGGGGTTTTATTTTAAGTATGTACCTACATTATTTTCTAAGGAAGGGTATTGCACTACCGTGATTGGCCATGTGTGGTATTGGACTAACTTCACCCATGAGCGGAGAAATATACTATTGGTTTGGGTCCCTTTTTGGTTGTAGTAACTTTAAATGTACAGTTTGGAGATGGCACCAGGTTTACTCCTTTGTGGATGGGTTCACATCCCCCCAAACCTCTCCCTAGCCCTCCCTAAACCCCTCATGACTCCTCCCTTGCACCTCCTGTTTAGTCAAATATTTTCCATTTTCAGGCCACTCCCCTCTATCCATTCCACATTTACTATTAAAATTTACACTTTTGTGTGTGGAAACTCCACAGTTGTGGGGGAGATCCCTGCATAGAAAAAGACAGGAGAGGAGGAGATGGAACCTCCACATGTATGTTTGTGAATAGCATTTTGTATTATGTTTGCGGTACCATTGTACTACTATCAACATACTACAAAATGCATATCTCCAGTGCTGGGCTGAAATGTAAAAATATAATGGATTATTGGAGTTATAGATGGTAATTACTTTAACAGAGCCAATTTCACTGAAGTACCAGATTATACTAGTTTGAGCCTAGAAACTCGCATATCACAAAGACATTTGATAACTCTGATGGAGAAAGGACCTGTGAAAGGACCTGTTGTACGTTGGAGATTCAGTTGTCCCCTGGTACGGTTTTTCACTGACTGCTACTGATTTATCATTGTGTTTTGTGATCTCCTGCAAGGTACAGAGCAGCTGTTTCTTTTCTCAACCAGTTCCTAATGCCATTGCACCAGTGAAGATTGATGCAAGACGTTCCACACTGAGAGGGGTGATTAGTGGTTTTCTCTGTGGCGCGCATGAGCTCTCTGAGGAGTTGTTTGCCTCAAAGGTATTCATCTCTAGAACTCAAGACATCAGTTATGCAATAAATAGCTAAACGCTGGTGCCGTAGAAAAAAGATACATCTTGCCAGGGAATCTCAATTTGCAGTCCATACAGCGCAATGATTTCCAGAGAGAACAGCACAATGATTCCCAGAGAGAGATTGTCCATTCTATAATCGAAGATGGCCCGGCAAGCCAGTGTCTCCGACTGACAAGCAGAAAAGAACTAAAGTTATTTAAAGACATGACATAACTATGTCAACTTGTTTGCGAAACGTTTGAGCACATGAAATGTTTGAGGTAGCCTGTATCGTGTGCATTGGCTTTTGTGAGTCAGATCTCAACAGATCAGGTTGTGGATCTAAGAACGTACAAATGCCACATCATTCAAAAGAGATTTTGATTGGTTGATTGTATGTCCCATTCACCATAACGTATTTTTTCCCAGTTTAGGCAAAACACCTTTTACCAATAGGAGAGCAAATGAGATGGAATTGCTTAGGCAGGATAATGGGTGAGATGCTGCTTGAGAGAATATTGTGAGGGGTTACACTGACTGTATGCACACAGACACTCATAGTCACACAGACACACACAAGCGCACTCATCCTCTCGCACCCCCCATGCCCCAATCCCCCCTCCCACCTACACACACCCGCACACAGCAGAATTGGGGTCCCGTGTCAAGATGCTACACTAGCCTTACAGATCTGTTGTAAAATGTCTTCCCATAGAATCAAAGCTCTTGAGAATGTTCTTGTTTTGCAAGTGACATATCAGCAATGAGTGAGAGATAACATTAGTAAAATACAGATCCGAAGGATATATCCTAAGTGAGCGAGAGCAAATGTACAATGATCTAGAAGCGGAAAACAGGGGTCTTTTTATTGTGGAGTACTAATGTTATTATTAAGTATTATTAGCATTATTAATATATTTATAATTCTACCAATATTACTGCCACTACCACCACACTACTACTACTACTAGTACTACTTCTGCTACTACTGCTAATAATAATAATAATTGTAATACCAATTCATGTAGTGCACAATGTAATTAAAATTGTCTTTCATGAATTAAGTGATAGGGGTTATTATCTGAAAGATAGCCCTGGTTTCCCTGACCCTAAGATTGTTCAGCTCAGAAGGCCACGTTGAATGTCAAACATATAGGATATAACACGATGTTTATGCGTAGATCTCTGCAGTAGGTGATCAACCTGCTTAGTTATCTTGCCAGCTAGGCAGAAGTTACTCTGATGGCCCCCCGGATTTACTTGGGTGAGCGGCAGCCTCATAGATTACAGTGGACGGAGCCTGTGATGCGTAGGAAATGAAGAACGATCTGGGAATTAGCCTCTAATGAATGAGACTGGGCCCCAGACAAAGAGATAATAGAAAATATAGGCATGGGAATACAAATTGATAATGAATTTGGTTAGTAGAAGAGCTATGAGCCAATGCCATAGTAGAGGGGGATGTGTGAGCACAAAAAACAAGAAGGCAAACCTGGAAGGCCATGTGGCTGCCTTCTGCAGGTCACTGATGCCTGGACCGTGCTTAAAATAGCGCATTTATGTCAATACTTGCATTACAATTTGTATGTGACATCTGTAGTCCGCTATTCACACCAATGACAGCTTCGGGCTGGGCTCTGGTTCTGTAAGAGGAGTACATCTCGGCAGTCAAGTGAGATGATTAATGTTTAGCAGGTTTTCTCTGCTGGTGTGCCTTCTTTAGACTTTTGGGTCTACCTTTTTGAGATTCCTGGCAACCTGATTGCAATCTAATTAAACATTTTGTTCTCATCACTTTTATTAGACTACTATTACACTCATGGTTAGGGACTTCTTCCTTAATGTGGCATCTTTCTATATGAGCTCCTTGTACATTCTCCTCTAGGGACGCTGCTGTTCCTAATGATGTGAGATCGTCAAATGGGAGATGGTCTTATTCTTATGTAGATAGCACAAAAGATCCCTCAAAACAGTTTAAGCTATCGTTGCCACTTGGCATACAATCACTGATACATAAAAATAAAACAATAATTATACACATTGAAAATATATTTCTATGCTGTCAGAAGATATAAAACATAGACTTAGAGGAATAACTATTTCTTCTGAAAACAACAGCTAAGATTGTGGTCTGTTTTTAAAAGTCGGATGACACTTGATTTTAAAAGTGTTAGGGCCTGATTCTAACTTTGGAGGACGGTGTTAAACCGTCCCAAAAGTGGCGGATATACCACCTACCGTATTACGAGTTCCATAGGATATAATGGACTCATAATACGGTAGGTGGTATATCCGCCACTTTTGGGACGGTTTAACACCGTCCTCCAAAGTTAGAATCAGGCCCTTAATCTCATAAATCAGACCCTTCTGGGGGTTAAGTTCCTCGCTCTGTTAAAAAGGTCTGAGACAATATGGAGGCCCCATTAACTTTCTTTCATCAGAAGTATAGGGTACATTTCTAGACACCCACGCCTCATTTACAAGGAGCTTGCACCACCCTTGCATTTATTTTTTGATGCATTGGCGGCGCACTCTCAGCCCCACATTGCCCCATATTTACAAACTGATGCATTGGGCCCAATGCATCAGTTTTTGTAGGCCTGTATCACATTATACCTGTATTGGAACCACCTGCACCACACAGTGTATAATGTATGCAGGAGAGACATTCCCACGTGAAACCCACTTAGAATTGATGCAGTGAAATGTACACATTTTTAATTGCGTTGCTCTAAGCCTGGGATTCATCAAAATTCCTATGCCTGCTAAACCCAGGCGTAGGAATTGAGGTTTTAGAATGGGACTCGCCTCTGTTTTTTGACGCATTGCTGGAGTTGCGTTGTGGTAAGGCCAACTCCAGCAATGCTTCACTTTTGTAGCTCCTTCCTTGCAGCAAACTACCCACTGATGTATCAGAATTTGTGATGCATCCTTGGGACCTTACGCCATGGAGCCTCATAATGTAAACACAACACATCCATGGTGTCTCATCTGATGCAGGGGCAAGAAATTTGACGCATCACAGCTGCAACACAGCGAAGCGTCATTTCTTGTAAATGAGGCCTCCAGTGATCTTACCTTATACCTGGCCATGATGCCAAACGGCTTTGATAATAAAAAGTAATGCTTTAAGGTGAGGTGTGTGTCTTGACAGAGGTTTCAAATCAATTATGGCTTAGGAAATTATTCTCTCTTTCAAGACAATAATTAATCTCTGAATCCTTTTGTGAGCCACTTGCAGATGAATAGTCGATTTCTATGTCTGATTTAATATCTGCAGACCTGTTAAAATTACATTGCTAATTTCAATACTTCCATTGTATTTTCACTCAACAATGTTAATTGTTCTGCAAATGAATTCCTCAAAGAGCCCCTTTAACTATGTTCCACTATCTTGAGTATGATGAACTGATTCAGATACATTTCATGTTTTAATTAGGGAAGCATAAAAATGGCCTCTTCATTGGGTCTTGGCAAGTAGATTTGTTAGAATATGAAGACAAGCCAAAAGCTGAATACCAGCTGTGTGAGTACCACAGTTTCTGATAAAGTAGGTAAATCACAAGCATCTCAGAAGCATATGAGTAACCATACCCATGACCTTGGGCTGAGGTGCAGTTGATACATTTCTAAATCAGACTCAGATGCCTAATGTTGCTGCTGGTATCAGCGACAGGCCATAAACCCCTGCCAGTTGAAGGACCATGAACCCAAACCGGAAGAGGCTAGTTTCAGGTGGTATGTTTGCCTCATTCTGACTGTAAACTTGCCTCTTCCCCACATCCAGGAAACCCCAGGAAGTAAGTTCCACAACATGAAATCAAATCAACAGGTTGAGCTGATGCTAATGAGCCTCTTAGACCCCTTTGGGTTTTGCTTTAGCTTTTTTCATATACTCTCCTACTGTGTATTGTGTGCTACTGCCCTCTCCTGGAGTATCTCTCTCTGGTACATTCCAAGTCACTCCTCTCCGTCCTTTGAACCCTTGTTTTCTCAGACACATTGCTCATAATCTCCTTCATTGGGGCTTCTCATAAATACACCAAGGTTTCCTTCTCTGGAGCCTTCCCCGATCACTGTATGTCTGAACTGCATTTCTGTCCCTTTTCTCCACATTTTAGTGGTTTCCCTTTAGGAAATCAGGAGATTTTGAAACAGGAAGGTGCTTCTGAAAAAATAATAGGATTGGTGCAGAGCTGCTTGGGTGTAAAGACAAGACTTAAATGTCACTAACTCTACCCTAGCATGCCGCCATCTCTGATTTTCGAGATTTCTCAATCGGTTGCCATCTTCTCTCACTGTTCCCGAAAAATTCTTCCTTGCTTCTGCCACAGGTTCAATATAGTGCAATAAATAAGATTGCCACCAAATATAATGCAGCACTTGACCACGCTCACCTCATGTAAAGCACTCAAGCTTTGACAGATCAAGTCTTAATTTGCAAGCAGAGTAAAAATCCTTTCCAAAACACAGGTGAATGTCAGCATGCCCTGGGCTGCTGTAAAACATCTTAATTCCATTCCAAAGTGATCCTTGCTATTGATCGGGAGAGGGTGAGGGGCATTCAGGCAGGTTCTTATGGAGTGGAGACTGATTAACAGGTTTTTGATCTGATTAGAACAGCAGAGCCCAGACATTCCGCATTGGAGCTGTGCCATCAACACTGCATGTCATTGGAAAAGGACAAGGCTGTCTGATCTTATAGTTGCTGGAGGGCAAATTATCCATCATGAGCTGTAGGGAGTGCTGGATTCATTGTTTGTGTATGACAGTGGTCCATGAGGATTAACTCAAATTACTTCTTGAATGCTGGATGCACACTGAATTTAGGGCCACTCGAATTTTGCAGCAATGGCAGTATTATTTCACTATGATGTCGTTTTAACACAGAATGATACTGTCTGGGAAAATGTTTCATCTGAATATAGGAAAGAGCAACTATAAAGTGACTAGCTAACCTTGGCAAGGGGCATCCACTATCGAGCCCTAAATGTGGTGTTTTATTTTTTATCTTTTGCTCTCTTTGAGGTAGACACAAAATAGGATTTTTGCATAAATCTAAAAATTATGCACCAATTATGATTGTGGCTAAGTACCGTGGTCCAGAATTATGTGGAAAATGTTTTGGCCATGCAGTTGCATTTTTCCAGTTACTCTGAGCATGTATTGTCCTGTTGTGCTTATCACAATGTGAAGATAATGCCAAAAAGTGGCGATAAAAACCTGAATGGTTGAGATGCATGGTAACATTTCCTTTCTCAATTATGCACTTTTGATAAAGTCGAAGCAAGGAACGATGAGTTGGTCTTAGATGGGGATGAGCATCTGAGATCCGCATCTAAGTCATAGAGACCACAGCATACCTTCAACCCTCTGTGCTTATCTTACCAGCTTTAGAGTGAGCTGATTGAGTTTTTACTACATTTCTGTTCAATAAAACCTAATATTTTTTATTACATCTATTGAAGTTATTAATGAGCACAATATTTAATGTAGGTCTTTTTTGTCAAATAAAGCACACCCTGCATTTTACATGATTCATATTTGTTCCAAGTTTTGGTTGACCTCCCCTTTCAAATAAAAATGCTCCAAACAAACTGTGAAATGTATATACTCTAAGATAAGGCACATTCCGCACAAATACTTCTCTAAAGATCACATTGCCAGTGTTTGGAGGAAGAAGTACCTTTTTGTTTGTTTTAACAGTAACATGCGTAAAACAACAGCAAAAATGCGTTTTAAGAATGAACTCTGAAGCCCTTTCTCCCCACACAGTTAGTTATCCATGGTTTTTCGACTGCCTTCAGTCACCATCACCACATACCATAAATCAGGGCCTCGATTAACAGCAAGATGTCTTTATTTTGGCAACTGCCTAGATGATATTGTACAGGACTTTTTTTGTCTGAGTCTTAATTCTCCTCACCTCTCTAATCTTCTGAATGTTGCTTTTTAAATAGAAACTTCAGCTCCATAACTGGGCTCCAAAGAGACTGTCAGAGAGTGGTGACCTCATAGATAAACGTCCTTCTTTGTCCTTAAAGCATCTTTTAGAGTTGCCAGCGTTAATTTAAAAGAACTGACCTTAAATGTCATGAAACGGTCAAAATATATTTAACTATTTTCAGAAGAAGTACATTTAATGCTAACTGTTCTACCGCATTCAGCATTACCCTTAAGAGAAAACTGAAGATTCGTCCTTTTTGAATTAATGAAGGTTTATTGCGGAAACTAAGAGCCTGATGCCCTTAACGAGGTCGTGTCACTTGCGAAATTACTTGACTTTCCTGGTAGACAGTGCACTCAGGGTTCTCTGCATTCTCTTCGCCCAATGCAGATCTGCACCTTCATAATGATGTTAATAAGAGTTGATACAACTGACCGACTCAAAATGATTATTTTATAAACCATTGAAGGATGAAAATCTAGTTTTATTTTACCTAGACTACGATATCCGACCTTCCAGTTGATAGGGTACATATGTCAGCAGCAGATACATTTACGCCCGGAGCTCTCGCAGCGGGTTCACCTTGAGCCGTGTACGAACCACCAAGGTGTTCCTAGGCCTGTCATCTTCTGATTGGTCATTTGCCTATGTACGTAGCCTGCCTTTGGGAGCCCTAATGGTCCTGTAATGGAGTTTGCTAAACTGTCATCCAATGAGAGGGCCAGCTCAAAGGTTAGCATATGTAGTGTGCTCCTGCTCTTCGGGATCTACTAGATCTGAAAACAATCTGAATATGCATTGTGTAAAGTCTTACACAGGAACTTCAGTTGAGTATTACAGGCAACAGTGCCTCTTTTGCAACTTTTACTTTTACTTACTGAGAAAGGCATCTGAAAAGTCAGACAATAGATCCACATTCTTTGAAGTCTTCAGGTGCAGAGGCAAAGAAATGAGGATAGCCAACCAGAACTGGTTAATGGCTCCCAGAACAATAGGCCATATAACAGGAGAAACTAAAGAAATCAATGTGATGCAGGTCCTTCATCACCTTTACCACTCAATAAGAGCCAAGACATAGAGGCATATTTATCAAAGGTTTTGCAGTCTCATCCTTGCGCCACACAAAGGGATGCAGGGTGACGCAAAACCTAGAATGGGATTTAGCAAGCCATGCAAGGCCGCCTTGTGTGGCCCTGTGTGGCTTGGTAAATCTGGAGTACGCGAGACAGCAGAAGTTGCTGCCTTATGTTACTCTGCCTCAGGGAGGTGTTCCATGGGTGAAGCGTGGGTGTTACCAGGCATCCACCCATGGATTTTGGCACATTCCCATGTTTACTATGAGTGGTAAAAGAAGGAATGCGGCAAGGAGAAACATGTTTATTTCTCCTTGTTGTTTCTTCTTTGTACGTATGCTGCATTCTGCAGCACACATAGAAAGAGGAAAAAGCCTCAGAAGATGGTTTTTGTGCAGCAAGTTGTCCCTCCCTGCAAAAACATATTCATGCCTGTATTCGCGCTAAGCAGTGTGCCAGCGCAATAAGAGGACAGGGATGTGCCATATAATGTTAAATATTGTGCATTGATGCCCTCTCTTTGTCATGTAACTCAGCACAGCAAGGTGTCTTGATGCACTGTGTTGCATGACCTTTTGATAAATCTGCCCTGTAGTATTTGTTTCCGTTTTGGTGGTCATCTAATTGCTGGTGGACAGTAGCCATGTCTGGACATAGAATCTGTAGAATGTCTGTGTTTCCTATTGCCATCCAGCCATTATTGGCCTCCAGCAGTAGTAGTGCATTGCAGGGACGTCTTGCATTGGCAGAAAATCCTCTCTTGATGAATTATCACAGTTTGTTTACCTCATTAATCCTGCCATTTGAGGCACTTCAGAATGCCTTATATCTTCTCTTTTCACTTCTGAATCATTATGAAGATACAAGATCACCTTCTGATTCAAAGTGGTTTTCGGAACCGTGGGATTCATCTAATGTGTGACTGTGAAAAGCAGTGATTTAGCGTTGGTTAGACTTTCGGTAGCCGTTGGAGGACCTTGGACAGAAGGTGGGTACTTCTGATTACTTCTGATGGGTGAGTGCAGAACTGATGAGATACTGTATGTAGCTTAAAAAATGTAAGAGTTTTGTCTCTATGGATCAAATATATTCTCTCGCTGCAAGTTGCTCCCGTTGTTGAATCCTTTTGTCCAAAGTAAGGCCCATATTTATACTTTTTTAGCGCCGCATTTACGTCATTTTATAACACAAAAGCGGTGCAAGCGTACCAAATATTTTGTAAGTTTGTGCCGCTTTTGCATCGAAAAATGACACAAATGCGGCACATAAAAAGTACAAATATGGGCCTAAATGTCTAGAACTGATACACCCTACTTTTTCAGCAGGTGAAAGATCACAGGTAATTGAGACAAGGATGTCTGCACATACTGGTTTTAAAATAATTTCTATTGGTGGAGCCCAGCTACCTACTTGCAAGGCAAGAAAGTGCAAATCATGGTAGCTATTCTCTTCTGCTTCTGAGGAGATGAGTCAATGTTTACCCACCTCTGGAGGGTGTCACATCTCTCTTGTGGATGATCTGACTCTTAAATCTGCAGGAGTAGCGTGGCTCTTACAAGTCCTAACATTTCCTAAAACAGGGGCCAAGTTTTCACTGTACTAGTGCCACAACAGGTCTCTCTTTGACAACCTTGACTGAGACCGGGATCTACAGAGTACTATTGGTCTTCACTTAGCAGCATTTCTGCCAAGAGGTAGTGTAGGTATTAGATCAGTCAGATGGACAATGACCTCGGTTTTCTAGGAAGAAAATAGATATTGTTCTTTTCCACTGCTTTGGCCAACTCACAGAGCTTTTCATCAATTTGCTGGCATCTAATGTGGCCTTAGTGCATTCTCTAAACAACAATAACAGCACAACATAACAAACGGAGGCCATCCTAAATTATACCTAGTAACCATCTGAGTGAAGAAAATAATGGATCTTTATTTCCTCTTTTAGTACGGCACAGGTGAACTTCAGCTTTCTGATGTTATAATTATACAAATTACACTCCTTAGTAGTAAATTTCAAAGTTCTACATAGTGCGTACTTCACACCTGGAAGAATAAATAGATACTTTCATGCAGGGGAGCGAAGTGTCCACGATGTGGGAAAAAGAGAGTGGATTTTATATATATGTTCTGGAATTTCCCAATGCTTTCAGCCTACTTGGAGGGGGGGGTAGGGGGGCACTAGAATGGTTACTGATGTTGTTGACAGGGAAGTCCCATGAATGCCGGGCCACTGCCTCCTGAGCAGGTTTCTACACACGGCTGAAACTAAAGTCACTAGTAAATTTCAGGATCTAGCTTTTATTCTTTCAAAAAGGGAAACTACCAGGGACTGGAAGGCACCTGGCGGGCTTGCGGGTGATGGTATGGCATAGAACATTGGTAAGATGGGCAGAATATGATAGTGCAGAGCTGCTGCAGGAGACCAGATGTGGTAATGGATCACTGGATATAGGCAGGGTCTGGAAGGGGCTGGTGGAATGTGTAAAGAAACCAGACCCACCCGCCAACAGAAGCATCTTCAGGGGCAGCCCGAACACTAGGTGGCTGGTTTCCCACATGCGAGGATTAATGAGGAAGACGGCATGATGGGACTCCACAGGATCACAAGATCAGATTAATGATTTCATAGGACTATGCACAAACGGATAGGTGCACCTAGAGCTCCATTGTGGATAGGATGGCTCAGGGGCACAACCGAGGGAGGTGGGTGAAGGATACAGGGTTGGATCGCAGAGTTTTTATTATAGCAGTTGTTGTGTCATGCAGACATGTAGGAGTGACTAATGAATATAACGTCTGATAATTATTTCCTAATGGGGAAACTGAATAAAAATGGTTTAAAAAAAAAAGGCACACGCCGTGGTACTAGCTGTATTTCTCCCATTATGTCACATACCAAGAAGTATTTAAAAGAAAACTAACCCATAAAAAACATGCAGAAGCTGAAGATGAAGCATGTTAGTCAAGCAGCGTATTTATTTACAGGTTACAAAATACTCCAAAGCACACGATTCCGGTAAACTCTGAAAGTGAGAAGTCCTGCACTGTACTTCATATTCCAAACAACCATTATGCATTGACAACTTCAAGGAACCACTAAATCTACACTTGCATGCTGCACAGCCATAAACTCCACCCAGCCAGCTGTTCTCTCTTTTATCTCACACTATAAAAGAAAACCACTCTCGTCAGATTTATAAAATGTCTCTTGTCAGAACCGCTAACAAGGCATAGGTGTCTATTCTGCATGGCATGCATAACCTACTTTACAATATTACTGTTTTCAAATAACTACCGCACACTAGCATAAGTTCACAGAATCCGACCAGAAAACAGACCTTTGAGATTAAAGCACAGACATTCCTCATAATGCACAAAAGCATCTGTTTTAATTGACGTCTTTAATCTTACAACTGAAGATGAGATTGGACCTTCCCATGTTAGCCGAGATTACCCCTTTGCGGTGGCACTCCATTTGTTAGCAGTCCTGAGTGTACATTCATTCTTTCCTTCGTTCTGTATTGTATATTCTGTTGTTGCGCTCTTTGTTTGTTCACCATAGCAGGACGGCGTATGCTGTACAATCCCCAGTTACCAAGTCAGACCCTCCTGCCCAGGGGAGTACTATACGCCACATCCCCTCCCTCGATTTGGAAGGGGCCCCTAGGTCAATGGTGGTAGAGCCTGTGACCCCCTACATGGACAGCCTGGCCGCTTGCAGTATCTGTGCTTCCGTCTAACTCTTTCTTGCATGCCGGACTTGCTGTCGGCTTGAGTAGTCCTCACTCTGAAGAAGGTACACATTACTGCATCAGCTCAGATTACCAAGCGGGCATGGGGTCTCTCTCTGTGACTCCCACAGCTCCAAGGAATTTTGCGGATATAGCACTTGCACCCTTGTTTCGTGCACTACTGCACAGCCAAGTCAAAGTTAATGCCCCCTGTAACCAGGGCTACTAAGCAATGGAGCCGAGTATCTACCACAGGCCTACCTTACATCATACAACCCAACTCCCTTCTGTTTGATGAGCTATTGGTTCCGAATCATCTCACCGGGGTTCACTGTTAAGGGAACTGAGGTGCAGTTACAAAGGTATTTCACATATGATCACACATGGTTGGTATAGTAGGGATGGTTGTCAGGCTTGTTGTGTTGCTATCTGGATTGGCGAGCCTACTGCGATTATACTCCTTTGGTGTAAGCACATACTGTGCTCCTCTGCCTCTTTGTCTAGATTTATGCTATACATATACATATACATACAAGCGAGAGAGAAACCCAAAATACAGACATCAAGCAACAATGAAGTGCACTTCAAAGGAGGTATGAAAGGTACAACACTTCCAATAGAGCACCTTAGAAAAACCCCCTTGAACACATTCAACACAGCATAGGTATGACATATTGTTCTCTGTCACTGTTCTCACAACAACTCTTCTGACCATCACACGCCGCACACTAACTTCTAACTTCAGTACATATGGTATAAAATATTGAACATGTAATATTCATACAATACCACCCATATACACTATGTAGTCCACTTTTATGGCACCCAACAGCACTCGCCTCCAAGAAATACCACAGAAGAACACATATTCCCCTCTAGTGAGCAATAATCTTGCCCATTAACCTAGACCATACCTAAGCAATTAGTAAAGTCCTCTAGTGAGCAATAATCTTGCCCATTAACCTAGACCATACCTAAGCAATTAGTAAAGTCCTCTAGCTGTAACCCTTAAACAAGCATTTGCAATGCAACGGGTCCCGCGTTTGCTCGTGTTAGAGCTGATGGCGTTGTAAACTCCTAACCTGACTTTTCACTCGTCATGAAACCTATTGGCAAAAGTGAATTTATGTACGTAACCAGAAAAAGTGCAATTAACTGTGTAACAGGGTTGATATTATGTAAAGCGCTCGACTTCTGCCAAGCAAGATCGCGCTGGGAAAATAGAGAAAAAGTAGTCCACGAGCCGGACGGAAAACAGCGAGCCTCGCATGTTTTCTGTACTTGGTCGATGCGCTCGAGGACGGCTACCCACTGGAAAAGGCATGGCGTATGCATGCCTTCCACTAATGAAATCAAGCAGATTCTAACAAGCAAGCCCACGAGCCAGTGAAACACACTGACGTGACGTGGACAGAGCTCTGAGCCCTTTTTAATTCCTAAAGCGCCTCGCTTAGCGAAACGCATGAACAAGCGCATGCGACGCTGGCTCGACCCTAAAAAGGAAATCATTCATTCATTCACCCATAGGTGAACTAAAAAGTCTTAAGCATGTTTCTGAGAATACTATGAGAGCACATTACGTGTAACTCATTCTCATAGGGTTATTGAGACTCCGGTCTACAATGGTAATCCTGGAACAATCAGAAAGATCTCCAGGCTGGCAAAGAACTATGAGACCACACCCTCGAAAGAATGGGCACTGTACAAATAACGTGGATAATATAAGAAAGGTATTTCACCCAACGAAAAGACATTTGTTGCCACAATATTTTGGAGCAGCCCACTGTAGGATACTGCTCACATTCTGCTCACTACGGACCGGGTTCCAAAATATCATCACATGAAACCAAATGACATCTCCAGCTGTGTAGACAATGTGAACACTAAGTCCAACTCCAGGTTGGTGAGATGAGAACTGATTCTCTTCACAGAGGTGTTCTGGCAACAAATTGCATGAAATGAGTTTGGTGCTCAGGCTAATCTGTGATCCAAAGCCCACTCCAATTGTTTCTGAGCCCCAGGGATGGCTCTGCTCATCCACAGACTCACATGCCATTCATCAGGCTTTATTCACAAAGCATGAAATTCTGTCCTTTATTATGTTTGCTTGAGGTTGAATGGGTAAATTCAAAGGGAACTAAATCAACCAATACACGCGGACACAGTGCTGCAATGCAGTATTTTGTCTAAAATCTGCAAGGAGTACAGTGCTTCAACCTCAATAACAAACAGCAGAAGAGCCTTATAAGACAAAGCATGTACATGGCTATGCCTGAGCTCCTGTGTGCCATTTACTGGTGATCACAGACGTCTTCCCAAGATATTCTCAAATAATTTGGAATACCCTGGTGGTAAAAGTCCTTTCTGTAAATTATTAGAATTTAGGAAAACCCTGGGAAATCTCTTGATAGCGAGAGTTCTCCATATTTTATTTTGGGGAGTATGTAATAATTTACTAAATGTTGGCATAGTCGAAATCGTGGGCATTAAACTTAAATATATGTATTTCAAATTCTATCAGCTGATTGAATCCCTTACTGATGATTGCAATTTACCTATAGGGATTAATTCCAGTACCTCAAGTCCTTTCTAGGATAGATTTGCCTGGGCATATTCAGTCCTCAGCGCAAGATTTTCATTTATGTTATTAAAAATACACTAGTGGTTAGTTGGATGTGCTGAAATTTGTTTTACTGCTGAGACCTCGCAAGAATGCATTGAAAAATGAAGTAGCCACAAGAGTAGATTCTCATGGTTCAATTGGAAATTGGAAGTGGATTTTTAAGGATTAGTAAAACTGATATTAGTTGTTATAATTTTCCTTGCTGGTAAATTATCTTTGATATATTTGAAAGTGCACTAGTGGTTAGAACCTTCACTAGTGGATTCCCATGGATGTTTTGAAAATCAAACTAGTGGATAGAGTTTAGGCTAGTGTACACTTATGGATGTCGTAGAATTTGGTTTAGGGGATAGATTCCCCCATGGTGGAATAGTGGAATCTCATGGGTGAGTTGGAATTTACACTAGGGGTTAGAGACCTCACAAACGGATTACCATGCCTGTTTAAGGGATGCTATAATTGTTGGAATCTTCCCAATGGGATTCTCAGTTCTCAAGAATATTATGAGAAACCTAAGGTTAGCTAGAGTCCTCCCTCTGGGCTTTTCAGAAATGCCTTAAGAATGTTGTTAGATGCAAGGGTCCTCAATAGCAGATTCCTTGGAAAGAGGAAATACAGGAATACATTTGTGGTAACAGTGCATCCAATTTTATTCTCATTATTGAAGGGTGTGCCTAAAATTTTACTGCTGGAATGTGTCAGATAAGTGAATTCTTGGGGTTAGGGGAGTCGATTGGTATTTTTACTTGTAGGCAGGAAACCGCACTGGTGAAATTTCTAGGATTGATGATGCAGGTGACATCCTTCCTCAAGCATTCCCTTATGCTCCCCATTTCATGTGTTCACCAGGAGATTATTTGACTAAATTAGGTATCGGGGTTGCCGAGGGATATGGGGTGGATTCAAGAACTTCTTTTACTTTTTCCCCAATGATCCAAGAACATTGTGTGACAGAAAATGACCTTATTATGCTAAAAGACATGTAATGTTTGGATACAGGATTGATAATATTGTGTCCTCTAATGGATTTGCAAAGTTATTGAATTATAGAGGGATTGTACTATCAGCATGAGTCACCCTACTCCATTCTTGAAGCTAAGGGGCACTTAGATAATATTTTATTGTTTGAACACTAGTCTCAACTAGACTGAAAAATACTAGAGACCTTCTTTTGGAAGCAAGAGATACACCACTCCAAAGACACCAGTGCCCCAAAAACACATAATCGCTCCGTCTCACATGCCTTTCTTCTCCCCACCCACCAACACACACAAACACAATCACAGAATCCCAATTGTTGTGCCAATTTGCTATGCTTAGTGCAGACAGTCTAGTGGATGAGTGTTGGCTATAGAGCAAGAAGGCCTCAATTCTTACAATGGAGCATTGGCTGGTTCTAGGGAGTTCTAATGTCTTCCAGTGACAGATTGGCCTACGGAATTCTTGAAAAGCCAGCAACTCTGAAATGCCCTAATGGGTGATCTAAAGTCAATTACGTTAGAGTAGGGTTCTGCAAAGTCGGTCCTGGAGAGCCGGCTCCATGCCAGATTTTTAGCATATCCACATTTAGAAAAATTTAGATTTCTGAAACATCTTTTTTCTAAATGTGGATATGCTAAAAATCTTGCATGGACCCGGCTCCCCAGGAACGATTTTGCAGAACCCTGTGTTAGAGTAATGTCCGCGCTGGCAGAGGGCAGTTGAAAAATAATGGATGGAAAGTATCCTTTACAACATATGCAGGGCTGTTGGAATTATGAGCTTTTGCGACTGCAGTGTTTTCCGCATAATTATGGTATTGCCCCATGTGCCATATAATCTTCATCTGTTGCATAATCTGCAGACTTTAACACGTTTAAACAAAAAAAGTGTTTTTAGCTCAAATGGATGAAAAGTTAATAAAGATGTGATGAGAGGTATTACCCTGCAGCGTAAGGCATGTAGCAAAGGTTGACTGGTGCCCTTTCTGTTGCTTATTGCTATATTTGAATGTTAAACTGGTACTAATAGGCTAAAAACTTTGACCAGTCAGAGTTAAGCTGTGTAAAAATGACAAAATAAAGTATTAATTCCATGGGGAGACCAAGTGTCCCGGATTTGCCAGGACAGTCCCGATTTTTCACCAGCTGTCCCAGCAGATTTCGGGCAATTTAGCTTGTGTCCCAGTTTTTAGACTGAAAACGGTGGGAGGGGATTTTGTTTGTTTTCCACAGCTGAGATAGTTGGCAGGTGTTATCAGAAAGCAATTTAATTAACAGACTTTACACTAGCTTTAAAACTTGCATTTCATTTATCTTCTTAGTGCTTCGTCTGTATTTCTATGCTGGTGAGCGATGTCATTCAGTGCGCTCGGTTGAAGGAAAATTGTAGTCCTTCTATTTTTGTGAAACGTCCCAGTTTTCGGCTTTAAAATTCTGGTCACCCTATAATTCTATCACAAAATGTGCCCCATAATTTGTGTCTCGGTGCCGCATAATTCCATTTTCCTCAATATGTCTTGTTCCTCTCTGCTTGCCGTACAATATTTTGTGTGTATTATTATCTGATTTAAATACTAATATCGACCAGACCGTTGGACGTCTTCATCAAGGTGCGAATCCTACTATCTTACCAGCAGGGAGGCACAGAGCGGTAAGAAACCTGCTCCTCATTTATATACCGATATAGTTATTTTAAATGCTATGAGCTGCTCGCATGCCAGTTAGCAGAGAGCAGTGCACAGGCTCCTGCTGAGTAGAGGGCAGCAGTTCGAACCAATCAGAAGGAAACACTTGTCCTCAGATCAGCTATACTAAAAATCCAACTAGCTATATTTTTTCAAAGACACAAGGCCATACTTTATTTAACCTTGAGTTGTATGTGACGCGCCTCATTTTCCTGGAAGATGGCCACGCCGCTTGACTAGAACGGTGCGCTGGCCCTGTTGCTGGAGCCCATCTGGGCGTTCATTAGGAAAGAAAAATGGAAGACCACCAAAATAAGGAGAGGTAACCAGGCAACTGACAACCTGAAGCCTATGGATTTATATCATGCTATCAAGCATTAGATAGTTTGCAAGAGTGTATTGAATGTAAAGGAATGTTTGCACCATGGCCTTCGCTCTTAGAGCAAGCACAAGCATGCTGCCAGCAAAGAGGCTCCAGAAAGAATGAGCAATTGTCACAACAATCAGTGAATTTGGAACGAAATGGCAAGAGAGTCGTTCGGGATGGAATTGCAAGGATCCGGGATAGGTGTTCGAAGATACCTATGGCTGTAGATGATGGCCGCCCTTATTCAATCGATAGTGTCCCACACCCATAGCGGCAGCCATTTAAAAACACAAAATAAATAATAATAATAAAAATAAAAAATAAATGGAAAAGGGTAAAGGTTACAGTCAAGGAGGAAAGTCAACGAAAAGGCCATTAAAGAAAATTGGTGATGACACTTATTTTCATTAAAAACTTACATAACCAGTGCTGTTGTATAATTCACCTGCAATGCTGCTTTACAACAAATGTGCTATGACATCAGAATTAGGAGCATATTTCCAAGCCCCCTGCGGCTCCTTGTGCCACATTGGCGTAATTTTTTTTCCCTCTAATGTGGAGTTAAGGAGGCAATTTCACCACGCCATATTTACAAAGTGGGGCAATGCATGCATTGCATCACTTTGTGAACCCTTGTGCCACATTATGCCTGCGCGAGGCATGGGGGGCATTTCCCTGCAGGGAGGTTTAAATAAATGGCACAGTGAAATGTATTAGATTTTACCTCACCATTTTTGGTGCCATTTTTAACGCCTGCTCAGGGCAGGCGTTAAAATGATGCACCCATAATCTCTTATTGGCCACCCTGTGCTTTGCTGGGCTATCAACAACATTTTCGATGCTAGCGCAGCAAAGCTCCACGATAGCGGCAAAAATGTTGACGCTATTGTGATAGTTTGTGCTATGGTGCGCCGCATTGTAAATATGGTGCACTCATGGTGCCGTTAGTGGGGCGCAAGAAAAGTGGCACATCAATGCTGATGCGCCACTTTCTTGTGAATATGCCCTATGTACCTTAAAATAAATTAAGAAGCTGTAGCAAAATCTGTGGAACTCACATTCATTTGTATAGTAGAATATTAGTGCATCACACAATTCAGATTTCTGGAAAGCAGACCTTTATTGCATCTTTCGGAGAGCTGTTGTCTATCACAGTCCTAATCTTCTGTTGCATGTTCAACCAGATTATAAGAATTTACAGCACATGACACTTAGGTCAGATGAAATATTGAAAATGCAGACCTTGGTGTCTAATGCACACAGCTTTTTTATGGTTGCACACAGCGATTCTGTTTGCAGAGTTAAATATGTTTTGTGATATGTAGAAACCCTAATTTAGGAGTCAGTGAATGATTACTAAAATAGGTTGACAACTTCATGAGGAATCACTATTAGAAGGGGCGTATTTCATAGGCCCCTTTGAACATGATTATTTAGGAGCTGGATTAATTTTTTGCTACTAAAATGTGGTCACAAATCTTTAAAAATTTACTGATTGAGGTGAGGCTGTAAACCATATGCCAAAGTACCACTGCTAAGTCTCAAAGAAAGCTTTTAAGAAATGGTATGCTTTTTATCACAGTCTCGTTTTCTTAAATGAAGACACGCTGCATTTAAAAAAGTGTACCTTATTTAAATGCAATCACAGACATTGTGGTCTGCTGGCAACAACAGGCCATCATCTCTGCGGTGGCATCCAGTAGGAGAAAGTCACAATTTGAGATCTATCATATGAGCATTCATGAATTGGGTAGGATTGTGACCCACTCTGAATGGGAATTTTGCAAACTGACCTATCAGTACATAGGTCAGTCAGTAGCGGCTGCTACCAGGAAGG
Source organism: Pleurodeles waltl (assembly GCF_031143425.1). Lineage (NCBI taxonomy): Eukaryota > Metazoa > Chordata > Amphibia > Caudata > Salamandridae > Pleurodeles > Pleurodeles waltl. Next base: position 1,503,565,598 of record NC_090445.1, on the reverse strand, counting down.
GGTGGGGGCTTGGGGATGGTGCGTAGAGTGGGGGTGCTGGGTAGGGAGGCCCAAATGGATATGATACTTCAAGGAAATATCAGTCAGAAGAGCTGGTGTATTTCATACAGCATAACACAGACACAAATACATGTTTTGCACAAAGAAACATAGTAGGGCAACATAGTCAAGAAAAAATAAGATTAATGAAAACATATTTAGGCAAGCAGGCCCTCGAAAAGGGATAGTGCATTATTTCTAACAAATTGCATGAAGGGCAGTAAGACAATTTTCACAAATAGATGCATAGAAATGCAAACCATAATGTTCAACCTGGCTGTTTTTTCAAGGTTATTCCCAAACTTTTCGCCTCCTTTCTCCTATTTTTTTGACCTGTTTTTGTAGGTTTTAGGTTTCTGGGCACTCTACCACTGCAAACCACTGCTGATGTGCATATGCTCATTGTCTAAAATCTATTGGTGATTGTTTTCTTCATGATTGGCATGTTTGATTTACTAGTAAGTCCTTAGTAAAGTGAGGGTAACTCCCACAGTACACCAGGCCCTTTAAATCAAATGCTACTAGTGGGCCTGCAGCATTGAGTGTGCCACCCACTCGAGTATCCTGTAAATAGGGCTCAGGTCTGCCATTGCAGCATCTGTGAGTGCAGTTCTAAACTGCCATTTCGACCTGGCAAGTGCACCCACTTGCCAGGCCCAATAACTCAATTTTATTAGTAGTAAGCTACCCCTAAGCACTAACCTGTTCATCCCACGGAGACACAATGCTGACCCAAGTGTCTTGTTCCCAACTCCACCTAGACGTTGGCAAGCCTCCCACCTACTTGTATGTGAATCGCATGCGAAAGGGGTTGGATGAGAAAGAGAAACACCGACATCACCTGGCAGGATCAAGATGGTCTATGAAGAGCAGATATCTCCTATGATGAATTAAACATTTAGCCAAATAACACTTTTCATGTAACCGATATACTAAAACTACTCTTCACCGTTTCCACAAATTATGTGTACCTATCACGGTCCCTTTTCCTGCTTTTGATGGCTCTACCCTCTCTCTAAGGATTGTCAAGAACAGTATGGAACCTGCAGCCAGGTATACAATGTTTAGCCTTCTATACTATCTCCATGTATTCCCACCTTGTTCCCAAGTCAATGTGGCCCCACTGGAAGACCTACCTAAAGTGTTCTAGAAATGCAGTGTACGTGTTGCTCATTGGGTCTTGATGAGACTTTCTAAAATACAGTCACACTCAGAATCATAGACATATAACAGGCAATAAAGAATGAAAATTAAATCTTAAGTATTTAGATTTCTCAAATATTCAGGGATTAATCAGCACTGTGTGTTAGTATCGGAGAGAACACATTTCAGTGTTTTAACCACACTGAGAGCATAGGGTTAATATACTAAACCTCAGTTTCATATGTAATTGGTGTCATCACTGTTACATCTCAGTGACAACTGAACCTAGAAATACCAGACTTTTGATTCACGTTTTGAAACTAGCATGTGCCAAGCACTGAGTGTTCTTTATCATAGGCAATGAATGGTACCACAAAAATGCTACATAAAACTGAACTATAACAAACATTTTCATAGTACATCGTTAAAATAACAATTATCCTACACTCGCTCAAATCTGTACTGTCATTGCAAGCTAACAATAATGAGCATTATTATTCGGCAGACAACAAGTATTCAAGTGACCAAGGACACTGATAACATGCCCTTCTAGTGCGTGCTGCCCGTTGAACATCCGGCAATCAGCTATCAAAGGTAACCAGTAAGACATTTTTGAAGTGTGTGCAGCAAGTTACCGCCTTTTATGATGCTAATCTTTTTGATCTCTTCTTTTCTAGGATTGGCATCCGCAACGCTGGGCTGGGCTGTGGCAAAGACAATCCAGGAGCAAGAGCGGAGGAGCAGAGAATCCCACTCTGCATCTGAAGACCTCTGACAGCAAGCAATAACCTCAAGACTGGTGTGGCTTTAAATACTTCTGGACCTGGACACACCCAGTTTGAGTCACCTGGCCACACCCAGTCTGAGTCACTGGCCACACCCAGTCTGAGTCATGAAGATGCCACAAGCTCAGGCAACAAGTTGACACATGCCCCAGATTCCCACACGAGTTCTAAAACAAGCATTGCTCAAGTAAACATTTCTCAAAGGCAACAACAATCATTGGCCCATGCAAAGGCAGGTGGTTTACACACAGGAACATTTTATTAAAAGCCAGATGTGGGTTTAGGAGCATATTCAGGTTTGCAGGCCCGACAAAAGGCCCAACCAGCCAGAGGCCAGGGTGCAGTGTATTTAAAAGGTAGGATATGTACTGGTCTGTTTTACATGTCCTGATAGTGAAATACAGCTCATTTCCTTTTTTAACTATTGCAAGGCCCACCTTTCCCACAGGGTAACAGTGGGGTTTCCTTGACATATCTTTTAAGTTTATTTTCCCATTGTGTGCATTGTTTTCCTGCAAGGAAAGAATCCATGTATCACCTGCCATGCCAATAATAAACCGACGGATCATAATCACTTCCCCTGCTCAACAAGGAACCGACGTATTGCTTTGCTTTTCCGGCGCACCACCTACCCTGTGGCCCGCATCATCTTTGTGTTTGACACTTCTCATGTACTTTGTGCTAAAGTGAGACATCCATTTATTCCTATGAATTAAGACTTGCGTAAACTTTTGAAAAGAGATATTTTGACTTGGTTATGTTGGATTTTTGTTGTTTTGGTCTTGTTTTACTCAGATAAATTTTGGCTATTTTCCTAAATTGGTGTGGAGTCCTTTTGTGGTGTTTTCACTGTGTGTGTACAAATATTTCACAGATTGCCTGTGAGGCAAGCCGAACTGCTTGAGCCAAGCTACCAATAGGGTGAGCAGGGGTTATCTTAACTGTTTGACTCCCTTACCCTGACTAGAATGAGAGTCCCAAGTTCGAGAGGGTGTAAACCACTGCTAACTAGAGACCCTATTTCTAACACATAGCTGCAGGTACATTACACTGGGCTAAGAGCTACTCAGTCAATAGTTTCCTTCTGTTTATATGAAAGAACTGAATAATCATAATAGTTTTGAAATATTGGAAGTCTTTAGGCAAGCAGAAAACAGGAATTATATTTATAATTTAACAACATTTCCTTGCGCTGTATTTTTTAAAATTTGAATGTGTTAGAACTTGATAGTTTTTTCTTTAAATATTTTGAGTATGCAATTAAAATGTTCGCAAAAAGTAAGGCGCTGATTTATACTTTTTGGTGCAAAACTGCACTAACGCAGTTTTGCACCAAAAAGTTTAGCACCATCTTGCACCGTTTCTGAGCACTATCCGGGCACCATATTTATGGAATGGTGCAAGCCGGTGCAAAGGGTAGGCTGCATTAAAAAAAATTACTTTAGCCAGGTGGGGCTGACATTATGGAAGAAGGGGGTTTTTCACCAAAAAATGTTAGGCAGGTTAGAGTAAAAAAAAAAGACTTTAAATAGCCTAGCATCATTTCTGATGCAAAACTATCCATACCACGTGACTCCTGTCTTAAATAAGACAGGAGTCATGCCCACCACCCCAATTGCCAGTACAGGGGACCAGGGTCCCCTGTGCATGGCCATTGCACCCAGTGTCATTTAGGGGGGCCTTTTTCAGGGCCCCCAATAGCACTTAAAAAAATAAATAAAAATACTTACCTATACTTACCTGGCATGGGGTCCCCCATCCTCCACTGTCCCTCTTGTGTGGGTGGGGGTGTCCCTAGGGCCTGGGGAGGGCCCTTTGGGCTTATTCCATGGTGTTCCAACATGGAAAAAGGCCCACAGGTCCCCTGACCCAGGCGTTCAATAATGGTGCAATGCAGGCTTTGCACCATTATTTGACCCCTCCTCCCCCCGTGCGTGATTTTAGCATGGGGAATAAATATGGCACTAAGGCCATGGAGTCATGTTTTGCACAGGAACACCTACTTTGCATCTCTTTGACGCAAAGTAGGTTTCCACGTCCAAAAAATTTATTTAACTCCATAAATTTGGTGCTAGACAGGTCTAGTGCCAAAGTATAAATATGGAGTTCGTTTTGCATCAAATTTGCGAAAAACAATTACGCACATTTGGTGCAAAACAAGTATAAATATGCCCCATTATGCTTATTTCCAAACGCATAGGCAATTCAATCCATATTAAAACTACAAAGTTGAAAGTATGAAACAGAAATTCTAAAAAATATATAGTACGGGAGGTAAGGTAGCATCTGTGAACATACATAAATTGTGGTTTGTGGTGTTGTAAAAATATAGCGGAGTTCTAGGAAATACAGTTCTGTCGAGCTCCAGGAAGAGTGAAAGAAGGCTGTCTTTTGTACAGGGCTCCTAGCAGCAGTGTTATCGACTAATTAATTACATATAGTGTAGGTTCTGCCTGTGTAGGATCGGAAGCGATCTGGATTATAATGAGGAGAAGTTGACGGAAGGAGAAGATGAGCTAAAGGGGAAACAGTCACCTACTGCACTCATATTTAAAAAAAAAACTTCTTCAAAGTTCTTCAGAATGGAAACGAAGATCAGAAGAAAAAAAATCACATTTTATGCTGAGTTGTATCTATTCCCCAAAAGAATTGCCCTCTGATTTCCAACCTGTGCCTATGATAAAACGTTTCTCAGCATCACTCTTCAGAAAACTCGTTTCGGCATGGGGGCAATTTCAGTCATGGAAGAATAATACAATCATTGTTCTGGGATCGTAATGATACCATAGCCAGGGAGTTTAAATAAATCAAAGTTTTGATTGTTTTTTGTGAAACTGGAGCAGAGGTGCCCCAGGGGGACACCGCAGAGCCTGTTTCACCTCAATGAACGGAGGATTCCTGAATTAGATCGCACTTGGTTGGCATAAGGGTTCGGAAAGATGTAGAGATCAGTAGAGGATGGCAATTTGCAGGAATAGCATGCGGGCACAGGTGCAGTCCCTGGGATGCAACCCTTCAGGAGATCCCCTATCCTTAAGGGGGGCCCATTCAGCCCAATACCCATGAATATCTATGAGATATGCCAGACTCAGGGGGGCCTCGTCATAGTTAGCATTTGTGCTCTATCATTTTCCATACACAACTGGGGAGGTACAGACAGACACACTCACATTCACCCATGCTCAAGCATAGGCACTCACACCCATCCATTCACACGCACACACATAGTCACACCCATGAATTCACAAACACATGTGCACACATATCCAAGCTCATCAACTCAAAGGCACACACTCACACACATACCTTCATTCATGCATTCAAAACCAGACATGCATGCACATACTCATACCCATCTATTCAGGAAAGTGATATCAGATCAATCATCCATGAGGTATCTTGTCTTCTTAGAGAGTCACAGCCTGGAGTACATGGTGTCACTCATCAGCGTATTCGGTTATGCTTCCACTGTGAGCATTGTCTCTCTGAAAAGCCACAGTGTTAATAGAAGAACTTCTCCCACTGTCTATGCACTGAGGCTTTCTCTAGTGAGGAGAAGTTTTCTAAACTCATCCAATTGTTCCCTATTAGGAGACCTCATAATGCTCCTTCAACTAGGAGATTGTAGTGAAAGCCACCCCCCTCACCTTCCCACAAGAGAATACTGGAAGCGTTCTACTCTCCCCTGAACATGCTAGAGCTGAGTCAGCCATTCAACTCTGTTCTTGCACTGAAGACCGTAGTGTCAGCCATCCTTCTCTCCTGGGCAACAGTAGACCTCCTGGGCTCACAATGTGTTTCTCGTGGTGGGACATGTGAATCTTATTGAACTAGGACAAGTACTACTCTGTGGTTCTTCAGGTGCGGGACACTGAGCATGGCAGCCTAGCAGCTACTAAGCTTTTTTAAACACCTTATCATGATCAGTGTATAATCGGTATCAAATGAAGGCTGGTGACTCAGTCACTCATCTAACACATTCGTCCATTCACTCATTCAGTCACATGTTAATTCACTCTATCATCACATTGTATTTTCTGCCCTGGATTAATTCAGTCATGCATTCACTCCCTCATCCAGCCATCTGTGTAATTCCCCATTCATGTAACATTTAGCAGCTATACGGTCCATCTCTTGTAATGTATGGCTGATAAACAGATGGACTCTATTATAGCTCTCAGAGGAACCCATAGGAGCCAGATGTTTGTCTGTAAAGAACCACTCTGATAAGGGTAACATATATCTGCCCTGGATCCATTTCTAATGAACCTCCAGGATGATGCTAATGAATCTCAAAGCAAGCACTTGAACGTGTAATATATAATTATCCACATGATGCTTTGACAGCCTTCAATATGTTCCCGATTAATGTTTAAACTGAGTGCAAGACTTGGAACTGAACTTCAAAATATGAAATGACATTGACCGTGTGTAAGGAAATGCCTCCTTGGCATGGTTGCCCCCTGACTTTTTGCCTTTGCTGATGCTATGTTTACAATTGAAAGTGTGCTGAGGCCTGCTAACCAGGCCCCAGCACCAGTGTTCTTTCCCTAACCTGTACTTTTGTATCCACAATTGGTAGACCCTGGCATCCAGATAAGTCCCTTGTAACTGGTACTTCTAGTACCAAGGGCCCTGATGCCAAGGAAGGTCTCTAAGGGCTGCAGCATGTCTTATGCCACCCTGGAGACCTCTCACTCAGCACAGACACACTGCTTACCAGCTTGTGTGTGCTAGTGAGAACAAAACGAGTAAGTCGACATGGCACTCCCCTCAGGGTGCCATGCCAGCCTCTCACTGCCTATGCAGTATAGGTAAGACACCCCTCTAGCAGGCCTTACAGCCCTAAGGCAGGGTGCACTATACCATAGGTGAGGGTACCAGTGCATGAGCATGGTACCCCTACAGTGTCTAAACAAAACCTTAGACATTGTAAGTGCAGGGTAGCCATAAGAGTATATGGTCTGGGAGTCTGTCAAACACGAACTCCACAGCACCATAATGGCTACACTGAAAACTGGGAAGTTTGGTATCAAACTTCTCAGCACAATAAATGCACACTGATGCCAGTGTACATTTTATTGTAAAATACACCACAGAGGGCACCTTAGAGGTGCCCCCTGAAACCTATCCGACTATCTGTGTAGGCTGACTGGTTCCAGCAGCCTGCCACACTAGAGACATGTTGCTGGCCCCATGGGGAGAGTGCCTTTGTCACTCTGAGGCCAGTAACAAAGCCTGCACTGGGTGGAGATGCTAACACCTCCCCCAGGCAGGAGCTGTAACACCTGGCGGTGAGCCTCAAAGGCTCACCCCTTTGTCACAGCCCAGCAGGGCACTCCAGCTTAGTGGAGTTGCCCGCCCCCTCCGGCCACAGCCCCCACTTTTGGCGGCAAGGCTGGAGGGAACAAAGAAAGCAACAAGGAGGAGTCACTGGCCAGTCAGGACAGCCCCTAAGGTGTCCTGAGCTGAAGTGACTCTAACTTTTAGAAATCCTCCATCTTGCAGATGGAGGATTCCCCCAATAGGGTTAGGATTGTGACCCCCTCCCCTTGGGAGGAGGCACAAAGAGGGTGTACCCACCCTCAGGGCTAGTAGCCATTGGCTACTAACCCCCCAGACCTAAACACGCCCTTAAATTTAGTATTTAAGGGCTACCCTGAACCCTAGAAAATTAGATTCCTGCAACTACAAGAAGAAGGACTGCCTAGCTGAAAACCCCTGCAGAGGAAGACCAGAAGACGACAACTGCCTTGGCTCCAGAAACTCACCGGCCTGTCTCCTGCCTTCCAAAGATCCTGCTCCAGCGACGCCTTCCAAAGGGACCAGCGACCTCGACATCCTCTGAGGACTGCCCCTGCTTCGAAAAGACAAGAAACTCCCGAGGACAGCGGACCTGCTCCAAGAAAAGCTGCAACTTTGTTTCCAGCAGCTTTTAAAGAACCCTGCAAGCTCCCCGCCAGAAGCGTGAGACTTGCAACACTGCACCCGGCGACCCCGACTCGGCTGGTGGCGATCCAACACCTCAGGAGGGACCCCAGGACTACTCTGATACTGTGAGTACCAAAACCTGTCCCCCCTGAGCCCCCACAGCGCCGCCTGCAGAGGGAATCCCGAGGCTTCCCCTGACCGCGACTCTTTGAATCCTAAGTCCCGACGCCTGGGAGAGACCCTGCACCCGCAGCCCCCAGGACCTGAAGGACCGGACTTTCACTGGAGAAGTGACCCCCAGGAGTCCCTCTCCCTTGCCCAAGTGGAGGTTTCCCCGAGGAATCCCCCCCTTGCCTGCCTGCAGCGCTGAAGAGATCCCGAGATCTCTCATAGACTAACACTACAAACCCGACGCTTGTTTCTACACTGCACCCGGCCGCCCCCGCGCTGCTGAGGGTGAAATTTCTGTGTGGGCTTGTGTCCCCCCCCGGTGCCCTACAAAACCCCCCTGGTCTGCCCTCCGAAGACGGGGGTACTTACCTGCAAGCAGACCGGAACCGGGGCACCCCCTTCTCTCCATTCTAGCCTATGTGTTTTGGGCACCACTTTGAACTCTGCACCTGACCGGCCCTGAGCTGCTGGTGTGGTGACTTTGGGGTTGCTCTGAACCCCCAACGGTGGGCTACCTTGGACCAAGAACTGAACCCTGTAAGTGTCTTACTTACCCGGTAAAACTAACAAAAACTTACCTCCCCCAGGAACTGTGAAAATTGTACTAAGTGTCCACTTTTAAAACAGCTATTTGTCAATAGCTTGAAAAGTATACATGCAATTTTGATGATTTGAAGTTCCTAAAGTACTTACCTGCAATACCTTTCGAATGAGATATTACATGTAGAATTTGAACCTGTGGTTCTTAAAATAAACTAAGAAAAGATATTTTTCTATACAAAACCTATTGGCTGGATTTGTCTCTGAGTGTGTGTACCTCATTTATTGTCTATGTGTATGTACAACAAATGCTTAACACTACTCCTTGGATAAGCCTACTGCTCGACCACACTACCACAAAATAGAGCATTAGTATTATCTCTTTTTACCACTATTTTACCTCTAAGGGGAACCCTTGGACTCTGTGCATGCTATTCCTTACTTTGAAATAGCACATACAGAGCCAACTTCCTACATTGGTGGATCAGCGGTGGGGTACAAGACTTTGCATTTGCTGGACTACTCAGCCAATACCTGATCACACGACAAATTCCAAAATTGTCATTAGAAATTGATTTTTGCAATTTGAAAAGTTTTCTAAATTCTTAAAAGACCTGCTAGGGCCTTGTGTTAGATCCTGTTTAGCATTTCTTTTAGAGTTTAAAAGTTTGTAAAAGTTTGAATTAGATTCTAGAACCAGTTGTAGATTCTTAAAAAGTATTCCAACTTTTAGAAGCAAAATGTCTAGCACAGATGTGACTGTGGTGGAACTCGACACCACACCTTACCTCCATCTTAAGATGAGGGAGCTAAGGTCACTCTGTAAAATAAAGAAAATAACAATGGGCCCCAAACCTACCAAAATACAGCTCCAGGAGCTTTTGGCAGAGTTTGAAAAGGCCAACCCCTCTGAGGGTGGCAACTCAGAGGAAGAGGATAGTGACTTGGAGGACAATTCCCCCCTACCAGTCCTATCTAGGGAGAACAGGGTCCCTCAAACCCTGACTCCAAAAATAATAGTCAGAGATGCTGGTTCCCTCACAGGAGAGACCAACACCTCTGAAATCACCGAGGATAACCCCAGTGAAGAGGACATCCAGTTAGCCAGGATGGCCAAAAGATTGGCTTTGGAAAGACAGATCCTAGCCATAGAGAGGGAAAGACAAGAGATGGGCCTAGGACCCATCAATGGTGGCAGCAACATAAATAGGGTCAGAGATTCTCCTGACATGTTGAAAATCCCTAAAGGGATTGTAACTAAATATGAAGATGGTGATGACATCACCAAATGGTTCACAGCTTTTGAGAGGGCTTGTGTAACCAGAAAAGTGAACAGATCTCACTGGGGTGCTCTCCTTTGGGAAATGTTCACAGGAAAGTGTAGGGATAGACTCCTCACACTCTCTGGACAAGATGCAGAATCTTATGACCTCATGAAGGGTACCCTGATTGAGGGCTTTGGATTCTCCACTCAGGAGTACAGGATTAGGTTCAGGGGGGCTCAAAAATCCTCGAGCCAGACCTGGGTTGACTTTGTTGACTACTCAGTGAAAACACTAGATGGTTGGATTCAAGGCAGTGGTGTAAGTAATTATGATGGGCTGTACAATTTATTTGTGAAAGAACACCTGTTAAGTAATTGTTTCAATGATAAACTGCATCAGCATCTGGTAGACCTAGGACCAATTTCTCCCCAAGAATTGGGAAAGAAGGCGGACCATTGGGTCAAGACAAGGGTGTCCAAGACTTCAACAGGGGGTGACCAAAAGAAAGGGGTCACAAAAACTCCCCAGGGGAAGGGTGATGAGACAACCAAAACTAAAAATAGTAAAGAGTCTTCTACAGGCCCCCAAAAACCTGCACAGGAGGGTGGGCCCAGAGCCTCTTCACAAAACAATGGGTACAAGGGTAAAAACTTTGATCCCAAAAAGGCCTGGTGTCATAGCTGTAAACAGCATGGACACCAAACTGGAGACAAGGCCTGTCCCAAGAAAGGTTCCACTCCAAACTCCCATCCAGGTAACACTGGTATGGCTAGTCTCCAAGTGGGATCAACAGTGTGCCCGGAGCAAATCAGGGTCCACACTGAAGCTACTCTAGTTTCTGAGGGTGGGGTGGATTTAGCCACACTAGCTGTCTGGCCGCCTAACATGCAAAAATACAGACAGCAACTCTTAATTAATGGGACTAGAATAGAGGGCCTGAGGGATACAGGTGCCAGTGTCACCATGGTGACAGAGAAACTGGTTTCCCCTGGCCAATACCTGACTGGAAAAACTTACACAGTCACCAACGCTGACAATCAGAGAAAAGTACATCCCATGGCAATGGTTACTTTAGAATGGGGAGGGGTCAATGGCCTGAAACAGGTGGTGGTCTCCTCAAATATCCCAGTGGACTGTCTGCTTGGAAATGACCTGGAGTCCTCAGCATGGGCTGAGGTAGAACTAAAAACCCATGCAGCAATGCTGGGTATCCCTGAACTAGTGTGTGTGAAAACAAGAGCACAGTGCAAGGCACAGGGTGAACAAGTAGAGCTGGAGTCTGGAAGAATGGCCCAGCCTACCAAGAGAACAGGAAAGTCAGTTGGGAAACCAACTGCAACACAGCAAAAGAAAGGGAACCTCTCTTCTCAGGAAGAAGTTCTGCCCTCTGAGGGAACTGAGCCTTTGGAGCTTGAACCTTATCAGGTTGAGCTCTTAGGCCCAGGGGGACCCTCAAGGGAGGAGCTGTGTAAGGGACAAGAAACCTGTCCCTCTCTTGAAGGCCTTAGGCAGCAAGCTGCTGAAGAGTCCAAAGGCAAGAAAAATGGAACACATAGGGTCTATTGGGAAGATGGGCTCCTGTACACTGAGGCCAGAGACCCCAAACCTGGTGCCACTAGGAGAGTGGTAGTGCCTCAGCTGTTCAGAGAGTTCATCCTAACATTGGCCCATGACATTCCCCTTGCTGGACATTTGGGACAAACCAAGACGTGGGAGAGGTTAGTCAACCACTTCTACTGGCCCAATATGTCCAACATGGTTAAGGAGTTTTGCCTCTCCTGCCCCACCTGTCAAGCCAGTGGTAAGACAGGTGGGCATCCAAAGGCCCCCCTCATTCCACTTCCAGTGGTGGGGGTGCCCTTTGAAAGAGTGGGTGTGGACATAGTTGGTCCACTGGAACCTCCCACAGCCTCAGGAAATATGTATATCCTGGTAGTAGTGGATCATGCTACCAGGTATCCTGAAGCTATTCCCCTTAGGTCGACTACTGCCCCTGCAGTAGCCAAGGCCCTCATTGGTATCTTTACCAGAGTGGGTTTCCCTAAGGAGGTGGTATCTGACAGAGGTACCAACTTCATGTCAGCATACCTAAAGCACATGTGGAGTGAGTGTGGAGTGACTTATAAATTCACTACACCTTACCATCCACAAACTAATGGCTTAGTTGAGAGATTCAACAAGACATTAAAGGGCATGATCATGGGGCTCCCAGAAAAACTCAAAAGGAGATGGGATGTCCTCCTGCCATGTCTGCTTTTCGCTTACAGGGAGGTACCACAGAAGGGAGTAGGGTTCTCACCCTTTGAACTTCTGTTTGGTCATCCTGTAAGGGGACCACTTGCCCTTGTTAAAGAAGGCTGGGAGAGACCTCTCCATGAGCCTGAACAGGACATAGTGGACTATGTACTTGGCCTTCGCTCTAGAATGGCAGAGTACATGGAAAAGGCAACCAAAAACCTTGAGGCCAGCCAACAGCTCCAGAAGTTTTGGTATGACCAAAAGGCTGCACTGGTTGAGTTCCAACCAGGGCAGAAAGTCTGGGTTCTGGAGCCTGTGGCTCCCAGGGCACTCCAGGACAAATGGAGTGGCCCTTACCCAGTACTAGAGAGGAAGAGTCAGGTCACCTACTTGGTGGACCTGGGCACAAGCAGGAGCCCCAAGAGGGTGATCCATGTGAACCGCCTTAAGCTCTTCCATGACAGGGCTGATGTGAATCTGTTGATGGTAACAGATGAGGATCAGGAGGCAGAGAGTGAACCTCTCCCTGATCTTCTGTCATCAGACCCAAAAGATGGCACAGTAGATGGAGTGATCTACTCAGACACCCTCTCTGGCCAACAGCAGGCTGATTGTAGGAGAGTCCTACAACAGTTTCCTGAGCTTTTCTCCCTAACCCCTGGTCAGACACACCTGTGTACCCATGATGTGGACACAGGAGACAGCATGCCTGTCAAGAACAAAATCTTCAGACAGTCTGACCATGTTAAGGAAAGCATCAAGGTGGAAGTCCACAAGATGCTGGAATTGGGAGTAATTGAGCGCTCTGACAGCCCCTGGGCTAGCCCAGTGGTCTTAGTCCCCAAACCTCACACCAAAGATGGAAAGAAAGAGATGAGGTTTTGTGTGGACTACAGAGGGCTCAATTCTGTCACCAAGACAGATGCCCATCCAATTCCAAGAGCTGATGAGCTCATTGATAAACTAGGTGCTGCCAAATTTCTGAGTACCTTTGACTTGACAGCAGGGTACTGGCAAATCAAGATGGCACCTGGAGCAAAAGAAAAGACAGCATTCTCCACCCCTGATGGGCATTATCAGTTTACTGTTATGCCCTTTGGTTTAAAGAATGCCCCTGCCACCTTCCAAAGGTTGGTGAATCAAGTCCTTGCTGGCTTGGAGTCCTTTAGCACAGCTTATCTTGATGATATTGCTGTCTTTAGCTCCACCTGGCAGGATCACCTGGTCCACCTGAGGAAGGTTTTGAAGGCTCTGCAATCTGCAGGCCTCTCTATCAAGGCATCCAAATGCCAGATAGGGCAGGGAACTGTGGTTTACTTGGGACACCTTGTAGGTGGAGGCCAAGTTCAGCCACTCCAACCCAAGATCCAGACTATTCTGGACTGGGTAGCTCCAAAAACCCAGACTCAAGTCAGGGCATTCCTTGGCTTGACTGGGTACTACAGGAGGTTTGTGAAGGGATATGGATCCATTGTGACAGCCCTCACTGAACTCACCTCCAAGAAAATGCCCAAGAAAGTAAACTGGACTGTGGAATGCCAACAGGCCTTTGACACCCTGAAACAGGCAATGTGCTCAGCACCAGTTCTCAAAGCTCCAGATTATTCTAAGCAGTTCATTGTGCAGACTGATGCCTCTGAACATGGGATAGGGGCAGTTTTGTCCCAAACAAATGATGATGGCCTTGACCAGCCTGTTGCTTTCATTAGCAGGAGGTTACTCCCCAGGGAGCAGCGTTGGAGTGCCATTGAGAGGGAGGCCTTTGCTGTGGTTTGGTCCCTGAAGAAGCTGAGACCATACCTCTTTGGGACTCACTTCCTAGTTCAAACTGACCACAGACCTCTCAAATGGCTGATGCAAATGAAAGGTGAAAATCCTAAACTGTTGAGGTGGTCCATCTCCCTACAGGGAATGGACTTTATAGTGGAACACAGACCTGGGACTGCCCATGCCAATGCAGATGGCCTTTCCAGGTTCTTCCACTTAGAAAATGAAGACTCTCTTGGGAAAGGTTAGTCTCATCCTCTTTCGTTTGGGGGGGGTTGTGTAAGGAAATGCCTCCTTGGCATGGTTGCCCCCTGACTTTTTGCCTTTGCTGATGCTATGTTTACAATTGAAAGTGTGCTGAGGCCTGCTAACCAGGCCCCAGCACCAGTGTTCTTTCCCTAACCTGTACTTTTGTATCCACAATTGGTAGACCCTGGCATCCAGATAAGTCCCTTGTAACTGGTACTTCTAGTACCAAGGGCCCTGATGCCAAGGAAGGTCTCTAAGGGCTGCAGCATGTCTTATGCCACCCTGGAGACCTCTCACTCAGCACAGACACACTGCTTACCAGCTTGTGTGTGCTAGTGAGAACAAAACGAGTAAGTCGACATGGCACTCCCCTCAGGGTGCCATGCCAGCCTCTCACTGCCTATGCAGTATAGGTAAGACACCCCTCTAGCAGGCCTTACAGCCCTAAGGCAGGGTGCACTATACCATAGGTGAGGGTACCAGTGCATGAGCATGGTACCCCTACAGTGTCTAAACAAAACCTTAGACATTGTAAGTGCAGGGTAGCCATAAGAGTATATGGTCTGGGAGTCTGTCAAACACGAACTCCACAGCACCATAATAGCTACACTGAAAACTGGGAAGTTTGGTATCAAACTTCTCAGCACAATAAATGCACACTGATGCCAGTGTACATTTTATTGTAAAATACACCACAGAGGGCACCTTAGAGGTGCCCCCTGAAACCTATCCGACTATCTGTGTAGGCTGACTGGTTCCAGCAGCCTGCCACACTAGAGACATGTTGCTGGCCCCATGGGGAGAGTGCCTTTGTCACTCTGAGGCCAGTAACAAAGCCTGCACTGGGTGGAGATGCTAACACCTCCCCCAGGCAGGAGCTGTAACACCTGGCGGTGAGCCTCAAAGGCTCACCCCTTTGTCACAGCCCAGCAGGGCACTCCAGCTTAGTGGAGTTGCCCGCCCCCTCCGGCCACAGCCCCCACTTTTGGCGGCAAGGCTGGAGGGAACAAAGAAAGCAACAAGGAGGAGTCACTGGCCAGTCAGGACAGCCCCTAAGGTGTCCTGAGCTGAAGTGACTCTAACTTTTAGAAATCCTCCATCTTGCAGATGGAGGATTCCCCCAATAGGGTTAGGATTGTGACCCCCTCCCCTTGGGAGGAGGCACAAAGAGGGTGTACCCACCCTCAGGGCTAGTAGCCATTGGCTACTAACCCCCCAGACCTAAACACGCCCTTAAATTTAGTATTTAAGGGCTACCCTGAACCCTAGAAAATTAGATTCCTGCAACTACAAGAAGAAGGACTGCCTAGCTGAAAACCCCTGCAGAGGAAGACCAGAAGACGACAACTGCCTTGGCTCCAGAAACTCACCGGCCTGTCTCCTGCCTTCCAAAGATCCTGCTCCAGCGACGCCTTCCAAAGGGACCAGCGACCTCGACATCCTCTGAGGACTGCCCCTGCTTCGAAAAGACAAGAAACTCCCGAGGACAGCGGACCTGCTCCAAGAAAAGCTGCAACTTTGTTTCCAGCAGCTTTTAAAGAACCCTGCAAGCTCCCCGCCAGAAGCGTGAGACTTGCAACACTGCACCCGGCGACCCCGACTCGGCTGGTGGCGATCCAACACCTCAGGAGGGACCCCAGGACTACTCTGATACTGTGAGTACCAAAACCTGTCCCCCCTGAGCCCCCACAGCGCCGCCTGCAGAGGGAATCCCGAGGCTTCCCCTGACCGCGACTCTTTGAATCCTAAGTCCCGACGCCTGGGAGAGACCCTGCACCCGCAGCCCCCAGGACCTGAAGGACCGGACTTTCACTGGAGAAGTGACCCCCAGGAGTCCCTCTCCCTTGCCCAAGTGGAGGTTTCCCCGAGGAATCCCCCCCTTGCCTGCCTGCAGCGCTGAAGAGATCCCGAGATCTCTCATAGACTAACACTACAAACCCGACGCTTGTTTCTACACTGCACCCGGCCGCCCCCGCGCTGCTGAGGGTGAAATTTCTGTGTGGGCTTGTGTCCCCCCCCGGTGCCCTACAAAACCCCCCTGGTCTGCCCTCCGAAGACGCGGGTACTTACCTGCAAGCAGACCGGAACCGGGGCACCCCCTTCTCTCCATTCTAGCCTATGTGTTTTGGGCACCACTTTGAACTCTGCACCTGACCGGCCCTGAGCTGCTGGTGTGGTGACTTTGGGGTTGCTCTGAACCCCCAACGGTGGGCTACCTTGGACCAAGAACTGAACCCTGTAAGTGTCTTACTTACCCGGTAAAACTAACAAAAACTTACCTCCCCCAGGAACTGTGAAAATTGTACTAAGTGTCCACTTTTAAAACAGCTATTTGTCAATAGCTTGAAAAGTATACATGCAATTTTGATGATTTGAAGTTCCTAAAGTACTTACCTGCAATACCTTTCGAATGAGATATTACATGTAGAATTTGAACCTGTGGTTCTTAAAATAAACTAAGAAAAGATATTTTTCTATACAAAACCTATTGGCTGGATTTGTCTCTGAGTGTGTGTACCTCATTTATTGTCTATGTGTATGTACAACAAATGCTTAACACTACTCCTTGGATAAGCCTACTGCTCGACCACACTACCACAAAATAGAGCATTAGTATTATCTCTTTTTACCACTATTTTACCTCTAAGGGGAACCCTTGGACTCTGTGCATGCTATTCCTTACTTTGAAATAGCACATACAGAGCCAACTTCCTACACCGTGTGAGCTGTAAAATCATAATTTTCCACAAATTAGGGTTTAGTAGACAATAGGGCCCTGATTGCGAATGGGTCAGTGTTTTCTGCCCCCTCCATAAACCCGGTTGCACAGGGGTAGAAATTACGAGCTGGGTGGTATTTACTGCATATGGTAATTAATGGGTTCATTAAATATCTCACCCTTCACTCAATTTCGGCAGGTCAAAACTGCTGTAATCTAACAAAGGTAAAGTGTGCTGTCTTTACCACATCCTATTGATATGGTGCTGTAAGAACCAAAATCCACATGTTCTACCTCAGAAACTTGTAACAGCTGCTATTGATTGCACCTTATAAATAACATACCCTACAGTATTGTTATTTATCTTGTGTGATAAAAAACACCTGGATTTGGACACATTTTGAATCAGAGCCTATGCTGAAGGCAGCTAAGGCTTGTAGCAATGGGTCAGGTGATGTTTTGAAGAAAAAAAAACAGGTTAAATAGAACCCAAACTTCAAACCCAGATTTGGGTGGAAAGACATGGCAGAAAAACAACTGCAATGCTTAGCTCTGACCTGTAGAATCCTTCGTAGCCTGACCTGAGACCAATAATCAGAGTGGTATGTCCAAATCAGTGTGGCTGGGCTGATCATTTAAACTTTTAAACCAATAGCCCAGCCAATGCAGGCCAGTGGTGTTATTTCTCCACTAGCCCCATGTCCAATTTCAAGCTCCTCAAAGCTACTTGTCACCAGACACAAATCCATCCACAGTAATACTGCACCATAATGCAACACAACACCAGAATCAATCCCTGCATCCTCAGATTCCACCTACAGTTCAACATACTGATTTGACCTTCAAACCCCCTGGTTCACGGAATTGTATTTAGATATAATGTCCTTCCAACAGATGGCACTCATTGCCAAGAACAGGCTCCTGCAAAATTACCACAAACATCACATTTTGTTTGCAGTCTTAGCAGACAGTTTGCTGAAGGATTTTGTTCCCAGTAGTAGAGCAAATACGGTTTAGCCAAAAACTAGAGAGTAATTGATCTCTTCCCAGTAGACTGTATGAAAAGGTTTGGGTCATGGAAGATGTTCCTAAAAACTTTGTTCTCAAAGCTCCACAATTGACTGCTAGGCCTGCTGGTGCAGGTCCACTTTTCACACACAGTCCGCCCACTTAAGACAATAAGACTCAGAACATCTCATTTTCATTCTAGAAGTATAAGAACTTTTCCACTTTACAAAACAATTACAACTTATCCATTGGCCTTTGTTCTGTATCTTCCCTTCCTTGATCACATTTGACCTGCACGTCCCGCATCTTCTGGTCTCCTTCAACACCTAATTGCTTTACCTGTCCACTGCACATCCTCAATTTCCGCTTCTATTAGACACAAGGAATTGGATTTCTATCCTCACTGTCCTCTTGTTAGTGCAGTTTTTCTCCCCCCTCATCCTCTGCTCAAGGACGGTCCCTGAAGATTAAATCTTGCGATGTGATCTCGTTTGCAGTTCTTTAACTTGATTTAACATTTTCATGCCTATACAGCACTTTTCTTCTTTTTGTCAAATAAGTGTCTCACTGGAAAATATAATGATTATGATTTCCTTGTGGGGCTGTGCGAGGGAGAAGGCGAATCCTCTTTGCTTGGATCCTGTATAAAATCCCAAAGCCAGGCACTAACAGACGCACAAGGAAACACATGGACACACTCAGGCATGCAGACAGGCACATACACACTCAATCCAAAAACACGATGTAATGATAAGAGGCATCCTTCTTATCTGCAGCAAATATAAAGCTCTCATTCCCCTGCAAAAAGAGGAAGGCTAATCGTGCTTGGACAGTGTTATTTCACAAATAGCTTTGCCTTGCATATTTGCAGTGCTTGGGAATGACGTCATAATCTTGAATTACATGCCATAGTTCCAAGGCATGACATCACTCCTATGAAATATATGTAAAGATAAGCCTCTGGCATCTTGGTTCCTGCCTCCAGAATGCCTCAATAGAGGTATATAGTGATATATAGATGTCACCTTTAGATCCGCCTCGACCTTTGCTTCAGATGGTATGAAAGACATCATTACTGTTTGCTTCTTTCGAAGTAGAAGAGAGGAGGACGAATATTGCACAGGGCCATGAATGAGCAACAACGAGCTACAAAAGCTCTGCGCGGTGCTGCCGATTGAAAGGTCATGTCTTTGTGGCAAGCCACATTGTCTCAGTGAGTCATCAGTTTTGAGTCTCAGAAACAGTAACCTAACGTTCTTTTGTATTTATTGACTTAGTTGAGAGTGTGGAAGTGCTGTGACCCATGAGAGGCAGAGCTTTAAGGGGGACAAGGTGCATCCCTCCCTTCAAAATATAAATAAATAGAATATTACTATTAGTAGATCTGCATATGCAGTTTATATCAAGCTGTCCTTTTTCTTTGTGCAATTTATAAACAAAATGATTTAACTAGTACCCAAGATGTTTCAGTATGCACTGATTAAAAATATCATTAATTAAGCCTGTGAGTGTGG
Source organism: Pleurodeles waltl (assembly GCF_031143425.1). Lineage (NCBI taxonomy): Eukaryota > Metazoa > Chordata > Amphibia > Caudata > Salamandridae > Pleurodeles > Pleurodeles waltl. The sequence continues at coordinate 1,503,546,229 of NC_090445.1, read as the reverse complement.
GTTGGACCTGTTCTCATTCTGTGTAAAGTGATCGTACCATGGAACAGTTTTTGTATTTATATTGGGAATACTACGTCCATGATGTGCAATATGATCTTTCAACTTTAGTATTAAAGATGTGTTAGAAGTATATTAGTTTATTTGTGCCTAATACCATGTTCCACTTGTGCCACCTTTATTTTAATTGCAGAGACAACAGATGATGGATCATCATTTGTGTTTGTTTGTTTTTGTTGCCCTAATTACGCCGGGTATGCCCAGACGTGGGCACTGGGCTCACTATGCCACTGGATTCAAGCTAGCCTGGCTGATGAAGGGTGCTACTGTGAGAAAGTAGCCTCTTTCTAGCCTTGTTACCCCCACTTTTGGCCTGTTTGTGAGTGTATGTCAGGGTGTTTTCACTGTCTCACTGGGATCCTGCCAGCCAGGGCCCAGTGCTCATAGTGAAAACCCTATGTTTTCAGTATGTTTGTTATGTGTCACTGGGACCCTGCTAACCAGGACCCCAGTGCTCATAAGTTTGTGACCTATATGTATGTGTTCCCTGGGTGGTGCCTAACTGTCTCACTGAGGCTCTGCTAACCAGAACCTCAGTGGTTATGCTCTCTCTGTACAAATTGTCACTAACAGCCTAGTGACCAATTTCACCAATTTACATTGGCATACTGGAACACCCTTATAATTCCCTAGTATATGGTACTGAGGTACCCAGGGTATTGGGGTTCCAGGAGATCCCTATGGGCTGCAGCATTTCTTTTGCCACCCATAGGAGCTCTGACAATTCTTACAAAGGCCTGCCACTGCAGCCTGAGTGAAATAACGTCCACGTTATTTCACAGCCATTTACCACTGCACTTAAGTAACTTATAAGTCACCTATATGTCTAACCTTTACCTGGTAAAGGTTGGGTGCTAAGTTACTTAGTGTGAGGGCACCCTGGCACTAGCCAAAGTACTCCCACATTGTTCAGGGCAAATTCCCCGGACTTTGTGAGTGCGGGGACACCATTACACGCGTGCACTACACATAGGTCACTACCTATGTGTAGCTTCACAATGGTAACTCCGAACATGGCCATGTAACATGTCTAAGATCATGGAATTGCCCCCCCCAATGCCATCCTGGTATTGGGGAGACAATCCCATGATTCCCCAGGTCTCTAGCACAGACCCGGGTACTGCCAAACTGCCTTTTCAGGGGTTTCACTGCAGCTGCTGCTGCTGCCAACCCCTCAGACAGGTTTCTGCCCTCCTGGGGTCCAGCCAGGCTTGGCCCAGGAAGGCAGAACAAAGGATTTCCTCAGAGAGAGGGTGTTACACCCTCTCCCTTTGGGAAAAGGTGTTAAGGCAGGGGAGGAGTAGCCTCCCCCAGCCTCTGGAAATGCTTTCATGGGCACAGATGGTGCCCATTTCTGCATAAGCCAGTCTACATCGGTTCAGGGATCCCCCAGCCCTGCTCTGGCGCGAAACTGGACAAAGGAAAGGGGAGTGACCACTCCCCTGACCTGCACCTCCCCTGGGAGGTGCCCAGAGCTCCTCCAGTGTGCTCCAGACCTCTGCCATCTTGGAAACAGAGATGCTGCTGGCACACTGGACTGCTCTGAGTGGCCAGTGCCAGCAGGTGACGTCAGAGACTCCTTCTGATAGGCTCCTTCAGGTGTTGCTAGCCTATCCTCTCTCCTAGGTAGCCAAACCTCCTTTTCTGGCTATTTAGGGTCTCTGCTTTGGGGAATTCCTTAGATAACGAATGCAAGAGCTCATCAGAGTTCCTCTGCATCTCTCTCTTCACCTTCTGCCAAGGAATCGACTGCTGACCGCGCTGGAAGCCTGCAAAACTGCAACAAAGTAGCAAAGACGACTGCTGCGACACTGTAACGCTGATCCTGCCGCCTTCTCGACTGTTTTCCTGGTGGTGCATGCTGTGGGGGTAGTCTGCCTCCTCTCTGCACTAGAAGCTCCGAAGAAATCTCCCGTGGGTCGACGGAATCTTCCCCCTGCAACCGCAGGCACCAAAGAACTGCATTACCGGTCCTCTGGGTCTCCTCTCAGCACAACGAGCGAGATCCCTTGAACTCAGCAACTCTGTCCAAGTGACTCCCACAGTCCAGTGACTCTTCAGACCAAGTTTGGTGGAGGTAAGTCCTTGCCTCCCCACGCTAGACTGCATTGCTGGGAACCGCCTGTTTTGCAGCTACTCCGGCTCCTGTGCACTCACAGAGGATTTCCTTCGTGCACAGCCAAGCCTGGGTCCCCGGCACTCTAACCTGCATTGCATGACCTCCTGAGTTGTCCTCCGGCGGCGTGGGACTCTCTTGTGCAACTTCGGGTGAGCACCGGTTCACTCCACTTTGTAGTGCCTGTTCCGGCACTTCTGCGTGTGCTGCTTGCTTCTGAGGGGGCTCCTTCTCTTGATGGGCACCCCCTCTGTCTCCTCATGCAATTGGCGACATCCTGGTCCCTCCTGGGCCACAGCAGCATCCAAAAACCCTAAACGCAACCCTTGCAGCTAGCAAGGCTTGTTTGCGGTCTTTCTGCGGAAAAACACTTCTGTACGACTCTTCACAACGTGGGACATCCATCACTCAAAGGGGAAGTTTCTAGCCCTTGTCGTTCGTGCAGATTCCTCAGCTTCTAGCATCTGGTGGCAGCTTCTTTGCATCCACAGCTGGCATTTCCTGGGCATCTGCCCACTCCCGACTTGATCGTGACTTTTGGACTTGGTCCCCTTATTCCACAGGTACTCTCGTCAGGAAATCCATTGTTGTTGCATTGCTGGTGTTGTTGTTTCTGGCAGAATTCCCCTATCACGACTTCTGTGCTCTTTGGGGAACTTAGGTGCACTTTGCACCCACTTTTCAGGGTCTTGGGGTGGGCTATTTTTCTAACCCTCACTGTTTTCTTACAGTCCCAGCGACCCTCTACGAGGTCACATAGGTTTGGGGTCCATTCGTGGTTCGCATTCCACTTCTAGAGTATATGGTTTGTGTTGCCCCTATCTCTATGTGCCCCCATTGCATTCTAATGTGACTATACATTGTTTGCACTGTTTTCTATTGCTATTACTGCATATTTTGGTATTGTGTATATATATCTTGTGTATATTTGCTATCCTCATACTGAGGGTACTCACTGAGATACTTTTGGCATATTGTCATAGAAATAAAGTACCTTTATTTTTAGTATATCTGTGTATTGTGTTTTCTTATGATATTGTGCATATGACACTAGTGGTACTGTAGGAGCTTCACTCGTCTCCTAGTTCAGCCTAAGCTTCTCTGCTAAGCTACCTTTTCTATCAGACTAAGCTGCTAGACACCCCTCTACACTAATAAGGGATACCTGGCCCTGGTGCAAGGTGTAAGTACCCCTTGGTACTCACTACAAGCCAGTCCAGCCTCCTACAGCTACAATGAAACCGGTCGCAGGATGCTTGTTTCCGGTCCAGTGAGGACCTGGCTTAACAGTTTGGGTTGGACTGTTCCCATGGGGAACAGGGTCAAGACTGATTTGCATTTGGCTGTGTCCAAACTGGGGTGGCGGGGTGAGCAAAAGAATTGATGGAAAAAAAACAGATCTGTGACTGGGGGTGAATGTTTGATTGGTTCCTCATTCCGTACATCATTTGTGTTTGTTTACCTTTATTTTAATTAGAATGGCAAATGCAAATATGTAGGGTGCCTTCTTAGGCTTGCCACTAGTTTCTCAAAGACTATGGAACCCTTTCTGCTCACCATCAATTTCTGCAACTGCCTTTTTTAACAATACATTGCACAGCGGGCACAGACCATAAAGTAACTCTGTGTGCCTGAGGATGCAAGCTCACCTACAGAAGCATCAGTCAATACTCTATTTTGAGGAACCTCTGCCTGCCACAGCTGCAGCAGGGTATGCCACTTTCATTGGATATTACAATAATATTGAAGTGGGGCAGGGGAGTAACAAAGGCTCCCGCAACCCCTGTGGTGTGAGGGCCCCCCTGGACCCCCAGGGTGCCCCCTCAGCACAGTAACCTGGCATGAGATCTCCTGAGTGAGACCGGAGGGGGCCCCACCATGGACTTTGTGGGGGCTCAAGTTTTGTTACGCCAATGAAGTGGGGCATAGTCCTGTGGTGCTGGAAGTAGGAGTGCAGGGGTTGCCTCAGCTCTTCCTCATATCAGGGAAAACACCAAAAGAAGAATGCTGCACTAAACTGACTTTTTAAATGCTTCTTCTGCATTACCGGTTCAAAGGCCTACCCTTCGCAGCCAAAGATATAAACATTAAACATGAGACAAATTTGTCTTACCAAGGACATAGCATTAGGTTTGGCCTAATATTAAAAATTATTGTTTTTTTGAACTTGAACCGAATTGCAGTTTTGATCAGACACAATACAAGGTGAAAGGTAAAGGTTAGGCCATCATTTTATTACAACAAACAAACATCTTGCTTTCTGAGGTCTGCAAATATTTCGAAAAGGTGGATCTGAACTAGAAGTGCAACCGTGGTATGTTGCTTCTAAAAATTGAAGAGTGATGAAGGGAAGTTTTTTTAAATGGTAAAAATCAATATTCATAGGAATACTTTGTATGATTGAAACACAGATGATCACACAGCAGTTTGCTTACTGCGCTCACTCACTTGGTGCACCTTGCACACAATATTAAAATTGTTACAGGGCTGCTTTTGGTCCATAGTCTGTCCCATTATTTTCTGACTGTTGTGCAGTGATCCAATAAAATAACTTTTCCACTGATAACAAACACTGTCATGTTGAATTTCAAGGGTGGTACCTAGTTACACCAAGTTTTTGATGGATGTAATGATATTTTGTTTTTCTGTTTCTGCTGTAGTGTAGGTAACTGGAAACTATTGCATCTGTTTATTGTGAAGTCATTATTTGGGCATTATCTAGATGACAGGTGTCAGAGAGTCTGAACATTATCAAGGCCAAAACTATAGATAGCTGAATTTACGTGTTAAACATTACTTAGGGCCTGATTTAGAGCTTTGGCAGAAGGGTTACTCTGTTACAAACGTGATGGATATCCTGTCTTCCATATTACGATCTCCATAGGCTATTATGGGATCGTAAAATGGCGGATGGATATCTGTCACATTTATGACAGAGTAGCACCCTGTGCCAAACTCTAAAACAGGCCCTAAGTTTGTAAAAATAATGAATGGTGGGTCTCAAAATGTTTCTCAGGCGGGCACAACAGCTTGCACCATCCTTTCTCCCTGACAGCGCTGAGAAATGCCAGCTCTGACGCTACATGCAAACAATCATACTCTTACGAATGCAACAAATGTGACAATTTGGTTATTCCAGTTCACCCAGAGCTATAAGAATAGCCTGGGCTCCCTGGTTTTAAGCTTTATCTAATGCTTATTGAATGTTTGAAGATGTTTATGTGCTTTGTTTAGAATTAGACAGAAAGCACCACCATGTGAGGGAATGCCATAAAAATATTGCGAAGTTAGCAAATAGGTGCAGGTGATGAGCCGCGGCAAACATCAACACAAATTAAGGACTAGTGCTATAATTAATATAGCTCCAGGTGTGCTTTAGATATTATCAGGAGTAAATTATTAGATAGATTGATTATAGCCATTATAAAGTTAATTTAGCACCCAACTCTGAGTGAGAGTTGGTATCAGCAGCAGAGATCTGAGTTATTTTGCACCCAATGTTTCATTGGGGCACTCACTGTTTAAATGGGTTTCTAGCAGATCAAGCTCTAAACTATACCAGTGCTTCCCAAACTTTTTAGAACCATGACCCAATTTTATAACGACAGACTTTTGCGGCCCACCTAGCTTTAATGGACGCGATGAGCTTTTAATGTTAACTAAATCATTGTGTGGTAGCGCACTAGCATTTACAGACAGCTCATTTTCCATTGAAATTGCTACTTAATTTGCTCAAACAAACAGTTGTACTGATAATACTATATCGCACTCAAATGACAATCTGTGAAGATTGGGTTTCAGTGGATAGTTATCATTTGGGTATCACCGTGTAAAATATCTTGCTTTAGAATTACAAAAAAGTGTGTTTCATTGTTGCTTTCCTAACTTCTGAATGTTTCCAGTTCATTTACAAGTATTTACAATTTGTTATGTGATACAAAATGTACATGCTACAGCCTTTCTTTTCACACTCCCTGTATCACAGAAAGATTCTCACATAATTACCTTTACCTTTCTTTCTCTGACTGCAAAGTGAGAGGAGTTTATAAACATCAATCCCTGTGTTAAAAATATAAGCAGCAATTTGTTAGAGGACACAACCTAACATTTGACCTCTTTGAAGTGCATCAAAAGTGACAAGAAAAATACAGAATTTAGAGGAATCTTTATTAATTGCTTGGACCTTCACCAGTCACCAAAATCACCTGGTGACCCACCAGTAGGATGCGACCAGTAGATTGTGAACCACAGTTTGAGAAACAGTGAATTAGAGTGTTATACTCTAAAATATGAGTCTTCTTTACAAAATACTTTGATTTGGATTTTCAGTAGTGTTTTCACCTAATTTCTAAGGAGCAACGCATATAAAGCACACTTTTCTATTCATGTGTTTGTAATTTGTATGTATGAGAGAAGCAACAAGGCAGTCATCACATGGCCAGAGAAATAATTGAAAAGAACAAAATCCAGTATAACAGTTAATTTGCCAGAAAGGTAGCAGAATCAAGAGTAGGAATAGGGGATAGCATGATTGTTCTTTAGGCAGAGGATAACAGTGTTTGGCAAGATTTTGAAGCACCATATCTTGATTCTGTATAACTTGCAACATTGCACAAAACATAATGCTGTTCTGAGATAGTTACATTTCTTAAAATCCAGGGCCAAATTCACTGCCTTTTATCTTAACCTCCCCTGAATTACATCACCTTTTACATTCAAGAAGGGAATAATTTGGCGAAGACGTATTATTTATATCTCTATACAGATTCAGTTACATCATTTACACTTCACACAGACTAACTCCCTAAATTTACATACAAAATCCATGAATCCTGAAAAACACGGAGGTGCTCCCAACAATTCAGCATCTGGCAATTAATTTAGAAAGGTGAAACATCAAAGTCGTTGCCCATCTGGCTGATGAGAGAGTGGCATCTGTTTCCCACAAGTTGGCTCTATTTAAATTGTTAATGGACTTAACTTTCCCTCCCCCTTTCTTCCTAGTCAGCATCCGAGAACTTCAAGTATTATGCTCTGAAGATGAAAAGAGGGCAAAGAGACTGTTTATTCGAATACATTTTCAGCCATCAAATCCCGCTTGTTCAAAATATTCTGCACACTTTAAAATAAAAATTAAAATAATGGAATTTATTTTTATAAGAATTCTGGGGAACCGTTAATAGATCTCTGGAAACTACTTTAACAAATGTTTGCAAAACTGTGCAGAATATCGTAAAATTGTGCAGGTGGTAGGAGGGAATTTTTTCCAGTTTGGCCATTGTACATTTGTGTGTGTTTTTTAATCACTTCGCCTTGATATTTGTGCCCTTAAATGTGTCCTAAGGGGTAACCTTTAAGGTGTGGTCCTAAAATATATTTTTGTGGGGATTAGAGGAAAAAAAGGAAAACTCTGACTACTTACTCGATAATAAATAACTGTAGTGCCTAAAGGGTTTCAAAGATGAGCTACTTCCTTTCCTCACAATAAGCTGTCAATAAAATATGTAGATAACTTGGCATAGTAGTATGAATAAAATAGACATTATTTCTGAAAAAAACACATTGTTTTTAATTATGATTGTTGAAAACTTTGGTAATGTTCTGTGGTATGTAGTGGATGCATTGGTCCACGGAGACACTAAACACGGCAGCTAATGTATCTATATTCGCCTACCTAATCAAGTAGCCACAACACCTTGCACAGCATACTTAATTTCCCCGCCATCTCACCATTCTTGTTCAATACTTGCATATACTTATTTGCGTAGGTTATCAAACTCCACAGCCTTTTTTTCCCCAGACTTATTGAATCAAAGCCCACTTCCACGTGTGTCTCGAGAATGGATTAATGGAAAAGGAGAACAACACTGAGCCCCTAGATCATATATATATGGTTGAAGAATATACTCTGTATAATTAGTGGCAAAAAAGAGATCATTGCAGAGGGTTGCACCAAGTGAGGTACCTTTCCCTTCCATGAGACCTCAACTGTGGAACCCCTTGGAGTGATAAAAGTAATTATAGTCTTTAAAACTGACCTGTACATACCTCAACAATAAAGAGGCAAAAAATGTCAACGTTCCGCTGTCATTGTTAGGAAGCATTGCCATTTCCGCAAACCAACTAATGCCAAGTGTCGATAACAGCCTTGTAATGAAATGCAGAACTATTTCAAAACTACCTTCACCAGACTTCATAAAACCGTGTTCATTGACCTTAGTGGGTGCACAACCAGGTGATCAGACAAAGTTTCATCTTGAAAGACTTGGCAAATCCACACCACCCGCAGAACCACAGTAGAGTTGACAATCAAATCAGAACACCCTTAGCACAGGAAAAATATAACCACTGCAACAAAGGTCCAGGTGCCCTCCAGAAACTGGTACCTGATAATTCTTTATCAGCAGTACTAGATCAGCAAGCTCCCAGTCCATCCTCCAACCAATTCACATGGTAGAAACATGAGTGGATCACTTGAAGTCCAGACCTGACACTCTAGAACACTCTAGGCCTGATTCATAAAAGGAAAGTTTCAATGTTGTGTAAGTTTGATGCTTTTTGCTATTCACAGACTGCATGTAGAGTTTTACGACTTCGCACTCTCTACATTTATGTGTGGAGTTTTTCACGCCTGTAGATTCTGCAGTCGGCATGGAGAACTCCTCACACATAAGTACATGGAATACAGAGTCATAAAATTCTACACACAGTTTGTGACTAGCAAAAAGTAGTAGAAGTCACAAACGTTTAAGTTTACCCTTGTGATCCAGGCCTTCAGTCTGTCACAGAGAGGAGACCCCAATTACCTCCAGTGCAGAAAACTCCAGGAAGCAGATGTAAGTGGGGGTGCTTTTGGAGAAACTTAAACGGCACAACAAAGATAAGGCATACATCCACACTCTAGGCCTGATTCATAAAAGGAAAGTTTCAATGTTGTGTAAGTTTGATGCTTTTTGCTATTCACAGACTGCATGTAGAGTTTTACGACTTCGCACTCTCTACATTTATGTGTGGAGTTTTTCACGCCTGTAGACTCTGCAGTCGGCATGGAGAACTCCTCACACATAAGTACATGGAATACAGAGTCGTAAAATTCTGCACACAGTTTGTGACTAGCAAAAAGTAGTAGAAGTCACAAACGTTTAAGTTTACCCTTGTGATCCAGGCCTTCAGTCTGTCACAGAGAGGAGACCCCAATTACCTCCAGTGCAGAAAACTCCAGGAAGCAGATGTAAGTGGGGGTGCTTTTGGAGAAACTTAAACGGCACAACAAAGATAAGGCATACATCCACAGCCTGAAATAGGCACCCAGAACATGGAGTCTCAGCGAAAGAAAGGCTAGGACAAGACCTTAAAGCCCATTCAAAAATGCTACATGAAGGTGTGAAAGCAATGTAATACTATGCAGTCATGCAGACTTCGGTGATCTATGAATAAGAATTAGATGTCCACTACCTATTTGTTAGAAACTCTAATTGAGTGTGACACACAATGTAAGCCACCCCTCGCTGATCTAATTCCATATTAATTCATACACTCTCTTTGTTACAGTATTGAAGCTGGTAAGTACAGAGAGGTTATGTGCTACCTGGCTCTTATAAATGGTCTAGATGGGAATTGTAGGACTTTGACGTCTGGTCAGAGATCCTTGTTTCTGTGTTAGGTTTCCCCTATACAGATAGCACTACCTGCAGACATACATGACTTATCACAGGACTCTTATCATCAGTCTGTACCCAAACTACAACCATGTGGAGCCACGTTAATGGTAGCAAAGTTTCTTAAGCAAGTGCTGTCCAATAATAAATAAATATCTATCTATCTATCTATCTATCTATCTATCTATCTATCTATCTATCTATCTATCTATCTATCTATCTATCTATCTATCTATCAATCCATCTATCTATCTATCCGTAAGTCTTTCCATCCAGTGGCGTAACAAAGGCCCCATGGTCACTGCAGTGCAGGGGGGCCCGAGCTCCAAGGGGCCCCCTTTGCACAGCACATGGCCTGAGTGAGTCCGAAGGAGGGGCCCCTCCATGTTCTTTGCAGGGGGTCTCTAGTTTTGTTACACCAATCTATCTATCTATCTATCTATCTATCTATCTATCTATCTATCTATCTATCTATCTATCTATCTATCTGTTTGCCTGTCTGTCTATTTATTGGTATATCTGTCTCTCTCCGCTGTGTTTTTCTCCCCTCGTTCTGTTGCTGTACCTGCATCTGTATGTAAAATGATCACATCTGGCTGTGCTGGTTCTCAGCTGCATCTTCACACCTAGGGATACACTGAGTCATTTAACAGCCTTATTCCTGGAACGGATATGTCTAAAGTCTGCTTCTCAGATTAGTCCCAGAGATCTTCAAATTGTCAGATTGTTTGACAAGTTCCTGTAATTTGCTCCTTAGCCATGGACCTACATTCAGCCACCGTTCCCGGTTCCTTTCCACTGCACTCCCCTGAGCCCAAAGATGTGCTCTGATTTTTTTTCTCTCTCTCTACTCTCTGTGTCCCTCTCCTTCACCCTCATCTTCTTCTCCCTCCTCCTCTCACACTGTTTCTCCCCCTTACCTTCCCCCTTTGTCTCTCTGTCCTTGGTTGCATTTAAGATTGAATGCCAGGGCAGAGACATTCAAGTTGCTCTCTCGGTACAGCCTGCCTCCCCCACCACGCTCACGCGCCACCGCCATTGCTTGTTTTGACATGAGACAAAAGTCACAGTCTATGGCCATGTCTGCATGACTGATCTTTCGTCTTGACAAAGTGATGCTTTTCACTCCAGGGAATATCTCAAAAACCTTAGAAGAGTCGAATCACTCGATATTTGTGCTTTAATAATTGAACATTCAGAGCAGAAACATGCTGTGACAACGGAACCACTGTGTTCCTTCTTCACTCACTGTCATCGGTCCGGCTCGGTGTGCAGCATTTCACCCCCGCTAGGAAGGAGGTCTCAGCTTTGCTAGAGAAATCTCAGAGGTGTATTGGCCTGTCGGGAAGCTTGGAGGTTTCCCAACAGGCTGTGGTCTGTAGATGGCTGGGGAGGAACTGTCACATGCCGTGTGCCCTGGTTGGCTTTTAAGAAAATGAAGCCATCCTCATTTTCAGAAGAGGTAATCAGCAAAGGACACGGGGTAGGAAGTATGTCATATGTCACAATATTGAGTAATGCACTATTGTCCTGTAGAAATATTGTGTGCAGAACATAAACTATCACAATATCGTACAGTTAAGTATATAGCAGTAAATAGAAATGTACAATTCTCAACCCACATTTACATACCATGACGAAATATGTCTTCAAGGTACGTAGATATGTAGTTAGGAATAGTGTTCTAAACTTACCTATACATATCTTTCTTCACAATGTTGTGGTAGTAGATATTTATATGTATAATCTGCATCACTCAATTGCCCAGATAATAGCAAATTTACGAAATAGAGCCAAGATTCAGTGCTTCAGAACTGTGTCTCACCTTCATTTGTTCACACAAAAGGCAACGCAGACGCACAAGCCACTCATTGTGTGGTGAGTGTGCAACACTAAGGGCCTTATTACGACCTTGACGGAGGGGTTCCCTCCATCACAAATGTGACGGATATCAAGTTTGCTGTTTTACGATCTCCATAGAATAAAATGGGATCATAATACGGCAGTCGGAATATCTGTCAAATCTGTGATGGAGGAAACCCCTCCATCAAGGTTGTAATAAGGCCACCATAGTCTCTTCAGCAGGTAAGAAATGGAGTGGGGCCACTCTTGTCTCACCCTTATGGTTAGAAGAGGGGAGAAACACTGGACATTTTGGGCTCAAAAACACATTTTCTAGTTATCTTTCAAGTTGTTTCCAGCAAGTGCTGCCTGTAAAAGTGCTTCCACCTATAGAGAGGAAGGTCTCTGCCTATTTTGGGTAATGTAAATGTGTATAATATACAAGACACTCTTTGCAGCAAAGATAAGTATAGTAGACTGTGTGTGAATATTTTTCTAAGCTCTAGCTAGAGTTGTCAAAAATCCTATAGGTTGATCCTGTAGCAAAAGACCTACAGGCCTTGCTTTTATTATTTAAGTATGGGTAAAGGGAAGAACTGTAGAAGAACATAGAAGAACAACCACTGTGCCTTTATTCTGTGATGTAGATTACTTTATGGGGAAAAATGGGACGTTGGTTAAAACTCTTACACAGGTTCTTTGTTTGAGCATGTCAAAATAGTTTAGTAGGTATGTGACAGATGTGGGACACTGTCTTTTCTGTGTCAATATTTAGCTTGAAAATATTATCTCTGAGTTCTACAGGTTTAAATTAACTCTGCTGGATCCCCACTCACCATGATGGAATGATTCATCGAAGGATCCACCATGAGCTATTTTGTTTGATTTAGTGGTGTGAGCTCTCCAACTGATATGTACACTGCCACTAGAATCTCAGTGTGCGATTGACTAGCTATCTGATGGTGCCAATGGTCACTTGTCAAGGCAAAAAATTGTATTAAGATTGCGTTGTGGTAAGTAAATTAATACTTTTTTGTCACTTCCCTAACACAAGTTGAACCAAGTGGGTTAATAGTACCCTTTGTGTCCTACTATATATACCCATCATGTTTCTGCGCTAACTGTTGCCTAACTAGGTCACAGACATTTTTAAAGAGTAGGACAGTTTTGTGCTCCCTAATTTATCTTTTGTAATGTTGAAAGCATACTATGAGTGGACAATGTAGGAAAACAAAATAAAACTGTACACCTTTTGCCTGAGTAAATGAGTACTGTTCTGCTGACTTGGTTAGTTCATTTATATCACTAGCAGATTCTGGCTTCATGGTAAAGGAGATGGGTGGGATCTGACTAGCATATCATTCTTCTAAGTGTCTTTGGTATCTGCTAACTTCATCACATGAGTTTGATATTATAACTATAGTTTGTGGAAAATGTACTGTAGCCCTCAAGATTCCTCTCACTTCCCCCTTGACACACTACAGCTCAATATCAGTCCAACAAATTGACTATCAGAACTGGTCCCTTCAGATCCAGTTCTCAGACTATAAGTGAAGTTCTACAGTACTCCCTTGCAGGTCGTTTATAGGACTGGCCTGTACAATATTTGAATTTAGTCTTACAGACCAAGCTTCTCTGCTGTATGCAAATGTCTCGCAGTACAGTAGGATGTGTGGGAATTTCTTGGCCTCTGTCTTGTGGTTATACATTCAAGAGACTTGTACTCGACTCTCACACTATCTGGTGGCAGCTATATACTAGTGTGTCAGGATAGAAGTTAAACTCCTCTTGTAGAGTACTAGAACCCCACAATAGGGAGGTGACTCTATTACATATGAAGCCCCTTGTTAACTTTGCATTTTTCTGTGAATCCTTGATGTATCCTCTCTGCTTTTCAAAGGGCCTGGGAAGCCATTTGTTGCAGAGTGAAAAATCTGTGTTGTGGAAGGAGAATTGGCCTGCATTTGGGATCTGATGATGTCCAGCGTTCAAGGTGCATACAAAGATTCTTTTTGGAAAGAAATAGAAGGGAAGCATGGTTTGTGAGACCTGACATGAGAGTAACAGGGGGAAAAGGGTTGTTGGAGATTTCTTTATCTGACTATTTTGAGGATTGCATAATGATGTTGAAATGTAAATCAACTGGATATTATAATTACATCTTGTATCCTATGAAACCTCAATAAAGGCCGATTGAAAAAAAGAAAAAGAAGGGAATCACTTGTATTTTCTGTTTATATTGATACCTCCAAAAAAAGTCATGTGCCATTCAAAATCCTTCAAGCTGGGGGGATTCTTATAGGAATAATACACACACTTCAGGACATTGCTACAATCTCATTTAAAGGATCCCTGGGTGTTTTTGGAGATGAGCATCCCCCTGCTTCTAGAAAGAGACCCTTTGCATCCATTTGTGGGTGTCTAGTAGGGTCGCCTTGACTTGTACTATTGGACCCTGGGTTTCCTAAAATATCTTGAGGGTCTCTGCTGTGCTGATTTGGAAACTGAGTCAATGCCCAACAATTTACGACTTTGAGGGATAACCACTGGTTTGTGACCCCGTCTGTGGTTTGTATGTAATCCATTCAGAAGCTGCAGGCGCCTCAATGAGGCTTACAGTTAACTTACCAAGGAGTTGTTGATGGATGACAGTATGTGCTCCCTGCTCACCCCAGTTTGTGAGCTGGCCAACGGGTCACAGTACAAATACCTGTATTTACATTAATTGTACGAGCTATAAGAAACAGGACCTTTTCTGGAGTTCTGCCCTAGTGACTGCCTAACTACAGGCACTTTTCTGCTACACCTACACTTTTTGTCTATACCTTTGTCCTCAGAGCCTTGCTCACTAAGGCCTTTCATGGTTTGCCTAGGCAAGTATCTTCTGTTGACTTTCCCCATTACACACTATCATTTCATCCAAGACTGGCGATGGTCTGTTGCTACGAAGGGGAAAATAACCACCATTTCTGACAGGATACTGTGATGCTGTAAGATTTTGGCGATTTTCCTGTCATTTAAAGAATGCATTGTGAGGTGTAATAAGCAAAGTACCATTGCTTTAGCTCTGCGTTTTCAACAATGCTGCATAAGCAGCAGGGCCGGCTTCAGGATGGTGGCGCCCTGTGCGACAGTTTATTGTGGCACCCCACCACCCCATGACCTCCTCCTCGGCTTCACTCACTGCCACCGGCAAATGTGCCCCTCATCTCTCCATCGCTCCCCTTTTACATTAATTCATGTGTTTTAAAGCACTTGTAAAGACAGGTTTTACTAATCCACTCAGCTAGCCACATAAAATATAGGGGCATATTTAAGAGCCACTAGCACCATTCTAACCTCATATTAGCGTAATTTTTTTAATGCTAATACGGCGGTGTAAGCCAAAAGCACCGTGCCATATGTACAAAGTGGCACAGTGCATGCATTGCACCACTTTGTATCCCTTTGCGCTACATTATGCCTGCACCAGGCATAATGTATGCAAAGGTGGCATTTCCCCATTAGGGGGGCCAAAAAAATGGCACAAAGAAATCTGACAGATTTCTTTGCTTCATTTTTTTCTGTCACTTTTAACGCCTGCTCAGAGCAGGCGTTAAAAGGTGGTGTCTGTTGGTTATAATTGGGCCTCTGGGTGCTTTGCAGGATTAGCATAAATTTTTTTAACGTTAATCCTGCAAAGCACTGGACTAGCATCAAAAATTCGGACACTAGTCCCCTAACTACCGACAGGTTGCACCGTATTTTAAATACAGCGTACACATGGCGGCGTTAGGGGAGTGCTAAAGGGCACAAGAAAAGTGGTGCAGCACTGTGTGCAGTGACACTTTTTTCAAATATGCCCTATATAGGCATATTTAAGTGCCCCTAGTGCCATTCTAACGCCACATTAGTATACTTTTTTTCAAGCTAATGTGGCGTTAGGAGGCCAAAAACGCTGCACCATATTTACAAAGTGGCAAAATGAATGCATTGTTTTGTAACCCTTTGCGCTAAATTATGCCTGTACCAGGCATAATATATGCAAAGGGGGCATCCCCCCGTTAGAGGGGCCAAACAAATGGTGCAAAGAAATCTGACAGATTTCTTTGCATCATTTTTTTCTGCCACTTTTAACGCCTGCTCAGAGCAGGCATTTAAAGGAAACTTCCATTGGTTACAATGGGCATCTGAGTGCTTTGCAGGATTAGTGTCAACATTTCTGATGTAAATCCTGCAAAGCGCCGGACTAGCATATAAAATTCTGAGACTAGTCCTCCAACTACCACCATGGTGTGCTGTATTTTAAATATGAAGCACACATGGTGGTGTTGGAGGGGGGCTAAGGGGCACAAGAAAAGTGGCAGAGCTCTCTGTGCAGCACCACTTTTTTCAAATATGCCCCATAGGGCAGTGCTTAATTTGTAAATAAAAAGGTGCTGGTGCCCCAAGGCCTCCTCCTAAACTTGCGGTTGCTGCAATTAAATGTGTGAACACGTAATACAGAGGCAGCGTAATCCTGACGCCATCTCAGGCCTCTTTAATCCATTTATAGGCACTCCCTGCCCCTTCAGCTCACTCTTGCGGATTTCTGCTTTTTCCCCATTGAGATGCTTTTTCATTTTTCTCTTCCTCTGTCTTTCCTATATGTGTCTTTTTCTCACAGTAAATGCTTGAGGCAGAAAAATAAGCGCAGGCCCTCAAAAATAAGTGCCGGTGCTGCACACCGGAAACAACAAGCACAAATTAAGCACTGCCATAGGGGCATATTTAAGAGCCCCTAGTGCCATTCTAACGCCACATTATTGTAATTTTTTTACACTAATGTGGCATTAGAATGGCAAAAACGATGCACCATATTTACAAAGAGGCGCAATGCATACATTTCGCCACTTTGTAATCCTTTATGCTATATTATGCCTGCACCAGGCATAATGTATAAAAAGGGGACAACCTTCCCCCCTCTGTTGGGGGGGCAAAAAAATTATGCAAAGAAATCTGACAGATTTCTTTGCGTAATTTTTTTTTTGCCACCTTTAACGCCTGCTTAGAGCAGGCTTTAAAAGGAGACTTCCATTGGTTACAGTGGGCCTCTGGGTGCTTTGCAAGATTAGCGTCAACATTTTTTACGCTAATCCTGCAAAGTGCCGGACTAACATAACAAATTCTGTCGCTAGTCCCCTAACTACCACCATGGTTGCCATATTTTAAATATGACGCACATATGGTGGTGTTAGGGGATGCTAAGGGGTGCAGGAAAAGTGGCACTGCACTGCATGCAGTGCCTCTTTTCTTAAATATGCCCCACAGTTCTGTTTTTTTGCAGCAGGCATATTAACCCTCTATGCTACTTTATGTTGAATCAAAGCTGCCCTAGGCAAACCTACGATCTCTCTCTTTAGCAGGAACATTAATCACAAAAGGTATCTTGACATTTTAATTGTTTCCTGAAGGCTAAACGCACAAGTTTCGTAAGTAATTGCTAAACACAGCGCTCCCACTGAGGTCAGCGCCCAAAAGCCGGCCCTGATCAGCAGCACACCTAAGCTGCTTGATAAATGACAAATACTGTTCCATGTGCTATCCTCGTTACATGTTATCATCCCACGTTTCTCTGGTTCACAGTGTGAGATTACCTTAACCTTGTGCGTTATGCCATGTTGTCCATAGTGCAATAATATTTTGCAGTCAGACCTTTACATCATAAAAACAATGACACCAGGCCAGCATACTTCCAGTCCATGAGAATTCAAAAAACAGTTAAGGGGACCTAGAATTCAGAAGCAGTATGAGGCTATGCAAATAACAAAAGTGCACCATACCAATGGCGGTAACTTAACATAAAACAGTATGGCCCTCATTTCAACATTGGTGGGCGGCAACCGCCGCCCGCCAAGTTTAGACCGCTGGGCGGCCACCAATGCGGCTGCACTCCTGCGGGGTCTATTTGGAGATCCCCGCTGGGCCAGCGGGCGGAAACCTGGTTTCCGCCCGCCGGCCCAGCGGGGATCTCGGCCACAACACGGGAGCCGGCTCCAAATGGAGCTGGCAGTGTTGTGGCAGTGCGACAGGTGCAGTTGTACCCGTCGTGCTTGTCACTGTCTGCTATGCACACAGTGAAAAGCTCCATGGGGCCGTGGCCCCGCGACTCCCCTTTCTGACAGCCTTTTCATGGCGGTTCATACTGCCATGAAAAGGTAGGCGGGAGGGGGACTCGTAATCCCCTGGGCAGCGCTGCCCTGGTGGATTACAACCACCAAGACCAATGTGGCGGTAAACCGCCGGTCCCGGCGGTGCGACCGCGGCGCTTCCGCCACAGTTGTAATGCCCGAGTTTGTACCGCCAGCCTGTTGGCGGTACAAACTCCAAAACAGCCCTGGCGGTCTTTGACCGCCTGGGTTGTAATGAGGGCCTTTGTAATTACAAACACACTATTTTTGTAGCTACAATGCCTTGGCTGATTGAAGACCCGGGATTCAAGGGCAGATTTAAATTCTCTTTTTCAAGTGACAAAATAGCTGAGAGCGCTGAACTACACCATTTGAGTGAAAACCTTGTGCACTTGTATGAATTTCTTCTAAAGGTGAAGAGATTAATTACAATCTGTGCATTTTATTTTACTGAAAGTAAATCTACTTTGCTTTCAGCTGAAAACGTCCTGTAAAGACATGGGAAAACGTAAATCATTATTAAGTTTCCAAACGTGCAACAATGTTATGATTTACCCCAGGTCCACATGTGTATATAATTAATTCTAGGGTTGGGGGATATAGATCAGTTTTTATCTTAACGAAATGAAGTAATTTTGAATCTGTAGATTCTGAATAAATGTACTTTGCTATTATTGAATGGAAAATTATAGGTTTCCATACTACCATATGCAGGGGTGTGATTCAGATGTATGTTGCTCAGTTAACCATCTCAGTTTTCAGGCAGGGGCATGACCTGTCACAGTGTCCTCTATACCAAATAAAATACTACCAGTAAGGTTCCAGGCGTCCTCACCTTGAACCCAGTGGTATTCCTCTTCCTACTTGTTCATAAGCAGTTCTAGCCCTATTGGTCTCCACTTGAAATTGCAATGGGCCATATTTGAACGAATGACCTCCTTCAATGAAAGGTCAAGTGTAGACATAGGTGAGATTTGCATAATTTCCTTCACAAAAATTATGCAAATACCCGAAATATTAAACTCTATTATGTAAATTCCAGTCCAGTGTTTTTTTTTTTTTTGTGCGAAATACATACTCGTATCCACCTTCGAGTGGAAAACTGCTAAGGAGATAAACTATAAGTCTGAATGTATATAACAAGGACGACCCTGGCACTCCGTCAATACAGCATGCTTCCCTTCTCTTGACCTTTCACCCGGATTTGAAAGGCTCTCACTTCTAAAGATCTGTAGTTTGTGTTTCACTCGCTCTTTTAAGATGTGATAACTATAAGCTGTTTGATGTGCATTGCGCCCTATAAAATGTCTGAAGGGATCGGACCCGCCTATTACCTACCACCCACTTCCCTTATCTCATTTGTTTATAATGTGAGTCATTAAATGCTTCAATATCCCATCCCCTTATAGTCACGGAGCTTCCTCCATATTTCTTGAAGTGTCTGCCATCACGGCGAATTCTTGGAAAACGTTGTACCTGTGGCTCACGCTCTTTTACACCCCGCACTCGATTATCACTCCCAAGAAGTGCGTTGCGCTAGAATAATTGTAGCTGAAAATAGTTTCTTGTTCTAATTACAGCGTCCGCTTTTATCATCCCTTGCTTCGAAAAGTGCGCTTTCGTTGATGATCTCGGTGCAGGTAAGCAAAATCGAAGATGAATGATGCACAACAGCCCTGAAACTCGGAGGTTAGGATCTCTGTCCATAATTTCAAGTGGCCCGTGCTTCCTCATCACTGGGATCAGAGCACCACTTGTGTGCGTTGTATCTAGGCCCCAGGTGAAATTTAAACTATGCCAGCATAGTTCACGTAATTTTGCATTATGCTTATTATACAATATTCCCGAAATTATGCCATTGTGCCATATTACATAGCCATGCACCCTTCAATGCAAAATTTTACTGCAAGCACTCAGGAATAATGTGATCGGCCAGATCGCGACCTGCTGTTGCTGAAGCTACTTGGTTTTTTTCCACTACATTTTTACCTCAAAATGCGTCCTCAAACCAAAAATGGAGGGGAGGATGCCTTTCACTTTATCATATAGCTCTAAATGATGAGCTTCTATCTCACATATTTATGTTTAACTTTGCATAGTTTTCTGGAAATTTCAAGTAAATACAAGTTGGACCTGGCCCTTTCTCAGGATCACCCTCAAACTTTTTGCCTTCACCGCTGCTGTTTTGTTGAATTTGTTTTTGTTGACCTTAGGACTCTGTGAACACTACCACTGCTAATCAGTGCTAAAAGGTTTTTGCTTTCCCCCTAAAGATGGGTGCAATTGGCTTACACCTGATTGGCACAGTTAATTTGTGTAATTAACTTTTCCTCCTTAATACTTAAAAGTTACCCCTCGGGTCTGCCCTAAAGAGACCGTAGGTCAGGGTGTGTTGTACTTAAAATGTTGGACACATACTTTTAAGTTTTACATGCCCTGATAGTGAAATACCCTCAAATTCATTTTTCACTTCTGCAAGGCCTACCTCTCCATTGGATAACATTGGGTTACCTTATCACATTTAATAAGTGATAACTTTTGTTTGAGAGTGGTAGGAAGGTCATTTTGGTGACTGAGGAATTGTAATCTAAAAACCCTCTAATGCTATAGTCAGATATTAAGCCACAGTTCTGCAAATAGCTCTAAAAAGTTGTCATTTTCTTGTTCTAGCCATTTGGGACCTGCAGCCTTTTTCCCGGGTCACATGGATAGGTGTAGTTGGCAGTTGGCCTTTGTAGATTCTTCACAGACAACCACAACATAAACGGTCAGGGTGCTGGCAGGATGGTCGATCCTGACATGATGAAAGGGGCAGAGCTGTTACCTCTCACATTTTCCCTTCAAAGAAACTGCCTCAGCCAAGGGAGTTCACACTACCCTATTGTGACTGCGACAAGGGCAGGGAGGCAGGACATTTCTACACTTAATTAGAGGGAGAATTTCATAAGTTTCTTCTACATCAAAGTGGAAACCAGGTATAAAATGGGGACCCTCAGATCCTCTGTTCTGTACACTCCTGGGCCAGCAAATATTAAAGAAGAAATACCCTGCTGCTTGAGGCCTACCCTATTGTCTGAGAATCAAGACTGGACCTACACCTCCTGTTCTGTTCATGTCAAGATATTGCTGCCTGAGATGATCTCCAATACGAAGCCCAGTGAACCCGACTCTTTGGGCTACAGTGACTTCCAGTGACGACCCGCAACGCAAGATATGCACTTCGCACTACAGCATTAACAGCCCGTTGTGGTTGCCAATGCCAAGTTCCATCAATCACTATTCATGACGCTCAGCAGGATCTTTGTTCTACAGCGATGACCATTTGCGAAGCCTGGCCTACTCTTCGCACTACAGCAATGACCACCCGCTATGGTCTTTCTGTTCCTTGTGGCATTCTGCACAGTAAACTAGACTTTTCACCCCAGACTTTAGATGGGAACACTGTAATAAAATCCTACATACACCACTCGTTATTGTGTTGTTCTAAGGTGTCTAATGTGTCAGATTGGTCAGAAGTCATCCTTTGCAGAAGTGTGATGACCCGTTTCATGCATAGAATCAAGTGCAGGACTCTTCCTTTTAAAGAACTGATTAAGCAATCAAAACATTTTGTACTGAGGGAAAGTTGGTCCAGGTCGTCCTGAGACTAGACTGACATTAACCACTAGCGGGCAAGCGCCAACATTCTTGGGGTTGAAATACATGTTTGATTAGAGCTATCGATAGGAATTGGAGGTGCCTGATTTTGATTTTTGTGTAAATGGTAAATCATCCAATTTATGGTGGGAATTCCTGTGCCACATGTGTAGGATAAAAGAAGGTGGTCTACTGTTGTGTTCAGCTCAGATTTTTGAATTTTCTGCAGAAAATGGCAAATTTTCTTTTACCACCCAACTTAAAATCAGGCCCTAAATTCATAGACTGCTCAAGGGGCCTCCTCCGCATTCAAGTGTCGGCTTTAGGGCAGTGCGACTAGTGCCATCACATCAGTCGCCAAGGCTGGGGGGGGCTATTTGTATGATAGGCTGAATCCAGATATGAGCAGTCTGTAGAGATATATTTTCAGCAGACAAATAGAAGGGAATCATTACTGTGGTGGTTAATGCACTTGACGGAGAGAACTGTGATTTGTCCAGTCACAGTTTAGACTCATAAAAAAGTAGCTTTCAAGGTTGATGTTTTTGATGTAAAGAACAACAGGTAGCGTCCAGATCACAGATTATTATTTTGTGTAGATAGCTCAGTGAGTTATTGCTTTTGTCACAAAGATCCTGGTGTTACTTGGAGATTATAAATTACAATCCTTTTGAAATAGCATTTCTAGGATGCTAATGCGTGTGTCAGATGAGAAGATGGAACAACATTTCAATATGTTCGTAGACAAGACGGTCACCTTCTTAATGTGTACCTCGGGGAAGGCAGAAGGTGATATTCCAAGAGAATAGGGACTACAGGCTATGAACTGGCCTTAACGTGCCGCACGCAAACTGAAAGGCATAGGTTTGGAACCTTATTGTTTTTTCCCCTCATTTTTTCGTTATTGTAAGATTACTCTAAAGGATTTGTGTTTAATTTCCTGAGTTTATGGAGCAGATTCACTAAAACTTTACTCCTGATGTAAACATTAGTCCTGATGCATTCCTGGTGCATATTGTGGTTTTGGAGGTTACTATTTGTCATAAATCCTGAATTGTGTTGGACAGCAGCCCTAAAGTAACACATATTAGCAGTATGGGCTATTTTGCGTGAATGAGGCATATAATGGGTGATACATGGATGTTCCCATGCACTTACCCCAACATTTTGGCACTAATCCTCAAATTCTGCTAACTTTGATAGAAAGGGATTTGCATAAGAATAATGCCTACTCAAGATGTGAAGTTGAAGAAAGGATTACTTTTTCCAAAGCTTTCAAAGTTTGCTTTCTGCTGCACCGTACAGCAAACATACCGTGTGGTAAAGTGACTTTGTCATGCATAGGATTTTGTGCTAGAAGGGTACCATTCTAGTGTAAAACCTGTGTTTGATATCATGCACACACACTTGCACTATGGTGCAAGAATGTATGTGTTGGCACTAGGTACACCAGCACTAGGGGAGAAAGCAAAAGCACCATTTCGCTGCTGTCTCTCTTTTTCACGCCACACAGCACAGTGCAACAATTTTGCTTCCTGTGCATGGTAAAAACATAGTTAATCTGCCCCTTTATTTATCCAGACCAAGCAATCTTACCATATTATACCTACCAGTAAAGATGACATGTGAATCCTACACCTTGCGCTACGCACTGTCCTAAGTAACATTTCCAGTACATTGGCTTCTGCATTTGTACAATTCATTGCTCCTGTATTATATGTTTGTGATGCAAAGCTCTCTGAGAATCTAGATTGAGATGAGTAACAGTCTAAAATAAATGTGAGAGTGGGTCCAGGGAGAGATGAGGGGCACTATTGATGGGTGGTAATGAGGGAATCCACGAAGAAGGAGGTCATTGTCAGGGTAAGCCAAAACAATTGTAAACCAGACACCACCAACGCTAAATCTGGCCCTGCCTGGACCTCACATTTTCAAACAATTGACATCTGGAGTGCAACTCATCGCACATCTGTATGATGCGTTTATGAGCTATTTTCTGTAAAAACTGCAACAGCTGGTAAATGCACTGAAAACACATTCAATCTCCGAGGGGGCCTTTGATGTGTGAAGCATTATTTCTACATATTTTTTCCTACACAAATACCCGCAAGCCTTTTCTTATCCATGTGGGATTCACAAAGAAAGCGTTAAAATGCAAATAGGCCTCTTTCGATGAAGGACCTCCTCTGAGGGTTGATGGAAGCTGCACTCACTGTTCTCCATGCCATGCTATTCCAACATGAGTTTCATGTTTAAGCATTTCTAGGATGCTAATGTCAGACTGGTGCGAAGATGGAACAAAGTTTGAAGATGTTTGTAGACAAGACAGTGGCCTTCCTAACATGCACCTCGGGGAAGCTGAAAGAGATACTCTAAGAGAGCAGGGACAACGAGAAATAAATCTTAATTGTGGTCCTGTGCTGACCAGCTGCCCTCCTAATTCCAAGTTAGGTTGTACGAAGTCGAAGATTAAACTTCAACCTCAAAGTCAGGAAACTTTTCCATTTGCTGTATTTTCGGACATAGCCAGACTTTCTCTGATGCAAATTATTCTCTGTTACTCCGATTCCCTGCAGCTAGTAAATAAACAAGATATTAGGCTACTGGTAATTGGCTGATCGCCGAGAGGAATCTTTACATCCATGACTCTAGCCACGCCTTAGCTCTGAGTGGTCCTGGGGAAGAGCTTAAATATGTATACACCAGCCGTTCGCAGCTGGAGATCCCATCCAAAGGAGTGGGGCTTCTGGTTAGCATGGCAGGATGTTGAGTGGCTATTGACAGCACATCACATGGCAATGTGGCTGCTTGCAGCTCTAACTAGCAGGAGGAACATTTATCTGCTGTGCACAGAACTCCTTATGGATCTTATTTTTTATAAAAATAAATCTTTGACAGCTTTGCACTATGTGAGGTTGAATAGACTTTTCAGATTTGCACACCAATAGTTGTAAGACTCTTATTTTACTGCCTTAAAATTTGGATTAAAAGGATACTATAGGTGCCTTTACAAAACCTAAGGAACACTGACAATTTATAGGTATGTCCTCAACACAACAACAACACTCATTCAATCCATGTGACTGCACTCATGGGATTATGAAAGACCTCTAAGTTAACATTATGCATGACATCATAAGTAGGGTGTAGCTCAGTCAGTGAGATTTGGGGGGTGTAAATCTCAAATTTGCCAACTAAAAAAGCAATGGGCAAAGGGTGATTGGGTGAAATGGACATGGTTTGGGATGGACTATTCTTATGAGGACCAGGGTCAGTACTGATTTGCATTTGGTGGGTCTCTGGAGCTGATTTCTAGTTTTGTGGACAAGGAAACTCTGTCGCAATGGTGACAGAGTACCCTCTCTTCCAAATTCAAGGTCTGCTAACCTGATTTTGAGAAGAACACAACACAGATTTTATGCCAAAGGAGTAAAACGTACTCTGTCAGTGTACATTTCTGTCTGATAGCAGATGAGATAAGCCATGTGACAGTCTACCTTATTTAGAATGGATGGTTGGATGGCTATTATTGAACTGGCCGATACTGCCAGATATGTCATGAAGGGGAGGGACGGTAAAACAAAAAACACAAGTTATCTTCCATGGTGTGGGGGGTCATTAGTTTTTTTTTTCAAAAACAAAACTCCTGCCTTAGGAGCTTGTTTTTGAAAATTGAACAACTTTAAATGCGTCTGGTGGCAGATAGATGGAGCATTATGTATTTTTTTTTTATATATAATGACAGGAACTGACACGATGGCCAATTCATAGAGATGTACTTAAGGAAAACAGACATCTCTAAGTTTTGTGGGCAGATTAAAGACAGGGTAGCTTAATTAATGTTCTTGACTGCCCTGCCTGCATTTATTCTGTCTACCAAACCCCAAATCAAGCCCTCTGTCTAGCGTTGCACAGTGTTTGAAAAACAATGATTTGAAATGCTCTTCAAGTGATTGCCAGCAGGTAGACTATTTGCCAGCATTCCTACAATCACCCATTGGGTGTTTGATTTCTATGTGTATGGCTGGAAACCCGAGTCCCGTATAATTTTCCAAGCCTACTAATGACAATATTTGTGAACTCCAAAAAGTAGTACATTTGCATCCATTCAAGGAATACTTATACGGGAGCAGATTTACTACTTTTTTGTTAACTGGGCGCAATATTTTTTTAAGATCCAAAATATTACCAAGTTAAAACCGTTTAGTGAAGTCAGAAGGATAGGTAAGACCGACCCATACATAAAAGTTCCCAACTCAGGGCCCCAAACGCAACTGCATTGTTAAAAATGCATTACTTTAGAGGGGTGTCACCCACCAGACACCGCTCCCTGAAGCACGCCCCTGATCACAAATAGTTTAATTGTGATTACAGGTAATACATGCACTGAGAGGCGGCAGTTACACTGTCAGAAAAGAGATGACCTGACAGTTTAGGAACATAGAAATCTGCAGTATACCGAACGGTAATAGGTGTTTTTTCCTGTAGTTGAAGGTTGCCGAACTTCTGTCAATTAAAAGATGTTCTCACTTTGCCTCACATTAGAAAAAGGATGTCCTTACAGATACGACACAAAAAGTGAGCCTACTGATGTTCCTGCTATAATGATGTGCAGTTAATAGGATGTAGTGCCATTAACAATCAGTAGATGTCATCACAGATGTTAAATGCTGATGAAAGTCGACCACCTGGTCTAAAATACAATGATGTCTGTAAAAAAATCCATCATGTCCTTAGTGTGCCATAACAGCTGGAGAAATGTGACCCTGTACCAACGCAGTAATGCCATTGTAATTCCATTAGAGGATGCCATTTATCCAGTTAGTGGAAATGCAGACCTTTCACTGCATGCCATTACTGTGAAACACTCTGCTGGCTAGCTGTAGAGCCCAGTACACCAGCCAGCAGGGCCCCCACAGCACATAGAATGGTCTTTGGACTGAAGCTGCGATAGCATTAAAAAAACGTGATGTATTTATTAGCTTCTTTAGTTAATCTCACGTAGCTGTATTTAGTGGCAGCTCTTCTGTTATGGCGTGGAGCGTCGCTACCCCCCCCCCCCCCCCCCCCCCCCAGCCAGCAGCAACCACTCTAAATCCTTAAACAATGAAAGGATAACAAACTGAGGTCCATATTTATACTTTTTTTGCGCCGCATCTGCATAATTTTTTGACGCAAAAGCGGCGCAAACTTGCAAAATACAATTGTATTTTGTAAGTTTGCCCCGTTTTTGCGTCAAAAAGCAGCGCAAATGCGGCCCTAAAAAAGTATAAATATGGGCCTGAATGTATTATCCTTTTGTTGTTAAAGGGGTGGGGCATTATGGATGACGGGGATGAGGGGAGTGACAACCTGTTTCATCATAATACTTCATAAGGCAATGGCTGGGCTACACGCAGTGACGGTACTTAGTCACCTTGCACCCATGCCCCTGCAGAGAGCGCTATGGCAGAAGGCCGCACACTTTGTATTTAATGAACGTCTATGGGCCTGAAGAGGTTTTCTTACTACGCCTCGGCATGTTTTTGGTAGTTCTTAAGAACAGCCATTTTTAACGTTTTACATTTTGTAATGACACCGGTGTCTCTCTTGCAGCTTGCATTTAATATTGCTGACTAAAATACCTAGCTTTGTTCATTACGTGCTGTCTATGAGAAGATGAATAGCTGCGGAAAAATTAAATTTAAAGTACACGGCCGCAGAGCAGGCTGATTTTAGATCTATTTCCAACTGTTTTGCATTCTGCAAGAGTTTTGATGCAGGAGACAGGCAGGTAATGATCATGTTGCTGACAGAAACTCTAAATTTCCAAGTTAATAAGCTCAGAAACCTTCTAACAGTTCAGTATTTGGCAAACTTTATAACCACAGCACTCCGGTGTGGTATGCTACAGGAAGTGACACACTCTGATGTGTAAAAGGAAAGAGACTATGCCATGCTCCCCAAGACTCTTTCAGCCTCTTTATCAAGGGCCTTCACCTCGGATTCAAAGCAAAAGCTGAAATGTAATTATTTTCAAACGAAGTATCAATAACGAGTTTTATTCACTATATAATACTTCAAGCAGCAAAATACATTTAGCAACCAGCAGTGTACCTTTCACAAATCAAAACTTGTGAGCAGAATCATCATAACTAGATCAATTTCCAGTCATTTTTGTTGTTGCTTCCAAAAATTATACGTGGGTGGTACATATTTTGCTGCTTCTGTTATTATAAGGGTGTTTCCATTCTGTTTGTAGTTTTTAAGGGCCCTTGCATTTACTTGCAACCTCGCATTTGTTGATGTAAGTCAATGGCCCTCATTTGGACCTTGATGGCAAAAAAAAAAAACGCCTACCACCACGATGACGGCTGCCAAAAGACTGTTGCCGCTGCTACCAGCCATTTGCCATATTATGACCACAGCCGGATTTCCGCCTGAAGGGTGGCAGAAGTCCGGCTGTGGCCATGCCGGCGGATGGCGGTAAGGTGCCCCGTCCCGTCACCTGCCGGAGGACACCCTGGACACTGAGAAGTGGGTGCTCTGACAGGGGAGGGAGGTGGAGGATGTTATGTGTGTGTGGGTGTGTGTATGTCTGTGCATGCGTGTATGCAGGTGTGTGTTGCGTGTTGCATGTGTGTGCATGTCTAGAGGTGTGAGTGCATGTATGTTGAGTTGTGTGAGTGCGTGTCTGCGTGTATGTATGTACGTGTGTGTGGAGGTGTGTTTGAATGGATGTATGCATGCATGGCTGAATGTGGAAATGGGTGTGTGTATGCGTGTGTGCGTGTGTGAAGGGAGGGGCGTGAATGAAGGGTGGGTCTGGAGATAAAGGTGGTTGTGGGGCGAATCTGGGGGGTGGGGAAGACCCCTATCAGTGACAGGGAGGGGATTCCCTGTCACTGATAGTGTCTACCGGCATGGTTTGCGTGGCAGTGAGGAAGCCACGAAAACCATGGCGGTAGGCGGGGTCATGATCACGCAGGCGGTACAGTGACGGCTGCCGGGCTGGGAATTGATATCTCCAGCCCAGCGGCTGTTAGTGCTGTGACGGTCGGTGTGGTACATTGGCAGTTTGGCTTGAGCCTACTTCTGTTAAAGACTGACAATAGTTTAAACTACAATGAAGCTATGACAATTTGCTATAGGGATGATTCATTATCAGTGTGTTGACTATTCAGAAATGGGCAAAGCAACTTATGAACATTATACATGTTATTGTTTGTGGTTTTATTCTTTATATGACCCTCTCTCATGTCGAATTTTATGGATAAATGTTTTAACTTTTAAGATGTCTATTTATTGCATGGCTTTTTTGCCTAGACAATAAATGATTGCTAGATTGATTGATGGTTGTGGTCAGGATACCTCCTAGGTGTCTATGGTTCCTGCCACCTTGTAGAATAGAGCACCTGAAAGCTAAACAGGGTTGTATCTCAGTTTGTACCTGGTGTGGTAGAGCGTTTTAACATTTGTAGGGATTCCCTGAAAATCACCTACTTTGTGATTAAAGGCACCCAGTGGGGATTTTCTTAGATCTGCTGTTCACTACCCAGGTTCTCACACACGTAGTTGACACACTTTCTTTGGAGGCCTCCTGTTTAAGGTCAGAAACTTCAAGTAAGGCAGAGGATATCCATGTTAGACTGGTTGCACGTCAGTCTTTCACGAACAGTGGTCCAAGAACAAATAGGGCAGAGGTGCAGGACCTTAACTTGACCAGTGGAATGCTACAGTTGATCCAGTGTATCCCGGATACAGTTGCACACTGTGAGAAGGGACATTATGGCACATTCTCATTTCAAGTTAGGTAAAGAGTTGGTGCTTTGGAAATGTGTCCCTGGGGGACTACCCTTCTGTTGTAGAAGCAAGAATATGCCTACCAGGCTAAGTCGCAACGCAGAGAGTGTACTTGCAGTTCTTTTCAAGCATCTTATAGGTCCAACTGGTCATTTCCTTCTGAGGCTGACTGTCCTCTTAGAATGGATAACTCAACACATTTCCAAAGTGTAAAGCTTATAGGGAAAATCTCAGTAGAAACGTGAAAGCTACAGGAACGCCATTGCTGTTAAAATAATAGGGCATAATAGTTCTCACCATCTAAAGAGGTGTCTCTGTGATCATACAGTTGCTATTCAATCATAGGTTGTGAATACTGATATTGAGCAAATTTAAGCAAAAGTGTAAGTTTCCATTTGTTATTCAGGCCCTTTATGCTTAAGACTCTGAAACCTGGAGGGGCTACCCCCAACTTCAATTTAGTAGCCTCTCTGAATAATATCCAGTATGCATGAGTCCACCATAGAGTTATCCCTGACGGACTGAAACTATGATGCGTTGCACCCACCAGAAACTCTCTTTCTTCTGCCTTGTCAGGAAGACTGTTTATCCCTTAGTGGACAATGTTGGTGATTCTCTACTGGACTCTTCTTTTTGTTACCCTTGAAATTCTGTAATAGAAACCAGATTATGTAAATAAGAAAAACGAATCTTAATTCCATAACATGGAAAAGGCTAAATTGAAATTGATGAAACTCTTCCCTTTCCCCATGAATAGTTGGATCCACCTTTCTACTTCAAGTAGCCTCTATTATTCTTTTCAGTGCTATATCAAACAATGTGCACCATGCAAATTGTACTTTTCTGTCATTGGTATTCTGTATACCATCTACCTTCTAGTTTTAACCATATACCCATCTTCAGGCTATAATAGTAGATCTTCATAGACTTGCCTTGCATATTGCTCTCTATTCAAAAACATTACAGCTGAAAGAAACGTCACTCAGTTTTGCATTCTATTAAGGAGATGAGCACAGTCCTCCCAGAGACTGTCAGCCCCACGTCTAGTCCTTAACATGTTTTAGAAGGGACTGTGATGAATATGTGTTGTATGTCCATGTGTGTAGCATTAAGTTTATACTTGCATATTTCCTCAGAGCCAAACTTACCTCCTGGGTCTCCTGTTGAAGCATCGTCTGGTGGGAAGGCTCTGAGTCCTGTCAGATTTGTGAACTAACTCTGGTACATAAATCTACTTCTGCCCTGGCCCAGAGATCAGCTTTAGCCCCTGTCATCCCTTCGCCAGTACCAATGCCACTGGCACAGGAAGATAATTTTGTGCTGATGTTAGAGCCTGATCTGATGTCAGGTGGGACAATGTCATGCTATGAAATTGCAGAAGAGCAGCCAGTTGCCCTGCAGCCAAACTCAAACCCAGTGCCTCTACCAATTCACATCTGTCAGCAGAGGCTCCATTTTCTTTTGGGCTCTGTCTCTGATCATGTGTTAGGCCAGAGTGCCCGTCAGGATACTGATGATGATGGTGAGTGGAATGGCTTGCGTGCCCCTTATTATATTGTTGAAGCATCAAAACTTGATTTACACAATGCCAGTGGAGTTGATTCCTGCTGGGATGGAGCTTAACTCAGTACATAGGCCATCAATGGAAGAAAGTGCCTCATTTGTAGTGGTGTTTCAAAGGGCAGCAGAAGTTTTATAACTATATACGCTCTCCATTGTGACTAAAATCATGCTTGCAGACTGGGCTGGAAACATCTGACCCTTTACTTCCATTTAATGGTGCCCACATAAATGCTTTGATGGCTGCCCAGTTCAAACCATATTCGTGTCTGCCAGTTAGCTGCCAGATTGCCAGGGGCCATAGGCAGGTGCCTGCCGATCCTGAATGTCTCACCAAGAACCATAATCTTGAGAGTCTCAAGGTGAACTTTAATTCATCCCTGACCAATCCCCCAGAGAGAAAATCAAAAAGTACTGATGGTATTGGCAAATATATGTTTCCTCCTACCATTCTGGTACTGTAAATGCAGTGTGTCTATCGGGTTGATTTAAACATGCAGTTTGGTATATAGGTGGCACGCTTTTTCCAGCAGCCCATGAGAACCTTTGCACAGCCAGGTATGTTATCTGCGCAGGCTTGGCTACCGCGGATTGCAGTGTCAGAGCAGTAGGCATCAATGTTATGCTTCATAAGCAAGCCTCGATTAATTCAAATGTATTCTTCAGTTATGTACAAGCATTGCTAATGGATAAGGTTTTTTAAGAAATAGGTGCCTCTATTTTGTACTGTTTTAAAGGCAGCAGAGCAACAGAATGTTCCTTGGGGCTAGTGATCACTGCAAGGCAATTTCACCAAGGCCTATTCTAGGTGGCTGGAATAGAGGCAGCGACAAGCTCTTCAATCTGTGATGCAGTAAGCAGCTCAATGTTTTTTGGGGCATCTGACACAGAACAGGAAGACAGCATGCAGGCCAGCAGAGAGAGCAGTCCTTCAGCTCCTCTCCCCCGGCTACAGTGATAACAAATTGCGTTAGTTTATCCTCAGTGGTGCATACACAGTGAATAAGGGACAAATCTAGCACTTCCTCCTGGGCAGATGATACAGAAGGTCCAGAAGATGGCTCTTGCAAATTGTTCAAAAAGGCTATGAACTACCTTTCTTTCCTTCTAGTCCAATATCCCTCCCACACCTAAATGCATTTTGGAAGAGCATTTTTTTATTTTAGTACAGGGGATATGGTGGTTGCTCTCCAAGTGTGATATAAGGATACTAGACTCAGAAAAAGGTGGGGGTTCTACTACTCCAGTCCCTGAAAAAAGATGGGGCTTCAAACTTATCTTTGCCCTGCAACCCTCCATATCTTCCTGCAGAATACAAAATGCTATAATTGGCCCAGATCTTTTTCATGGGGACCGGGGAGACTGGCTGTCCTTGGGCTTTGAGGACATGTATCTTCATATTCACTTTTAGCAGTCGTACAGCCATTATCTGCAATTGAAGGTGGTCAAAGCGTGTTTTCACTTTACCATGCTCAAATAAGACCTAACAAGTGCTTCTCAGGTGTTTACGAAAGTCATGGTGGAGGTCATTGTCCATTTTTAGAGGTCAAAAGTTGCTATATTTTTGTACCCTTATGATTGGCTTCAGAAGACGGGCTCACTACAGTCTGTCACTGATGACCTCCAGATGATGGCAAAATTCCTGTCTTTGTTGTGGTTTGCAAAAAGTATGCCGAAGACCCACTTGTGTCTATCCAGAGGCTCGCATTCATTGTGGTGATCATGGTGGCTTTTATTTCACTGCAAGGAGTCGGGGACATTCAAGTGATAATTGCAGTATTCCAGTCTTGATCCAGGTGAGGGCAGCTCTGAGGCTTGTCCTCCTAGAATTATGTACTGTCCTTCTCAACTACTCCAGGTGGTATATGTGAGCCTTGAGTGTATCTGAAAGTGTCTGTGAGCCAGCATCAAGGCCATCTTTCCGACACTGTCCAGGTCTCGATGGAGACAGCTTCTGACCTAAAGTGGTTGCTTGCTGATCATAATCTGTCCTGTGGCAGGCCACTCTCCCTTCCCCTCCCAGAACTGATGGTGGTGACGGGCACATCACTACTGGGTTGGGGAGGTCACTTGGGGACTGTGGAGATTAGAGACTGTTAGTCTCTAGTGGAGGGCTGGCTCTGCATCAACCTAGTGGAACTGTGAGCCATTCTTCTGGCACTCAACGCTTTGCTGCTGTCTATCAGGGGGATGCTTGGGTAGATTCTCACTGACATCACTGCTTTGTGGTACTATAGCAGGCAGGGACGTGTAGGGTCATTTGCCAAGAGAAGCTGCATGTCTGAAAGTGGATTTGTGCCAAGACACCGTCTTGATTGCCAACCAACTGAAGGAATTCCTAAACGCTGAAGCAGACAAACTGAGTAGACGCCATCTGGCAGATCATGAGTGACGCCTACTTTCCAAGGTGGCTCAGTAATCTTCTACCAGTGGGCAATGCCCTGGCTAATAAATCTTTTTGCCACTGTCAAAAGAGTGCTGTATCGATAACTTTACCTGTTGGTGTTTCCACAAAAACACTTGTCAGATGTTGCAGAATGACACAAGAAACTCCTGTATGCCTCTATCTGTCCTGCCTCTGTTTTTTGAGAAGCCCAGCAATGGTCAGGTCAAGTCATTCTTGTGGCCTTGGATTGGGCCAGGAGAATGTGGTAACCAAACCACCTGAGCATGAGCATCTATCCTCCAATGAGGCTATCACTTCAAGGGGATCTCTTGTCATTGCAGGGTCTCCACCTGAATCTCCGTACCTCCAAGTGTGGAGACTGAGTGGGGGCACTTGACTAATTTCCATTCCCCGCTTGAAGTGGTTGATGTCATTCTTATTGCTAAATGCTTTTCTACAAAATTAATCTACTCTGTTTAGTAACGTGGTGTGGTTCCCAGGGCATGGACCTCATACATGTAAATATATCAGACACCCTTTTGTTTGTTTTGGCCTTAGCCCAGCAAGGCCTTGCAGTGGGCACTGTAAAAAGGTATTTGTCAGTCATTTCTGTCTTTTAATGTTTGCCAGACCAATCATCCTTGTTTAATTCACCTGTTGTAATGAGATTTATTAATTATTTGTCACAAATGTTCCCTCTTAAACTGTTTGTGAGGCCACAATGGACCTTAACTTATTTTTACATTTTTCATGTGTAGGCATTTCAAGCGTAAGCAAAGCTGCTCACTGCATCTTCTGACCTTGAAGGCTATCTTTCTCATTGTGATTATATCAGCTTGTAGCATGAGTGAAATGTTGAAACTTTCAGTGCATCCACTGGTCCCCTAAATGTTTCCATAAAAATAAATGCTTAGGACTCAGATGGCTGTTTTACTGAAAAGTGTAACTCATTTCCACATTGGGCAATCGATCAGTCTGCCAGTGCACTTTGCTGCCCCTCACCTCTTGAAAGAGGACTAAAGAATCTATCAATTGGACCCTAAAATAGTTTTAAGCTTTTACAAAGTTTTTACCAAGGACCACTGAGTGGACGATCAATTTATGTAGGGCTTTCCACAGCAAAGAAAGGAAAGGCTGTGCTGAAGCGGATCCTGTGGAGGTGGATAGTCCTATACATTAAGATGTGCTGTGCATTGGCTACGAAAGAGCCCCCAGAAGGTCGTCTGAGAGCCCCATCCACCAGGGCCAATGACCCTACTACTGCAGTGGGCTTGGCATGCCTGTCCTTCATGTCTGCCATACTGCAATGTGGGTGTCAGTACATAGTTTCAAAAAGCATTACTTCCTTGATAATCAGGTCGAGTGGTAAAGACACTATGAGGGATAAGTTACGCAGGCCTTTTTAGACTTGGCCCATTCCACAGACTCTCCACAGCTTGCATTGCTTTATTATGTATTGTATGGTGAGGATTCCGACCCTACCAGTATCCATCAGAAGAACCTTCGGTAATGCTCTTTCTGTTTACTCTATCTAATCACAGGTTCTTAACTTCCTGCCATCCGCGTCTTTCTTTGCGGTGGCCTTTTTTTTTTGTAGACATTGACACGTTTGTATATGACAAAGTAGAATTACTTAAAATTAGTAGTGGCTATTGTAAACAAAATGATGAAGAGCTAAATACAGGACTTTGTGCACATACAGGACTTTGTGTACCTTCTGTAGGCTTTTCAACTCATCTGCAGAATCTTTCCACCCCACCAAACACAGTGACCAAGCCTCTTGCATAAATCAGGACAGGTACTAGATCTACAGCCCTGCGTACCCATGATCAGAGCGTACACCTCCATCAAGTGAGGTAAGGAAACAGCAAACATTGGGCCCTGAGGGCCTGGACCATGTGTCTGCATCTAATTTTAATGACGCCCGGAGGGGATGAATCTCTAGCTAGTGAGTCCTGACAGTCCTGACCTCTGGTAGCATGCGCGTGCCAGTAGCGCGAGGACTAAAGGCAGCTAAGCTGTTTACGTCCCTGCTTTCATGGTCTCAAAGTAAGTGGAACAGAGCACAGCAGGCGATGAGCGTGCCCTGGATCCGTCTGCTGTGCAGCAATACGAGAGCCGTCAGTTGCTGCTTCCTCGGAGGCCGCGCAAAGAAGTCTCTGGGGCCTTCTGGAGTTGTAAAAATATATATGTGTAATCTTAATTGGAATGGTTTCTAAGTCCTCGAGCCGGGGCGATTCTCACATTATTAGTCCGCGATGCGACCAGACCTGTGCTCTGGATGGCAGTTCGCACCGTAGCCATGTGTTGTGCCAAAGTAAAGATTCTACCCAGTGAAGGCATGCCTTATATCCGTTAATACTGGTCTGCTTCTGGGGATTAATTTGTGAGAAAAAAAAAAAAAAAACATAAGTACACCTTCCCAAAGTTTCCCTTAGGTCCATGCAGAGGGTGCTACTGAATGTCAGGTGTGCTGAATACCACGGCTTCTGCTTCATGTCTTTAATCCGACGTCCTAAACTTTCTGTCTTTTTATGTCACTCTTGTATGTTCTTTTTCAACCTTCTCTTTCACTGTCACTGTGTTTCTATCTTTCTCTTTCTTCTTCTTTTCTCCTAATCTGCTTTTCTCCCTCTCTTGCTCTGGGACAAAGTCTGATGACCAAAAATAAGTCCTCGCTCTCCCAAATAGGAGTTCTGGATCCACCACCTGCAACCACCACATAAATTTAAAACTTTTCTTACATGGCGTCTTGATTCTTCCAAACAGATGTCTGGGAGGGAACACTGGTTCCAGGCTGTTATGTAGGAGTGAATGAGTAGATGTATAGTGCCACCTCATGATCAGCCGTGGTTTCTCCATGTAAAGGGGGGTCCACATGCATAGATAGACCTGGGTCACGGATCAAACCATGTCAAGGTACTGCACCCTAGTATAAAAAAGAGTAGCTAGCTCCCTGACTGATTGAGTGTGCAGAAGTTTTACCAGATCATGGTTTGAAGCATCTCGGGAGGCAGTACTTCCTTCTGGAAAAAAAAGCTTTTTGTATCACTGAGTGTGTGAGTTCAAATGTGCAGCGTTATTTCACTGTGCTGTACTCCCTTATGGGAGGAATCAAGGGCGGTTGGAAGCATCATGCAAGGATTAATTAAGCAGAGCATTTTTTAAGCCTAATCTAAACCTAAGCTTATTCTATGTGTATCGGGGCTCCATGCTTCCCGATCCTTGGATGGAGATTAAGCTCGTTTTCACTATAGTAGCCAGTGTATACAAGCCAAGCTTAGCTGAAATTAAGGGTCTGATTGTTAAAGTTATATATAATTTACCTAACAAGTAGATAAGAAGTGCCCATAGAGGTCTTTTTAGTATTCACACATTTCACTCTTACCACTGTTGGCGGCCTATGCACAATTGTCTTGATGCTCCGGATGACCTTTCCATCTAAAATCACTTATAAACTATGTGCCTCTGGTGATATCTGCAGTATGCAAAGATTTCCAGGTAATGTCAGCACAGAGACTGTGCAGTGGTATTCCTTCGGATAGACAGCAATATCTATCACAGTAGCTCGGTCTTTCTTTGGAAAGAAAGGAGGTATTGTCGACATCCGATGGAAA
Source organism: Pleurodeles waltl (assembly GCF_031143425.1). Taxonomy (NCBI): domain Eukaryota; kingdom Metazoa; phylum Chordata; class Amphibia; order Caudata; family Salamandridae; genus Pleurodeles; species Pleurodeles waltl. The sequence continues at coordinate 1,503,509,426 of NC_090445.1, read as the reverse complement.
ATAAAAGAAGCGCTTCCTGCAGCATACCCTTGTTTATCATACACTAAAACTCAAAGATCCTAAGCTTCTGTGGAAAATGGACTTTCATCTACCACATTCATGTTAAACATAGCGGCTATCATCGTCCTCTAAGGATTGTGGTTGATTGTTGATTCCAGGATTGACTCTGCCAAGGAAACGGCAAGTTAACTCTTACATTGAGGAGACAAAAACACATGGCAAAATAACAAAGAGCACAAAACTCAGGGTTGTCTCGCTGTTGATTTAAAAATGTTTATCTCAAGTTAGTGTCAGGCCTGATTTAGATCTTGGTGGAGGGAATACTCTGTCACAAACGTGATGGATATCCCGCCTGCCTTATTACGATCTCCATAGGATATCATGGGATCGTAATAAGGTGGACAGGGTATCTGTTACGTTTCGGACAGAGTATTCCCTCCAGCAAGATCTAAATCAGGCCCTTATCAGAATGCTTCTTCAGTTTTTTCTGTATGCCATAAGCACCTGTTTCTAAGTATTAATAAAATGTGCTCCAGGGAAAGAAAAAACATTGGGTCTTGTATCTTCTAATGGTCTTATCACTAGCCATGTTAGGAGCATCATTTTTAATAAATACAGCATGCTTATTTGCAATTAAGAATCTATAAATAAAGGTTGTTTAAGGAGAGCGGGGCCTCTGTTCATTCCCTTCTGATCATCTTCTCTCTCCTGTGATGGCTCTGGGTTTAACACCCTATGATGGATGTCCACAGAAAGTGATACGTATTATAGTAGTGTAAAGGTGTAAAGTGTAAAGGTTACGTACATTCATTTCTTCAAAAATATGTTCTATCTAATCTGTAAGACAAGAATGTCCCTATCAGACCTCGAGTTTCATTCCTTCATCAGATAAGAACCACTGCACACAAGATGCGTTCAAGATCCTTAAAGTATTATGTTGTTGGGTTTCAGACTGTTCCCAGGCTCAATGAATAAATAAATCATGAGTTTTAATGGGCACAGTTATTCTAGGATGTTCTATTGTAGGATGCAATAGGTCCAGAAGAGGTGACAGAGCTAAGATGTAAACAAGTGTGCCTTAAGTATCTTCTGAAAAAACAGACGGTTGGAAATAAATGGAAGTTATGAAGACAGAAATTTCCACAAGGTAATCTGTTTAGCTGAAAGCGAACAGTCTCCTGGGGGAGATCTGTGAAAAACTTACATGAACTTTGATTTAAAAGTCAGGAGTGAAAGGATGGATAATTTTTCCAAAATGACCTTCATGCCAAAATCCATCTTCTTATTCAAATCCGATCTAAAGACGAACTTGCTTGTTCTCGTGTTGATCACGTGCTGAAGACAGGTTGACGGAGCAATGCATAGCTATAGTTGATGCCATATATTGCGTTATATATATTGTAATATCACTTTGTCAGTAGGTCTTTGCAAAAGAGATATATCGATTTGGATGTCCGTTTGGCTTTCAGTACACGTCCTTGTTTTCCACGTGTGACTGCTTGCGTTTTGCATGTGGGTTTAACAAAGGCTTCTTCATAGGCCTGTGCAAAATTTTTGTAACTTCCTTTGTGAAAATTATGCAAAGTTCCCAAAAAATTGTGCAGGATTACTCAAAACACAGATCAGGAATTTTGTGCATTTTTTATTGTGGAATGCGTCCTTGTTTCCATTTGGGTTGCTAAGATGCATTTTGTGCTTCCTGTATACCGTGGACAGTCACCCATCACCCGCGACACTGTAGGCCTGACAGAACTCACAAAATGGCCGGGACGGCTTTCTGGTTTCAGCTCTTACGACCATTTCGTAGCAATCCCAATGTGTTCACCTCGAATAAATGTGGAGGAATGTAGTAAGTAGTTCTGCAGTGCTCACTACTAGAACGTGTCAGCTTAGACTTGAGTATAGACACAGTTTTTGTCACCTCACAGGCAGCCAGGCAGGGGCTTTAATGTGATCCTGAGCTGAGGAAGTATTTGAATCTCTAAAAGACTAGTATGTTGGATGAACTAAAAAAGACAAGACACAACTCTGCACAGCAGGGTGAATATTGTCCTTAAAGTAAAGTAACATTTTTAGACCCATGAAAGCATTAGTTCCAGACACTAGGGTCCTGGGTATGAGATCCTTGAAATTTAAATGCTGCAAACTAAAACTTGTGTTGCTTCCTGCCAATCTTTAAGCTGTTCAAAACAGACGAAAACACTGTGGCAATAATGGAAAATTACTGGGTGAATCAGATCTGGAATTACTAATTCACCTGATAATGTAAATTTCTCAGTTGACTATCAGGGTTCAACTTGGAATATACACTGAATGTAAACTTCTTCACTTAATGAAACCCCAGTTCTGTTAACATTGGGGGTGCGGATTTACCAGGTGTGGGTCGCAGTCACTTGTCTGGTATAGGAAACATAGTTGCCCAAGTCGCATGTTGTATCCCATCGGTGTCCAAGGTTGGTTTGCGAGGGTTGAATCCATGGGCAAGCATGTGCTATGTATATGAGTTCTGTTTTAATTAATTGTTTGTCAATGCCTTTCACAAGGCTAGGCTGGAAATCTGGCATGCTTCCAGCCCTCCCTGAGCTAGTTGAGCATCAATGCCTTAGGACCTAGAACCTAGGATATAGAGACAAAGGTACTATAGACCAACCAGCAGTTTGCCGTATCGCTGCACATGAAAATGAATCACAGTGAGAACTTGGATTACCGCACTGTGTGCACCAGGATCGGTAACTAGCTCTGCTGTAGGCCTTTTCCAGTAGTGCTATGTGGGAATATTGCCCCTTCCTCCATTAGTCAGTTTGGGGGCTGATGTTTGGAGTATTTTTCAGTCTGGGAAGGACAGTACCATTTCCCAGCCTTTGAGCTGACCTAATGATGCTAGATCTGTGGACAATCTTGCTCTGCAATACTTTGCAAGACATCTTGGCATTCTTCCAAGACCCCTCGTTCTGTCTCTCAAAATCAAGGGTCCCTGATTACATTCCTAAATATTTGCATCCCTTGTGATAATCTTTTTTATCTATCGCCTGCACATCCTTTCACTTAATAATATGATTTTTGTTCTGTAGCTGGTGTGAACTTTATTTTTTGACCTTTGCACACTACAGAATTTTATGTATGTAGGTCACCGATGTTTCTCTGCAGCTAAGGATCCAGGTCCCTGCGGAGTGCATGTGATGTGCGCTCGGAGGCAGATTCGGTACAATATGTAGATGATGTTCGGGCATAAAATAATGCATTTCTGAAGATGGCCTCTAAGTTATTTATAGCTCGGAGCTCTCTTTTTCGCTTCTCTCCCTGCTTGCTCTTGTTTGGCAGCCCTAAACTCAGGTCAGGGAAGTTGGGCTTCCTTCCCTAACTGGTGTATCGGATCCTGAGATGTAGGCCTGACAGTGTTTAATGAGGGATGTATTCTGTAGAACAGTGGTATCCAATGCAGACCCATGAAGTTTTTCAGGATAACCTCTGACTACATAAATCAGCTCCACTTACATTTACTCTATATAAATGTATATTATAGGATTATCTCAAAAGTCTTGTTTGTGTCCTGCCCTCCGGTGTCTGTGTAGGGTATCTCTGCTACAGAATACATTTTTTGTCCATTCATTGGTTGGGTCATTTCTGAAGTTTTATCAGATGCATACTTGTCTTTTGGGAAATTAGCGACAGTCCTGCCAGGTCAACCTTACTCCGGATCCATCTGGGTAGGTTAAGTGAGTCGGATGTAAGAAAAGCTACCTTAGTTTGATTATTCTTTAAAAAAACGTTTTTTATAACCCAATGTCACAATCTTTGAGAACTGAATATATCAGGCTCTGAATTGTTTCCTTCCCACTCTTTCCATTGTTTCCCTGTTCACAAGACAGTCTCGTGTTGCGGATGTCATTTTGAGATTTTTCTGCTATCATTACTTTTACTCATTGGTCACCTTGTGTCTTATTAATTGTCTTCATAGGGTCCATCCCTATACCGTGCACGTCGTTTAGCTTTAGATGTATGAAATGTCACTCTCCTGCAAAGGCAAAGCAGTGACTTCAATAAAAATACTTGAAACTTAATATATTCTGTTATGTGTATTTTTCTGGTGCTTGTTTAGTTAGCATGACTGCTCAATGTGTGACTCTGGGAAATACTCTTTACACACCTTGCTCCTCTACAAGCTCCTCTCAGCATCCTCTCTCATGAATTCGGAAAAGGACTCAAGACCTAGCTCTTTGACTGATTGCAGGAGGATACCAGTGCCTAGATACCCTCGTGGGCGATAAGCCACCCTCTACAAATCCTGATTGATTAATTGATTGACAGGCAGAGCCATTGGGATTATGCAGGTCTTCAGCTATGGAATTGCCCATATAGTTATTGATTTAACACACTTGTAATATGATCCATCGTCTGCTTCTTAATTTGCAGATGTCAAGAAAAAGTCTGTACAGCTCAGACTGATCAAAACTTACTTAAAAGCTCCACATGTGAAGCTCTAGAGCTATACCCTTGGCAAAGTGTAACTAGTCACTTTTCAGTTGCTGATTGCTGTATTTGGATGTTCAGTTGTAATTAATGAGATGAAACATTTACACCAACAGTATAAGCTTGTGTTAAAATTACACATTTTAAGGCTGGCCAACTTACACCGTGCCACCGTGTATTACACGGTTTCAGTTCCCTTGACATGGTTGCCCAGTGAGGAGCTGATATCACGTGATGGCAGAAAAGACAAGCTTGAAACCACTGTAGAGCTGTACAGAGTGAGGTCCTGGCTAGTTCACACAGGCACTGAACAATCAATGTCCTTTAATGGGTGTGAAAGAAAACACCCCAGGAGATCAGTCCCAGCCACAGCAACCACTGTTTTTGGAGCTGGGAGGTTGGTGGCAGGAGGAGGCGGACGTGCGTCTTACGTAATACTCAGCACAAGGCACTTCCCTTCCAAAGCCCTAGCTCCTCCTTCCACAATGAATTATTTTTTAAGCTTGCAAGTCTGACATTGTAAGTGTTCCTGCAAAAGAATATGCCACATTATGCTGCATCATTTGACTTTTCTTGTCACATAATTTAGTGAATCCGGCAATATAATTTGATTCTAGTTGCCATATAATTGCAATCTCCGTGCTTATAAGCCTTTTCCAAATCTCCTCCTCCCTCACCTTAGGGTTGGATGGCACTGAAGTGCTGCAATCACAGTCGAGAGCAACAATAAGGGATGTGGTCAAGTGGTTAAGTGGCAAACTCTTTAATCAGCAGCCTCGAGACCTAATTTCTGTTTTCCCACTTGACCCAATTCTGTGATCCTGGGCAAATCTCTTTATATTCCAGGTGCTGCTCCAGAGCCTTTATCTGCGACCATTTGGATTGCACAGCAACAATCGGCTGTCAGTTATATGTGCCAGACAGAAAATGAATATTAGGCCTACGTGTTGTGGGAGTGAAGTGCTGGCACTGATGACCAGAATGATAATGCGATGTTGAAAATCACAGCATCCGCCATCTTGTGCAGGAGGAAAAAAGGTCTGCATGTTCATGCACCCAATCATGTGTTGAGGTGTTTGCCTCAATATCAATGCAAAAGAAGGAAATTAGTAGCAAGGCACAACATTGACATACTTATGTCTTCAAATTTTGAAAACGTGTCTGTTTTGTATTTTTCATGAATTAAATTATGCATTTTGATCAGAACGGCCCTCTTATGAGATCACAGCACATCACCCCCTGTGGTGCAGGGGTGCAGATTTGGATGCAGTAAAGAAGAGCTAGCTGAGTACCCCTTTCTCCTGGATAAGAACAATCGGAAAATGAGGAGCATTCCATAAAAAACACTTGACTGACGCCAAATTTGCTCTGTCAGTCTCAATTGGCTCTGGCTTGTCCTGAAATTCGGAGATTCCTGATGGTGATAGTTAATAAGGGGACATAGGAGTATAAAAACTGACACCTTTTAGTGCTGGGGTATGCAGCATAGCCCACAATTGTTGGAGCTGTGGTAGGATTTCAGGATAACCACGTGATATAATCTATGTGCAGTTTGTTCAAATGAGATCTGTAAAGTCGTTGCTCAGGGTCTAGAGAACTAAGTTGCTGGTAGTTAATATCTCCCAAAAATTGGAACCTTTATTAGTGCAAACTAAGGGGCATATTTAAGAGCCCATAGCGCCACCGGAGCATCACTTTTAGTGACGCTCCGGTGGCGCTAACCACTGCTCCATATTTACAAGGAGGCGTAACACCACTTCTGTGGTGTTACGCCTCCTTGTAAATATGGGCTCCTCTGACGCAGTTTCCTGCAGCAGAGGGGTTTGCAGTGGGTGTTGCAGTGGGTGTTCCACTGTAGCACCCATTGGTTTTGATGCTGCCCCAGATTTACGAGAAATCCCCTGCGTGTCCTTTCCTGCACTTAAACAATCATTCCAAAATTATGCTTTTGCAGCACACATAGAGGTGCCAAATCACCATTATATAATGTTTATGTGCAGGAAGGAACCCCTTCCTGCACATAAACAATCTATCCCCTCACCTCGGACACCCTTGCACTATGGCTTAATTCAGTGCTGGCGCAGGGAGAAATTTAGGGGTGCGCCACTATTGCTGTAAATACGGCACATCCCTGCATTTCAAAAGTGGGGCAGCGGGGTGCTGCTATTTTTGGCGCAGCAACGCACTGCGCCACTTTAGCATAAATCTGGGCCTAATTGTTTGTGGTCATCGAAATGGAGCCAATCGTAATTCCTGGAAATAATCTAAGGTCCTGTGATCATTCTAGTCTATAGGCCAACGATCATGTGTCTTCGGAAACTTCCTCAGTCACTTTTAAGTTCTAACTCAGAGAATTACATGTTAGCAGTCTTCTAAGGGTTAAACCTGGCCTTTGGCCATTTGATGTTGTGTTTAAGTTTTTCCTTGGGTGCCTCAGTCCTAATACGCTCTATACAGCTTAAAGCCTCCTTGGGGGGTACACGACTGCCTAGAAAATTAAATAATATTATCAGATTAATAAAGTGTATATTAATAAATTGGCTACATGCACAATTGAAAAAACTAAAACGTACAGCAAATGCCAAGGCATTTGAAATTGGAGGCTTAAAATTAAATTGATATCCTCAGATTGATTCATGGGAGCAGTGCAGGTGCGTCAACAGAATATAGTATGGATGGTTTATAGCTTCAATTGAATTTAGAAAAGCTACAACCTTCCTATTATTTTTTTATATATTTTTTAATTTATATTTGTTTGCACATTAAATAAAATGTTTTAGCATTTGTGTATGTGTTTGATGCATGCTTGTTTCTGTATTTTTTGTGTATTGTTCCAAATCATCAACAATATTTGGGCTGGCATCCCCGGCTTCCAGTAATTACTCAGCGGTGGGGGTTCCTGGATTCCAATGATTCAGTGGGGGACTCCAGGTTGCAGTAGTGATAAAGTGAGGGTTCACAGGAGTCAAAAGGTTGGGGGCCACTGATCTAGGGAAAACAAGGAATATAGGGTTAAGGTGGAGTAACTGATTAAGGGACAACAGATGAAATGGGTGGGTGACAGAAATGTATTCTTGGTATTTGTCTATGCAGTCAATAGGGGAATAGTTCAGTGGCCAAGGCTATTACAGAGGTCCTGTGTACACCCACCCATGAACACTAAGGTTCCCATTCTGAACATGCGACCTTCAGGGAAGATGCTGAGAGAGATTAGGCCAATCAACATCTTTGAGGTATCATTTGTAGAGATGATAAGGTTCAGCAGACCACATATCTTGGGTATGGTTGCTTAAGAGTGTTGTGACGGATGCCATAGGCAATAAAGCCCATGAAATTTAATGGAGCTGTGTTGATTGGGTGTTTCACTTCATCTCAAAATTCCCAGGGAAGATATTCCTTGAGAAGGGCATGAATTTGATTGCCTTGTAATCATACAACCTTCAACAAATTTCTATTTTTTCCAAGAGGGTGGTTCCCGGAGGTGGGATCCAGTGAAATTGTTTGTCATTAATGTGATGTCAATGAGGAGGTATTGGAAGAAGTGGTATGTTTGAGTTTGTTATGGCAGATGCAAGTTTGCATGGGCTTGAAGATAAGACTCCTCTTCCTCCCAGTTTGCCTCCTCTTTCCTGTCTTAATGGATGTCATCCTCCTGACATGAACTTATCCCGGAGAAGATGAGGTTTCTGGATTAACCAGATTTCCGAAAGGAATATGGAGTCCAGCCTGTCTTTGCGAATAATATTGATTATCAGTGGCATGTGCAATGGCCAATCTGTTGTATAAGGGGCACATGTTAGGTAAATTGAGTCTTTCTTTACTTAAGGCCTGATTACGTCCTTGGGGGATGGGATACTCCTTCACAAATGTGACAGATATCCTGTCCGTCATTTTACAATTTCCATAGGATACAATGGAACTCGTAATGTGGCAGCTGGGATATCGGTCACATTTGTGATGGCGTATCCATCAAGGTCGTGATCAGGTCCACAGTCATTGTTTATCCTGAAAATGTGGCATTGCTCAAGCCCTTGTGGATGATAGTTCTTCATAAAGAAGTTACTCCCTTGATCCTTAGGTAGGTCTACGGACACAAAGGAAATAAACACCACACAACATTAGAGGAGTAAAATAGGTTATGTGTGCATATTGCTGAGAGAATGACAAATCAATACATCCCAGTGAAACGCATCACCTGTACTTTGGACATTTTTCCGAAGCCTGAAACACTTTTTGCAAACAAGAAGTCCAAGAGAAGAAACAAATTAATGTAATGCACTTTGACAAGAGCACATACCTTCCCCAGGCACACGGGTTGAAGAGTAATTGAAACCAAGACAGACAGTAGTCTGAAAAATGTATGTTTCTAATCCACTCAAAGGCTGAGGAGTGCTCTCTGATGTAATAATGTTATCAACCATGTAGCAAGAGCAGCCACAGTCTGCGACTATGTTGAATTGCAATAACACTCTAGTTTATATGCAGAACACACTGTAGTCCATTTTATAGACATGTGAAGGGAAGTGGCTCACGTCTGATCCTCAGAGATTCAACCCTGCAACTAGACAGTTATACACAAGCCATTAAGGCCAGATAGGCTACTCTGGCATTTTCCTTGTGACTTGCGGGGTACGGGATTGTTTTCAGAGCAGGAAGAGCTGCCATCACCCAACAGTGCCCGAAGGCCCGATTTAAGGCATAGCATTCTGAAGTGTGCTGCTGGCTTGAACATTTTTCCAGGTCTGATTTAGTGTCGATTCTGGCCATGCACATCCTCGCAACTCATGCTTAAATACCCTCAGCTATCTAACCATCAGCCCACACACAAGGAGCAGCAGTTAAAGTTAGGGGGTCAAATTATACCATTGATACTAAAAAGGCCTGCCTGACGTGTGACTGACTGGACCTCACCCTAACAATTTTAAAGAGACACTTGCCAAATGGCTTGTCTTCGGAAAATCTCACTTGCCCGTGCAGCTGAGCAGCCGTTTACAGGCTATGCACTTACAGTGGTTTGTATATGTGTACACATGTATGTGGAACATATAGTGTGAATTTAGTCAAAAGGCATGAGAGTGCTGCACAGGGTTGAGGGGAGAGATAGAATTAGAAAATGATTTTACTCAGTGAATCTCTATTCTGGGTCTGTACTGTGTCACAGTTGTACTCTTCTTTAAAGAAGTGTGTCTTCAGCTCTACCCTAAATTAAAGGAGCTTAGGGTCGTGGTGATGGATAGGTCTTGAAGAAGGATCTTAGGGATGGTCCTGAGAGATCATTCTAGTTCTTGCATGCATACAATGAGGAGTCCTGTTGCCTCGTTTGTTAGGTCTGGTCTTAGGACAGATTTAGGTTTCTCACCAGCCTTATGTAATAAAATCACACACAAACATGCAAACACATCCATGAAGTGACTTCAGGCGAGCCCTTTTACATTGGGTGGTGTGTTAACTGACATTCACATTTTCTGTCCACTGCAGGATTCATCATGGATATGATATGATATCATGGCTATGAGGGATATAATTTTGCCTGATCACATTTTCACACTTTTTATGTTTTTTTTTATATATTCTTGCATATTTATTATTCACTGTTTCTTAAGGTTTCAGTAATTCAAAGCCAAACAAACCCTTTCTTTACACTAATAAATATCATGGTTTCAGATGAAGTGTGATAAAGTTAACAAGCAAATGCAATAAAATGGGTCTCACATTTGCTCGAGATGGAGCTATTAGCGCTCTAAACTCCTAACTGGACTTTTCTTGTCACAAAAACTGAAAATGAAAAGTAATACAGTTTCACATAAGCGAGCAGAACCACGACATGGCGTGAGGTGGGCGTGAGTAAAAGCCCAACTAGATAACAACACGTGGAAAAAGTATCCTTTGCGTGCTGCTGTGCTCGACCATATAATGGTTTCAATAGCTATTCTAAGCGCACTTGCACTGTTCTATTAATACTCTGTGCAATGGTACTTTTTATTTTATATTTATATTGCAAGCAATGACTGCCACATTTAGGCAGCATCATCTTTTCTTTTTTCCCCTTTTTTCTGGCATATGCTTGCGATTATAAAAATATATGTAACCATTGCGTCAGCTAGACTTATTTGTTTTGCCAATCCTCATTCTTTTTTGCACTTCTTCGTCTCCAGTCTGATTGCGTCCTTTCTGCTGGTGTGCCAAGAGCCACCAGGGAGGTTACGATGATGAGCCAATGAGGCAGGGATGCTTGTCATGTTGGGTAACAAAATAAGACTGGCAATAAAAATATTATGAGTCTTAAGTGTAAAAAATTGTCTTGAAAACTGGAGAGTTCTGGGAAGTAATGAGAAATCACATTAGAGCAAGGCTTTGCCAAATTAAATATTAAAACACAGGAAACTTGCTATAAACAAGATACAGCACAACAAAAGGTGTGAATTTGCTGCCAAGTAAAGTCTACTAAATCTGATTTTGGTGCTGTCCTATGTGACCCAGGGGAACCTGGTTCACAGCTCTGATGAAGATGTCACAAGTGACATGATCCCCAGGGATTAGCAGACCACTGCAGCACAGGAGCTCAGCTGTTATTAGTGTAGCAGCTAGGTTGGTGCAGTAGGTGCAGTCTGCAGCTTGCTATGAGCCCCCGGAGGGGTGTTGGCAACTGGGCTGAGGAGATTCTATGGCCTATCTCTAGGTCGGAAAACGCAGGAGCCACTATCAGTTGTGCAGCAGGTGCAGTGGCAGTGAACATCCAAAGGTAATGAGACCACCACAGCCTACACCAAGCTTGGAACAAAGGGATGCAGCTATCATTAGTGCAGTGGCATTGGACGTCCATGGAGCCGCCTGCTACAGGGTCCGGGGTGGGGAGGAAACCTCTGCAGCCTGCCCCTAGCTTAGAGCACATAGGGATGTTATCACTGGTGCAGCAGATGCAGTGGCACTGGGGCACAAGGACAAGAGTGCTCTGCAGCCAGGTCCCAGGACTAGAGCACATAGGGATGTTATCACTGGTGCAGCAGATGCAGTGGCACTGGGGCACAAGGAGCAAGAGTGCACTGCAGCCAGGGCCCAGGACTAGAGCACAGCTATCGATAGTGGAGCAAATGCAGTGCCACCGAGGGATGAGGGGGAAGGAGTCCACTGCTTCCGGCTAAAGGCACAGCTATTAGTAGTGCAGCAGGTGTATTTGAACAGGGGAGGGGGCTGCAGCAGCCTGCTACCAGCATGAAGCACACAGTGGAGCTTTCATTAGTGCAGAAGGTGTAACGGCACAGGTCTACATGGATGAGCAGCCCACAGCAGCTGGATCCCAATTGCGAGCACAGTTGACTGTAGTGCCACTGCTGCAGTGGCACAGGGAAGCAGTGGGTTATGGGCCCACTGTACTCTGCTCCTGGCACAGAGCACAGGGATTAACTATCAGTAGTGCAGGAGGTGAACAGGCACCAGGACCCAAGAAGTTGAGGAACCTAATGCAGCCTTCACTCATCATGGGGCACAGTGATTCAGTTTTCATTAGAACAGTAGGTGCAGTGGCACCATGGCACATGAGGGGTGAAGTACCAAGTGTATCTCTGTATAAATGGCTCAATCTAATACGGTACTACAAGAAAATTCATTTCTGCCCAAGGGCATATGTGAGATGCAATGTCCAGCAGTCCCAATCAACACACTTTGCTGGATTGAGCTATCATTCAGAGATGCTGAATTAAGATGTGTCTAGAACAAGAAAGAAAGCCTGGTGGCTACTACTGTTTTTTAAAATAATGTCTTCTTAATAGACGTGAGAACAGAACTGTTCGGGGGGATTGGAAAAGTGAGAATGGATCAGGCACTAGAGATCAGTATGAGTTATCCTAAGGAAACATACTTAAAAGCTACTTTTCTCAAGTCTCATAGATGGAGGGGATATGAGCCAAAACTGAACAAAATAAGAACTAGCAAACCTTCGCAATGTTGTTGTCCTAACTGAAACAATGGAGGTAGCCATGTGGGCTATTATTGTTTTACCCTGAAATGTTATTTACTACTAAAAATGAAAGTTTTAGTTGTCTAGAAGGAAATGCTTTAAGGACAGGAGTATCACTCTTCATGTAAATTAGAAAAAAGCAAAGATCTCGGTGTTAGAAAGTGGGTTTCTGGTTGGCTAAGGTATGCACCTCAGCCAGGCAGAACCCACCACTCTAGTCAGGGCAAGGGAGCTACACACACAAGTTAACTGCTGCTCACCTCCTTGGTAGCCTGGCACGACCAGTTAAGCTTATTCCAGAAGCAATGTGTAAAGCATTTGCACCACACACACAGCTCACGTGGCACAATAAATACACCACAAAGAAAACACAAAAGCAAGTTATATAAAAATAAACTGCATTGCATAAAACATAATTTGACCAAAAAACGACATGTATCAGTAATAACCTGCTACACAAGCAGTTGTCAGAACATCGCACAGGTTACTAGTACTCTGCGAAGTAAGCAGTAGTCAGGTAAACAAATACATTATTAGTATTCTGCAACACCAGCAGTAGTCAGGTTGTCATTATCACCAAAAATGCACATGTCCGAATAAACATAATAACAGTGATGCCAAGACATCATCATAAAATCTCCATTATCACCAACATATGTGCATATATCCTACCAACAGTCCTATATGGCCTATGTGACAAAAGGAACATCTTCTCAGTACATTAGTCATATTAAATATTATCCACCCCCCTTCTGCACATATCCCCCATCATGGCAAGCACAACAAGTCACAGAAGCAGCTCATAAAGGGGGAGGGAACTCCAGCATATATCATGAGGGCAAAAAACATTGTGGGGAATATAGCCTTGCCGAGAATTACCAGCACCACTTTCTACATGGAGATTGCAGCGCATCTGCACTTTTTAGACAAGATATATGGTAATTGCAGATCGGGCACAGGAGCTCCTGTGCTCCTATTAGAGGATATACGGGGCAAGATTCCACCCTGGTCTCGGTAGAAGCTCCCACGCTCCTACTCCAATGACTGTGTGTGCCAAGACTCCCTCGCGCCTACTAGTATTACAGTAATTACATTAGGTTCTACTCGGGGACCTCCGATGGGTTCTCTCTCTGTTAGGCAGGTACCCCTGTACCTGTGCTGAAACAAAAGGAGGGGTGGTGCACGAGAACACTGCTTCTAAGTTCCAGGCGTACAGAGTCCTCCTGGGCCTCTCAGGCCAGAATAGCAGAGGCAGGACAAGGCAGACAAACCCGTAGGCTGCAAGAACACCTGTGTGCCTAGTATTCGCACCTTGGTACTCCACATAAGTGAGCTTCTGATGGGAGGTAATACTTCGTCGGAGCGTTGAGTTGGGGGCAGGGAAACTCCCCTGACTGTGGGCTCGGTAAGGAGTGAGGAACAGGGCACCAGTTTGCAGCTTATGGTGATCATAGGCTGCCTCCCGCAGTCTCTCCAGCTGGTGTGCGCACCTGCTGGATTGATGTGCCGTCGCCTTGTTTCCTCCTGCCCCACTCAACCCGGGCGGGCTGGGTCACACTGTGCTTCGCGGTGCGGGGATGGCCTGTACTAACTTCTCCATAAGTGTGTATTTCCCCAGACAGCCCTGGGGAAACAAAGTGCAGCAGGGCTTCGCTTGGCGCTGTCACAGCTAAATGAGTGTGGTGCTGGAGGAGGCAGGGAAACCCAGTATGAGGCGCTCCACATATACGCCCTAATGTGGAGAAAATCCTCTTTGAACCAAAAATGATGAAAGCTCTGGATTCCTTGGTGGATCACTTGGAGGTGGCACAACAGGTGTAGGCAGACCAGCTCACATAAACCAAGGATTGAAGTGGCGGTTCTTCCTGGGAGTCCTTAGAGTGCTTACTGCAGCCAAAGTCAGTAGAGGAGCTGGCAGTAGGGCAACATACAGAAAAGCAATCCAGATGAGTCCTTTGGGCCACCCAGCACCAGGCAGCATGGAAACCAAAAAAGAGCTGTCCAGATGAGTCCTTTGCGCAGTCCAGCAGCCCTTCTCACACCTCTTCTTCCATAAAATTTCTAGACACTGCTCCCTAATACAGGAGCACCCCTCTGTTCACATTTGCAAATCTTGCCCTTAAAGGATCATAACTTATACAACACTCTGACGACCATGCACACTCCCAGGGGTGGCTCCTCCACAATGCCGAAGGAGCATAGCCCCACTGACTAAGAGCCAGCAGCTGAAAAATAAAACAATATTTAATTATCATTTTATTTTTCAGCTGCTTGCTCAGCCAGCATGTGCAGGAAAGGGCGGGGCTGGGCCATAGGAGAGGGGAGAGGGAAGGGGGCGTGGAGTGCACCTAAGTGCACACCTTCGTTTGGCCAGCCGGCTTAGGCCGGCCAAACAGACATGCGCACTTAGGTGTCTTCAACCCAGGTGTGTTGTCCCCCCACCACCTTTGAGATTTGCGGCAGCAGCAGCTGCACTCCTACATGGAGTAGCATGCTACCTGTCTGAAAAGGAGCCTTTGCAACCCACATGTGGTATGAGGTGCTATACACACTACAACACATGGTGCTGCTATGTGGACATTAGCAAAATGGAGTATCGGATGTAGCATATACACAGCTTACTCCAGGGCAGGAAGGTGATAATAGTGGCATTTTATTTTCTAATCCCCTGCAGTCAAGAGGCCATGTGTATCAGCTGGGTTATAAGGAGACTGTCACACAGGAGGTGTTACGGCTGAAGTGCTCATTTGTTCCATTTCAACTAAGGGTTGCTCAGGGATGTGGTGGAAAAAAGTGCCTCAATGTGTTGAAGGAGAGAGCATGGGATTCCAAAGAGTTGGAAGAGTTTGATTTGAACTTACATATTAGCATTGGAAGAGGACTTGTATTGTAAAAATCTGCTAATTTAGTTGATTAACAATAAAACATAGACACAGTTAATTTGTGAGTTTTCAATAAAATGTCAGACATAAGATGTTGAAATGTCACAGATTAATGTACAATACACTTGATAATGCCACACAAAAGCTAACTCAAAACTAGTTCTGCACCCATGCTCCAGGCAAACTTGCTATTCTTGACCTTCAGCAATAGTTGAGGGGTGCTTTCTCTGCTTGGCTTGCACCCATGTGTTAGGGACGCTTGTGCTACCTGTCCTGCACCTATGGTTCAGGGACATTTGCTCCACTTGTCTTGTAGCTGTGATTTATGGTTGCTTGTGGTGTAGGGGTCTTCGCTTTACTTCTCAGACACTTATGTATTACAGACCCTTAGTTTACCTGTCCTGCACTTTTTGGCTTAGGGAAGCTTATTTTTCCTGTCCATCACTAGTTCTTAGAGAAACTTGAACTACTTGTCCTCTGGTTGTCTTTATCCAGCCTGCTTTACCCAGTGCTCTCCTAGCATTAGAATTCCTGCAAACTCTTCCTACCATTTCAGTCCTACTTTGAAAGCATAGCAGACTGAGGTCGTAGAGTCCCGACAAGCTTTCAGTGGTGAGCGGGTGAGATCAGGCCTAAAAGGAAATAGAAGGGTTCACTTCGTACCAGAGACTCTGAAATGCTAGTGTAACCATGGCAAAGTCGGAGACATACCTTGCAGAGCCGTAGGCTTGTCAATAAATTTTCTGTTCATTGCACAGACTTGCACAGACTTAGGTCTGGCACCAAAGTTCAGGGTTGTGATGCCTCAATGCCTCAACAATAGCCGTCTTTTACTTTTTTACAAGTGGTGGCGACCCCTGGAACCTTTGCTACACTCTTCATAGACCCTTAAAGGGAAACGTTGTCCCTCTCCTCTGAATGAGTGTGCCCTATCTATCCTATTTAAATGATACATGAACAGGGGATGTCCAATATGTGCCCAGAATCTGAATCCACACATTATTTAATGATATATACATATGAAATGTGCATATCCATTGATTCGAAATGGAATCCATTTTCTCAGTTTTTGTTTGTCCTAAATGTACGCCACCCACAAGCTATGTCATTACCAGCACGCATGATGACATTGATCCTGATATATTGTACTTTGTAAACTCATATGTGTGAACTGTCAGCTCCTCATATTGGGGCTGACACCACTCCAAGTGCATGATCCACCCTCATTTCAGGCCAAAACACCTCTGAATGAACATATTCGATTTCAGATGCTACTCAGCGCTACAGTATAACATGCCAACCCCCTTGCTGTGGAAGCGGTTGTTTGATGCGCTTCTTGAGACAGATGCAAATCAAAAGCATTGGCTCCCTGCATAATCTATGCCAAGATTTAAGAGCTGCATCCTGAGATATAAACGTGGAATGATGAATGACAAACTTTAACAAGCAATGGAAAGCCAATCGGTCTCACCTATAAGAGCCATTGGGTTTGGCAATGTTTTGAAGCCATGCTTTGCAGTGTGGTAAAAACATAGTAAAAAGAAATCATTGCCAAAGTCAGCAATGCTCATGCTGTACAACATGTACAATATGCAAGGTCTGAGCCAATAGTCTTAAAAGTAAGACCTACTGGCTTTGCCAGTGCTTGTTAGGTCTCGCCATAACACCCCTGTGATTCTGAACAAATCAGATAATCTCCCCATAAGTGAAAAAATGACATTTGTCAAAAATCCAATCACATAAAGAATGCAATTGTGCCCATGTCCATGTCTTATTGAAAATACACTTGGGAGCAGATAATATCTGTTGTCACATTAAAAGCCGATAACATCTGCTGCCACAATAAACATCAATTTCAAAGGAGAAAAGAGCTTTTTTGAAGTGCATGTGGCATAGTAAATCATAGCTACAAATGGCTAGAGGTTCAACAAAGATAACAGGGAAGAAGAAATAAAGACAGTACTTTAATCATAGAACGATCAGTGAAAGGACAGCGATCATGCTGAGGCAATCAGTACATAATCCGTGCTCCAACCAAAAGATGAAGAAGTGAAGCCAGAATGCCCTTCCAAATTAGAAGGCGGAAAATAAGACTGACAATGAAGACAACCGATGGTAAGCAAAGGGTGGGCTCCAAGCCCCTTATTGTGTACATCTCTATCACAAATGAGACATGCAGCGCATGGCCAGTGAAAAGCAAGAGCTAAAAATGATACCAGCTAGCTATCCTCCACTATTGCTTCAAATCTTGTACTAGGGTAAACAAATGGTGAAAATCTATTTTCTGTGATTTTCAGTGCTTGTTGAATAACAATAGAATAAAATACTCTTTCTCCATTTCTCCATTTGTACCAAAGCAATGAAATTGAGCCATTTTTAGGTCTTTTGTGACAGCTTTAGTGATCTACCAAGAGCTTATGTAAAAAGAAACAAAATAATAAGAAATGGCTTTACTTCCACCACCTTCAGCCACTGCTTGCTAGAATTGTCATTCACATTTTTAATCAGTGCATAGGACATACGGACGTAGGGAAAATGAGACAAACCCCTTCAGATATTTCTTTCTCCTTGATGTAAACGTATTAAATAACAGACTATGATAATAATGCTCCACCTTTCTAATCTCAAAGTAAGGACAAAATATGAGGCATAAACATGTTTGTCAATTTTTTATTCTGTAAAAAATTATACAATGCAAAATCATTTGGTTCAATTTTTATGTGATGAAAAATATGTACGCTATATGACTTTTTGAAATAACAAGCTCAATTCCTTACTCAGCAATCACTGAAATGGGTCAGAAACTGCTTAATCCTTTTTGAAATGCTAAGTTTGCAGCTATCAAGTTCTGCTAAGGAACAACTTAACAACAGAGGGCCTCATTTAGAAGGCCCTAGCAGCACACTACGCCACAGGAGCATAAATTTGCCACAGCCCATATTTATAAGGCCACACAGAGCCACTTTGTGAGGTTTTATTATTGCCTTCTGAATATGGACCCTTTTCATGCATATCTCTGCGTGAAAGAGATGTTCCATGGGTGTTGCCGTGGGAGTTCCCATGCAGCACCCATGGAATCTGTAGGAATCTGATCCATTCCCAGATTTACAAGGCTGGGTTGTTAAAGTGTTGCAAGGGGGAGAAATAATATCATTTCTGCCTGTTTTTTCCTCTTTCTAAGTGTGCTGCATTTTGCAGCACACATAGAGAGAGGAAAACGCCATTAACGATTGTTTATTTTCAGGAAGGTGTCCCTTTCCTGCATATAAAAAATCATCCCTTCAATGCAGGCACCCTTGCACCATGGAGCGAAGGTGCCTGCGTTGGCCCGGGGCAGCAGCTTGTGCACCAGCACTGAAGAAAGTATAGGGATACGTTGTATTTCTTAAATATGATGCATCCCTACACTTTCACAATGATGCAGCGTGGCGCAGCAAGCTCGCTTGCAGCACCACACTTCGCCATGTCTCCATAAATGCGGCCCCTAATGTATTTTCGACTCAAAATGTACAAAAGGTAAAGCTTTTTTGACTCACAAAGTACACTTGGTGACTCATTGTGATTCTGAAGGTGAAGGCTGAATAAAAGAGGCATACCAATCTTTCTTCGGAAAGACTGCAACTGTAATAGCCTTTGCAAACTATTGATTGGATGTGGTCTGTGAAAGCAGGAGCGATGTTTGCATACTGAAGGCTGCCCATGACATACAACTTTCACTTTGAAAATGATAGTAGTGCTGACGCTGGTCATGGGAGCCCTGCAATCTGCGCCCAATGCCCCCTTGCTTCATGTCTTTCCTTTTTTTATGAAGCCACTTTGCCAGGCCTGATGCACAAGCATTCAGTAGGATTCACAAGACCAAATTCTTCATCTTTAACATTCTTCATTTATACCCCAGTTGCAGTGCAAAACGAAAAGCAATCGGTGAAACGACCTTTTAGTACATCAGGCCCTGTGGAAATTGTAAAAAGAGCAGTGTTTCAAATTAAAAATGGTTAATGTTCACAATGCCTCTGTAATATTATGCAGCTATGTCTCAATAATCATTAATGGGACACATACAATAATTTATATGCACCCAAACACACAAAACAAACTCCTAGTATCTGAAGACTGGGAGCCTCACATACGTCCATTGGTAGTACTAAATAAATTGCTTTAGCAGAGTATGCTGTTTTGTAGTAGTATGTAGAAACACTGACAGAGAAATATCGTGGTACCAGAAAATTGGATCAAAAATATCGAGGACAAAAATACTGAGAAGGTAAGTACATATAGGTAAGAATAGATTTACTATTCATAACACCATACTTACTTACCATATATATATATATATATATATATATATATATATATATATATATATACGTATATATATATATATACGTATATATATATATATATATATATATATATATATATATATATATATATATATATATTACCAGGTGCATATATTTGGAGTAAAGTAAATCTATGTAAACTAACCATCTCAATATTTCTGTCCTCAATATTTTTGATGCGATATTGTGGTACCACAGTATTTTGCAGTCAATATTAAGGTGGAATACCATTTTTGCTGAAAGTCATGATGCTGTGAAAGATGTGGTGGGAATGCGTCACTGAATTTTAAATGAGGTTGTAGTAGCGTGGGTAAGAACCTTGTCCAATGGGAAGAAAGTATATTGAGGAAGACTGAAAGAATGCTGGTGATATATGGCCTAGTGAATTGATTAATAAATTCGCTGTTTATAATCGGAAATGAACACTGTCTGCATCAGAAAGTCAGTCATATCAGAAAATGAAAAAATGGAGGCATAAATTCACACAGTTGATATTAGACAACTTGTATCTCTAGAGAGATGTAGTAGTAAGAACAGTCGTAGGTCCTCAGATTTAGGACTTGGAGAAGTTATGTAGTTTTTTTTAATCCTTTATGTAATATGAGTATTATTCTTTTTTGTTCCTTTTTTTCTTTTTATAGGATGCCCTGGTGACCACCTGAAGTAGCCGTAATACGGCATCTATTTGGGGCTGTGGGTTGAGCCCCAAGGCTACAGCGGCCCCTGCCAGCTCCCCAGCCAGCACACATTAAATTGATGGTGGGAGCTGGCCATTACATTTGTTCTGTAGTTGTCCCGGTGCCCACTCGGGCCATTTACACATTTTTATTAACTTGGGGGCTGCAAGGGGAACTCAAAGGTCCTTTGTGGCTACTCCTGGCTCCACAGTCATTATTTCTCTCCTCCCGCCTGGGCAGTGGCAAAATTGTGTTCCGTGCCCAGTAGAATGTAGGCAGGGAATGCTCAAACTCTCCCAGGCCTGAAGCAACAGTGTCCCAGTGGATGGGGTTCTAGGGACACTGCACTTACCAGACTTTGAGGGTTGCATTCTCAGGGGCCAAACTATGGCTGGGGAGGGAGGCTGCACGACCCCTCCCTAAAATGTGTATCTTGGCCCCAGGGGATGGGATCCCTGAAGCCTCAAAGACACTTGGGGAGGGATCTGCATGCTCCCACCCCAAAATTTATATCTTGGCCCTTTGGTATAGGGTCCTGGGGTCTCAAAGAGGCTTGGGATGTGGGGCCTGCACATTTCCTCACCGAAATGTATATCTCAGCCCTGTGGGATGGGGTCTCTGTGGCCTAAATTAAGTTCAGGAATGGGGTTGCATGCCTCTCCCAATTTAATGAAAAACGTTCCCTGGGGATTGGGTTCTTGGAGCCTCCTCAAGAGTCAGGGATAAGGGCCTCATGCCCACCACTCCTCCAAAAAATAAATGCACTGAAAACCGCAGCCCTGGCCCACTCCAAAGGCGCAGATTTAAAAACACATTTAGGACCCCACCCCCTTTTTTTCTGTCCCCGCTTGATGGATCACCCAAAAACTTTTCAGGAAGTAGCTGAGTTCAATGACCTTTATTTTGGAAGATTTCGTCAAACAGTGACAAAGTTATCAGCAAACCCAAAAAAATGTTTCCAATGGAAACGTGGTCCTAGCCATAAGTACGCAGTTTTGAAGGTCATTTGGTAATAGATGTACACACACCCACACACATATGCAGAGCGAAATATGTTTTTTACCATTGTTGATTGTGGAGTGGTGCCATGACTCACAAAGGGCAAAGATTTGAGTGGATCATGATGCCCCACCAAATCCTCAGTAATGGTATTAAAGAGCATATTATATACTTCCCATCTTCCTATACGATTTATGCAATGGCCTTTTTCATGTGTATTTATTTTAACAAAAGCTATTTAACCAAAACCAGGATTCAGTAGATTAAATGTGTGTAGTAATGTAAAATCAAATTAAAGAGGCTGACACATTCCAAGGAGAGATGCTTCCTTGAGTAACAAATCTGTTTAAAGAAACCTGGGAGGCAATAACTCTATTTTTCTAATGTGAGTTTACTGTGCTGTGGTAATTAAACCAAATTTGACCTTTCATCTGTTTTAATAAAATTGTGAATGTAAATCAATTTGTACAATTGCTCTAAATAATATGTTTTATTGTACTACATGTATTTTCAGTGCCATTGCATAAAAAAATCTATCTATCTATCTATCTATCTATCTATCTATCTATCTATCTATCTATCTATCTATCTATCTATCTATCTATCTCGCACTGTCTGTATTGTGTCTCGTCTGTTTTTTCACTCTCTAAAGTGACTCTCTATCGCCCACTCAGGAGGGCTTTGCCAAACCTAATTATTCAGCTGGCAAGGCAGCTCAGTGGGCCAACACTGCGCTTGTAATCCCTTCCCCCACCTTTCCCACGAACACAACCAAGTCGCTAATTTCCCCAGAGCTCATGATGTACACACTGGCGAAACAGTTTTTGTTTACTAGACATCACATAGCCCTTTTCAGTTGTGTGCAAGGAATTCCGAAGGGGGAACGTTTATTCACAGATCCCGTTTCTCTTGCTCACTCCCCCACTGTTAAATGAGAAAGGTGTTTGTTGAGTTCGGCCACTGCATTTTAAACAAAGAGAATAAATGGGAAAGTAAGTTCAATTGGTCAATGAGCCTACTGCAGAGAACTTTGTCCCTCACACACGTAAATTCTGAACCCACAGAAAAAGCTAGAAATCTGAAGTTGTGTCGTGCAGGCAGTTAAGGACAGTTAAGTACAAGATGGACAGCGATGCATCAGCAAAAATAAATAAAAAAATAGTCCAGGATGTATTTGTTTGATTGATTTTGTGTTTGTAATACTTTGAAGATTACTATATACATAGTTTTCTTACGTAGTACCTAGTAATCATATATATCTATACGTGTGTGTGTGTTTTACATTTACAAGTTGTCATGATCTGCTGCTTATTCATAATACCTTACCAGCTATTGTCTAGTATTTGATAGTTTACTCCATGATCCTCACTAGCATCACCTTGCAGCAGTAAAATCCAACTGTTGGACAGCTTAATCAGTGTACTGCTGGCTTTATAGTGGGTGGTAACTATGTACGACTCCAACCAGTACTCAGAAACATCTCAAGGATTTGGGGTGACCTGGGCCAAATGTCTTGGAACAGCTTTGAATTTATGATCCAGTTTCAGCTGTTCATTGTCCTCTTTGACCAGGTCTCTGAGAGAGCACAGTCACACTGGTCCAAATTCTAAATGTGTTGACATCTCATATTCAGGGATAGTGATGTGTGTTTTCATATTGTAATATAGTAGCAGCTCACTAAAAGTACTGCAAATAATCTCTGTGACACCCTCCCAGTTCTCAAATGTGAGGTCCTGTTTTGCTCTAAAAGAAACTTTTTTATGGATACTGCATGAAACATCAACACACCATTTCTTTGTAAAATGTCTGTAACAGACTCTCACACGTGACCCACATTAAAAATAAATAAAGGAAAATGGTACTTAAACCAAAATGTTCAAGTATTATTCAAAGTCATCAGGGCAAGAGACTTTAAAGAACAAAGCTGACCACACCGGGGGGGGGGCCTAAAATGCGGGGGCCATGGGCTAGAGCCCACTTTGCCCATGCCGTTAAACGTCTCAGCTAGTACTAGAACGGAAATTGCATCGATTGATAAAGTGAAGGCCAATACTTTTATGATATGTAATTAGTTCTTTTTACCCATATTATCTGTACTATTATCCTCCTGGAAACCCCAAAAACCACAACACAATATTCCAATCATTATTGAGGAAAAAATTTAAATATATCAGGATTTCCAGCAATAAGTGATGTAACAGCTCTTGGTAAAATTATAGCAGAAGCGATATATGCAAATTTGGATATACTCTATTCAAAACGTAATCCTGAGCTGAAGAAGAAATTAATGACACTTCTGTTGTGTGAAGAGAAAGCCCCTTTACGAACATAAGAACAGTAATTTTAGGTACAGTGCTAATCATAAAACACTGGAGCACAAGATTTATATGAAAAAAAACAATTGAACTAAAAAAAATGGCCCATATTAAAGAAAAAGTACTGATAATATTAATTAGCATTCTCTACTTGAAATCGTGGGTCTAATCAGTCAGGTATTACAAGCTTCAGACGATCGAAGCAGGTTTAAACTGCAAAACTATACTTGTGGTTAGAAATTATGATAATTGAGCACCTCTGTGTTTAAGAATGTGGTTATGCATTAAGCTTTAGAGTATCTGGGCAGCAAACCCTTATTGTTAAGTAAAAAGAGTCTGAAATGTTACCTTTACAAAAAAATCAGACCTCTTGCTCAGGAGATACCTATAGTGGTAAGGAGTTGGAAGGTGCTCTGATGAAAACCGGAACCTGAGAATACATTTGAGGAGAGATCGTTAGGTGCAGTATTGTACTGCACTTCTTAAATTAGGAGAAAGACCCTTTTTTGAAGGTCATTACTCTTGTAGTCGAGAGTTTCTCTGCAATGCCACTACCTCGGATATATGTCGTAATCTTCCCCACCAGACCTAGAATTCAGTGACATGTTAAGCTCTTTCAGTAAAGACTATGGATTAAACACCTGTTGGGAGTATTTCATCTATCTACATTTCTCAATGAATAATAATGACATAGGATAACTCACATGAATCAATGAGAAATATCGCCCTCACTTGTGATTTAAATCATTTACTATCTTTTTTGGGAAGATATCAATTAAACTTCTATGCATTGAGCAAGTCTATCTAAACCATCTGAAAATAGCAATTAGTTCTCAAACAACCCACGAAGTTCCTAGCTTAATTAAAATCGTACTAAACATTTTCAAAGATAATGATGAATAATTGGACACTTGGCTTTTCAGTTTTTATCAATAGACCTTCACCCAATCTAATTGTTAGTGTCAGTTCTGAAAAATAAGAAATAGGCAGTGCTTCTTACTACATGTATTTATTTATACTTCATACATTCACAGACCTAAGCATCTGCTAAATATTTTAAAATCATGTGAAATTCTATAAAGAGGAGAGAATGTGTGTCCCTGCCTTTTGGTTTGAGCTAAAAAGGCCACCAATAAATCTAAGATGAGTGTTAATCTGTCCAAAATGGAAATTTACCACTTTCAAATGAGAACATTTCTACATAAGCCTATGAGAATGACCCATCCTAAGTACATGAGTTGGCTTCAAGGATTAGGACTAAGAGTGGGGAAATGAATTATGAGTTGTGAAAAATATATGATTACTCTGCACTTGTACATATTTTTCCTCAAATCAAAAAAGAAAGCTTGGCGAAGCTGGCCACATTTAAAATAAATATCTCATTCAGGAGGGTCCTTTTGAAGCTAGTACTTATTTTGATCATGCAGAACATATTTGTCCAACATAACATCAGTAGTACTGCATCCTTTCTACATCTCCTGGGTAACTACATAAGATAAATGTACTTATAATTAATCTGATGGGATTCTTTTGCATAGACAGTGGTTATCAAGAAGATCTGGTATTGAACCATCTCTATTGAGCCCACATTGCAAAGTATTTACTCATCGGAGAAGGCATGCTCAAGAAAGTTATGAGATGTCCTGCCTTTACTGTAGGGGTGGGCAGAGCTCCTGGAGCTCTACTTCATGGAATTCTGCGGAGTTGGTCGGCCCTGCTTAGTGCTTCTGAGATTGGGCACATTCAGGCCAGGGCAGGATGCAGGGAAAGCTGCTGTTTTCAGGCCTACTGTGCACCCGCCTGCCCGAATGCAATCAGTGCACACAGGGTAGGCCAGTGCTCAAGAGGCCTGGGCAGGCCGTGCACAAGAGTCCTGAAATGGCAGCTTTCACTGAATTTAGGCCAGGGCTGTTTCAGGCCTCTTGTGCACCTGAGTGCACATTAAAGAAAAAAACGAGGACTTACCTGGGTTCTCCCAGGGGGTCCTTCTTGCCAGCGCTGCGGCCTGGCTCTCTGCCTCCCTCTGCCCCCTGTGCCCAGAATCCATTCCGGAGCTGCCGGCAAGCAGCTCTGCCGACATCAGGTGAGTAGTGCACACTGCAGCACTAGTTATGGGCCATACAGCGCAAGCACAGACTGTCTGCACTAGTGCTGTGTGGCCCATAACTGAGCTGAAGTGCGCATGCAGTGAGCTCCGCTCTGCTAGCGGGGCTAGCAGAGTTTTTGGTCAGACTCCGCATTACAAGCAGAGGGCAGAGTTCCAAAAACTCCTTTAGCTCTTCCAGCGGAACAGAGCTCGCCACCCACCCCTACTTAACAGAACTCATCCAGTTGACCACCATGTGTTGCAATTCGTAATCCGATTGACAACTCTAGCTGAGCTTTCTTCCCTACTGGAATCCTTTATATCAGAGTGTATGAAAATTGAAAAGATCCATGATTTAGGAAACTTAACTCTTATGTGTGTTGATGGATTCTGAGAGTTAGAGGTTTACGAGGACTCCCTTTATTTCAAGAGAGACTCTTGCTGTCTGTTCCAGGGAGACTAAACCAGCTTTCTTTTCTACTACCATTGGACCCTGGGCCTCCTGTGATTAATTATACTACTCTGATGAAGGGTAAATAGGATGTCTGTCCCCTGCTTACACCTTGAAAACAGGGATATCTCTTTCACCCTTTGAGAGACTTGTAAATATTTACTTGTAATTTACTAGAGCCACTTTGCATTCCACAGTTGTCTTGCCAAGCAGGTGGTGCTGATGGTCAACAAGTGTTCTCAGCTACTGTGATAAATAGGACACACCAGCCGCTCCCATCTATGGTGACTATACAACTCAGGAGGCTGGCCTTCATGGAAGTATGGCAGCTTTTGTACTGTCACTGTGGGGCCCCTATATTTTCCACGGGGTCCCAATTCTGTGCATGCCGAGCCACCTCGACCTTTTGCCCCTGAAGATTATGGAGTTCTTCATCCTGTCCCCAATAACTAAATTTGAAAGGCAGCCATATCACTCATTACTAACACTTGCACACCTGGGGCCAGATTTACAAGGCCCTAGCGCCACTTAGGGCCAAACAAGCATCATTTTTTGTAGTGTCAAGGAGGCCATTCTTCTTTGCCATATGTACAAAGTGATGCAATGCTTGCATTGCACCACTTTACGCCCCCTTGTGCCACATTATGCGTGTACCAGGTATAATGTATGCAAGGGGGGGGCGTTAATCCACTGGGAGGCCCGTAGAAATGGATCAGTGAAATTTACAACATTTACAACATTTCGATGCGCCAGTTTTAGTGTCATTTTTAACACCTGCTCAGAGTAGGTGCTAAACTGACATGCCCATTACTTTCAATAGACATCCCTTTACTTTGCAGGATTAGCCCCACAATTTATGGTGCTAACCCTGCAAAGTATCACAATAGCATCATAAATTTTGATGCTATTGTCCTAACATGCGCCATGGTGCGGCGTATTGTAAATACGGCAAACACATGGTGTTGTTAGGGGGCGCAAGAAAAGTGGCACATCACAGCTGATACACCACTTTCTTGTAAATCTGGCCCATAGTTAGCAGGTGTACTTTGTTATAAATGTTGGAATAAGGAGGATTTGACCCTCCATCTGTGACAAGAAGGCAGGGTACTCTTCTACCTTTATTACAACGAGTATTGCATTGTGAGGTGTAACAAGTTCCATTTCAACCTTTTATTTATTATGCAATAACAATAAAAATTATTGAAATAATTTAAACAGTAAAATTAGAAATTTGTTCTATACCTATTTACTTAGGTTTAAACATGCATGCCCAGATTTACTAACATTTTGCAATGTGGTTGTGCCACTTTTGCGTCACAGGCATAACACAAAATGTATTTTGGGATTTACTAAGGCAGGCAAATCAAGTCTGGCATTCTGCAGCACACATACAAAGAAGAACATACCTCTAAGAATATTTTTGTGCAGGAAGGGATCCCTTGCAGTACAAAAACTATTTTGACCACAACACAGTCAGTCTTGAGTAGTGGTGCAAGGATGCCTGCATTTGCGCTAGGCTGCCACAAGTGTGACAGCGCAAGGAGAGTCATAAGTGCACCATATCTTAACAAATATGGAGCACATCTGCTCTCTCCCTTTAACATAACACAGTACAGCAATTTTCCTTGATATGCTGCATGAAAGTTTAGTAAATCAGGGCTGTGGTCCATTGGATATAACAGACACATGAGATTCAACGTCCTAAATGTAAGCAAGCTATCCATAAATATGTACATATAAATTATTTAATAGAAAAGCAAAACAATTGCAAAAACAATTTTTGAACTACCTGAGTGTTTCTAAATGCAGCTTCTGTAGTCTTAAATCGCACTATGTATGGCAATTAATGCTTTCTGAACCTTGCAACTTGAATCTGATTTTTAAATTGATTCTCCAGGACACACTCTGTGAGATTACATTAAAAAGTACTACAGTGAGATATTTCATTGAAAAGTGTTTTTATGTTTTGGAACTAGAAGAATCCTGACATATT
The DNA here is from genome assembly GCF_031143425.1 of Pleurodeles waltl. Classification (NCBI taxonomy): domain Eukaryota; kingdom Metazoa; phylum Chordata; class Amphibia; order Caudata; family Salamandridae; genus Pleurodeles; species Pleurodeles waltl. The sequence continues at coordinate 1,503,481,253 of NC_090445.1, read as the reverse complement.
GAGCAGCTAAGAGATAAGACTACAAGAGTTGGTTCAACCTCCCCCTCCACTCACCACACCAGGAAATATAGCTGAGGCAGCTAAAATGTAAATGTTGAGATAGCACTTGCTTTCTTCAACTACAAGGAGGTGTGAATGCCCACAAAAGGCGACAAGATTAACTAAAGTCTGTGGTAGGAATTGCAAGATCAAGGAAAATTCCTGCTCTTAAACTATTTTCATCAGAACTACAGCACTACTTGTAAATCTTATATATACCAAAAGGAAATCTACTGTGCTGTCGGGTGACAACCTTCTATAAAGAATTCAATGTTTCTGTTTGCCTGAGGCTTATTTCTTGTGTTTTTAGTTTTATAGGGGTTTAGCTGTTTGACTTAGTGAGTTGAACAATCGCTGTTGAAAAATGCTGCTCTGTCATAAATGAAATTCCAACAAGGTAGTCTCAGCCTTCCATACTTCTGAGGTCAGTAAACTGAATACCATAAATTAGGTAAAAGTGAAAACTGTTAATTATAGAATATGGTAAGGGCCAAAACATTGGTAGATAATGCTATAAAAACTTCATTTAAAATATAATGTATTTATCATGATGAGTCTAACCTCCGGAGTTTAAAATCCTAATGATTATGTCGTTTGCAACAAAGGTTGAAGTCTTCATAAGGTATAGTTAGGAATAAAGTCTTCCCTCAAATTCTTTTTGCCCAAAAGTAAGTTGTTTTATTTCCTTTAATTTCTCATCGAAAGAAGTATAGCTTGTATCAGGTATTCATCAATGTTACATCAATTGTTACATTTGAAAGGATTGGTCTTGAAATACCTACATAGATCTCACTTTTATGTAACAAAGGATTCAGCTCAAAGGAGCCAATGCATGTTTTGTCTTACGGGGGCATGCACACCTAGGGCTTTTTCAAGGCCTGGACCTTTGTATTGTTCATTTGACAAAAGAGTTGAACAGTTTTGTTTCAAGACCTATAATCACTTTGTTATTAATCCTGCAAATAGGAGATGAGCTTGAGATGAAAATCGTGTCAGGAGTGTGTATCTGTGGTCCACGTGGTAAACCAATATCTGGCAGACCGTGAGTGTGTTGGACCTCTAAAAAGTAAGAATAAAATGTAATTTGTCTTACTTTTTAGTATGCTTGCTCTCATTTGCTTTAATTTTCCATCCAATACGGTAGTGGAAGATTTCCCATACGAACTTCTATATAAGTTAGGTACGAGCTCTTGAGGTATGCAACTGTAAAGAACTTAAGTGGTTTGTTGTGACTTTGGGAATTCTAGGTGTTTGTGAAACTCACAGTTCCCCTGCCTCATATACAGGTGATAAAACAGTGACGTTTCTGCTGGTGGAGCCTCAGGTGCCTTCGCGGGTGGAAACCTTTGACCGCTGTACCATGCTCTACAGGTCTGTCTGGTAGAGTACAGTAGAAGACACGCCTTGTTCATGGTGGTCCTTATACGTACATTTTTCCTGTTCGAGAGGGCCAGGAAATGTCTGGCAGCCCCCAAACGGAAATAATACAAATAACCCCCCACACACCGGGAGTAGAATCTCAGCGCATCAAAGTTTGCTTTTTGTTTTTCAGAAACATCCTCCCACGAGGAGTTTGTTTCAGAATAACAAAAACATATGCCGAGCTTGGCCAAAGCACATGGCACGCTCTCAGCATACTTCTTTGCCTTCATTGCAAGTGTTGCACCAGTGGAAGCAGAGAAGGGAGAGAGATCACCTGCTGGATGACGGGATCTCTAAACATGGTGCAAAGTCTTCTACCAGGAGAGTAGAGGCTAGGGCCTCGGCAGACCTTTAGGCTGGTAGTGCACTAGCCCAACACAAAATTAGGCCCTTAGTTCTCAAAAAGGATAAACGGTATAACAGTTGTTTGTGTCTCTCCCACAACTTCAGAATATCTATTGCTAGTTACCAGTGTGGAAACTAGGGACATCATGTCTCCTGCAGTCAGGGATTACCAAGATATCACCACAATCTGACTGTTCTGATGTCTAAGATATTGTAACTTTTTGCAAGAAAAGTTTGTCAACATTCAGAAAACATGTTTTTAAGTATGACTTGTGCCTTGTTTTAAGATGGATTGACAGTCAAGACAAATAACATCATATGAGAAAAACAACTGTTGCCCAAATAAGTCTCCTAGCAAAAATATAACTTAAAATCTGTTTAGTGTTTATAGGTTTAAGGCTTTCTATTAGCTATCCTATTTTCTCAGAATAAGAATATGCTAGATGCTTTTCTATATCTCAATATGGAATGGTCGTGGTCCTTTTCTATACTTTTTCAATTTTAAATAGATGTAGGCAGTGGCAGCTTCTTCGCTCTGGCGAAGGAACGTCGCCTCCGTGTCTGAGCCAGCAGCAGAAAAATGAAATGATAGTTGACTATCTTTTTATTTTTCTGCTGCTGGTACAGTCAGCAGTGTAGGGAGGGGTGGGTCTAGGGCACGGGAGGTGGGAGTGGGGAGGAGGAGAGAGTGTGCCACTAAGTGTGCCAGTGTGTATGGCTGACTGTCTCAGGCCTGCCAAATACACATGCTCACTTAGGTTTCTCCAGCCCGGATGTGTTTAACAGCTGGGCTGGAGAAACTGCACAGACCCCAGGGCTGCATCTGAGGGGCAGTCTGAGCCGCTCAGGCTAATCCTGGTGCTGCTTGCATGCTAAGTATAGCATGAAAGCAGTGCCAGAATTGTTGGGGAGCCTGTGCTGGTGTCCCAGTGAATGCTGGGGCACCACATCGATGAAAGAGGAGTGATGAATGAGGCTGCGGCATCCGTGAAGGTAATTTAATATATTTTATTTTTTTATTTTCTCCCCTCCGTGTGTCCCCCCCCCCCTCCGTACTTTCCCCCTACCCTTCCCCTTTGTGATTTCCGGCAGCCGCCGCTGGATGTGGGTATAGATTTTCAGTTTTCTAGAGCGTGCACCAAACCCGCAAGGGTGCCAGAAGGCTGCTAAACTGCTGCAATTTAAAATCACTGCCCCACCAGATGATAATAGCTTCAGAGATCAAGAAGCAATCAGAGTTCGTATAAGAGGAGATTATCTGAATTAACCTTTCAGAAATGAACTGGATAGTAGCAATGTCTGCCGTTCATAGCCCGACTGTGGCAGCAAGTACTATTTGAATTAAAGATATTATTATTCTAACATTGGATAGCATCAGATAATTCATTCAGGGCCATGAGGTTGGTTTCTGTTAGCCTCCTGCGCCCCTCCATCTCTACAGAAATCTCTCTTTTATCCTTCCTCCATCTTCTGCCAGAATGCACAAATTGTTGTTTTCTTTTGAAAGAGAGTTCTGAAAGACCTGTTCTCCTCTTGCCAGGTGTGAGCTGTTAGTAAACAATCCCCAGAGTGTTCAGTTCAGGCTCGCTTTTGGGTGAAGGACAGAAAAGCATTTCCAGAGGAATGCTCGGCAAACAAGCTTAGGCAAAGCTAATAGGTCTCACTGGTGGGGCCTATCATATTTGCCAATGCCTTTTCTTAATGCTGTATAATGTCAGAGAGAAAAGCAAAATAATTTACCAATTGCTCTGCAGTATTAGTGAAAAAACCCAAAAAAGATGGGATGATCTGACATGCTGCATCATTACTATGGCACATACGTGAATCACAATAGATGCACTTGCCAGTTGAATTTCTCTGGCACCAGTTTCCTTGGTTTTTATTTATGAATCCAGGATGGCACATGCTATTTGGATTGGTAAATAAAAAGCAAAGATTATGTACCTGAAAGTGGGGAGGGAGAGATGTCCACGACAGAGACACATAGAGCGCACGGGGTCATTTGAAAGGAGTACACAAGAGAGATTGAGAGAGCTAGAAAACAAAACACGTGCACTCTCATGGAATACTTAAAAAGAAGAAAAGTTGTTCCTTAAAAGTGATCAGTGGAAAGACACAAGTCAGTCAAATGAAAAGGATGGTAACCAGGCTATACTGCAAGGGAGCGATAAACAAAAGATGGACAAGGCAAGCCATCAAATAAAAACCAAACAAATGTGAGAGTGACAATAAAACCAACCAATGGTAAGCAATGGGTGGGGTTTTTAATGCCCCTGTAAGTTCTTGCCAAACCCACAATAGGTCGTTTGCAAACAGACAGATTGTGTTGTATTATGACTCGACTTAAAAGTGCAAGTGCAATTTTTTTAACTGAATGACAGTTAAAATAGGTAATTTTAAATGAATAAGACAAAGTACCTAACATGATTTCCCTTTGTCGTTTAAGCTCAATTGTTCCTTTAAATATGGAAGAGCTACATGTGTCTTGCAGTAGGTGAAAATTACATCTGAATCATGTTTCTCATTTGAATGTGTAATACTCTGTTTTCATCTTAAGTACAACACAAAATCAGGTACAAACTAAATTTCAGATTCCTAGGGATGAATTAAATTCATATTCACCTGTTGTATTTCCACAGGTAAATTCACCAGGTAATACAGAATTAAATTTGTGCCAGGAAAAACAACACATTTTCTAATTTTGCAGTTTGGAAAGGAGAAAAATATGCAATATTTGTGACTTATCCCTCATTCTGATCAGCAGAACGCCTAAGGTGAAGGTGTAGGAAACTGGATTACTCGTTGACCGGGTGAAACCCTACTCGAGAAGCAACCACAATCTCTATCAGGGTGAAACACGAGCAAAATCCTAAATTAACCTGTGCTTAACCCTCTGGTAGCTTGGCACAAAGCAGTCAGGCTTAACTTAGAGGCAAAGTATTTATGCAGAAATTCCAATAGTAATAAAGTGAAAACAAAACACAAGAACATATCCAACACCAATTTAGAACAAAAGAGTAAATTGTAATAAATTATTTGAGCCCAAAACAACAAAAAAATCAAATAGAACCAGAGTTATGGAATTTCAAAGTTCTAAGTAACAATCGTGCCTAGAAGCATAAAGTGACAGCTGTCATTATCTGGTTCGGTCATTATGGAACAGAGTCACAAGTGCAGACTGACCACAATATACTGCAGTCCGGATACAGGGACAAGTAAGGCCCACTGAACAAAGCACCTTAAGTCATGGTTGTAGAATGTTGTGAGATACTGCGTTGAGGATGCGTCACCACAGTGGCAGCTCCAAAGAAGCTTAGGGCTTAGATGTCCTGCTCTGTCCTCAAGGATGCCGTCAATGATTGGCTTGGCTTATGATGCGAAGGCCTGTGCCAAGAATGCATCATGCAGCTCAGTTCTACAGAGACTGTGGGCTGCGATGCACGGTTTGGCATCTGGCATCCATCAGTCTGCTGTGGTTCCAAAGTTGACATGAAAGGAGTTGCATTGCATTGCTTTGGTTCCAACCACAGCTGGACAGGCAGAGAACCTTCAGACCTATTTCTAAGGGTCCTGGACTCAGGCGGTACCACTTGGGGGGGAGGGTAGGACTCACAGAATGTAGAGTCCAGGTGCTGGAGTGAAAATGGTTGGAGTCCTTTCTGTCTCTGAGGCTCTAATCGGTAGGACAGCCAACACACCCTTATAATCTCTCTGGTGGTCCTCTGTTCAAGATACAGGCCCAGTCCTTTCACTCCAGCAGTAGGGCAGCAGGGCAGCAGAGTAGCAGTCCTTTTGGCAGAGCAGTACAGCAGTCCTTCTGACACTTCCACAGATTTAGAGGCGCAGTGAAGAGTTGGGTCTGAGGGTCCATTATTTATACTTGAAGCCCACTTTGACGCAGGAGAAGGTCTAGAGGTTCCCTCCCCCATAGGTGCTTGGAATTTCCTGTCTTCCTGCCCTGACCCTAGCTTTTCTAGGGCCACAAAAGACTATTGTCAACCCCCTTGAGTGTGTGCTCAGGCAGAGCCTTTGTGATGTGCAAGTGTGGTAGGTTACAGCTCCTTCCCCCTTCAAATCAGAAATGGCTCACCCTACCCATATCTGTTCCCCCTTTGTCTCACTGTCTGGGAACAATACTCAAAGACCAACTGCTGCCTACACTTAATCATTTGATCCCAGGTACAGGCTACAGGAACCAATTGGTTAGCACCAGAAAATGCCAACTTTCTAAAAAGTTACATTTTCAGGATTGTAATTTAAAAACTGACTTCATGGTTAAGAAGGGTTGTATATTGCAATTATTTAACATCAAACTCGCCATTGCTACCTGCTTTCAGTTGAAATTTAGAACTTCTTAAATGCAATAAGGTAACCCAATGCTATCCTATGGGACAGGTAGGCCTTGCAGTAGTGAAAAACAAATGGAAAAGGTTTTGTCTACCAGGACATGAAAAAGTTAAAAGTAAATATGCAAGTTTTTAAATACCCTCAAGCCTGCCCTATAGGAGACATATATATTAAAAAGGAAGGTTTAAGCCACGCAAAAGGTTCATTTTGGCTGGTTGAATTTGCAGTTTAACACTGCATAGACAGGCTGCAATGGCAGGCCTGAGACATGTTTTGAAGGCTACTTAGTTTATCTCCCTGGGCACAGGTAGTACCACTTTACAAGGGACCTACAATTATATTAAAAGTGTAAATTTTGTGTAAGCCAATGTTACCTTGCTTCAAGGAGAGATCACAAGGTCTTTAGCACTGGTCCGCAGAGTCCTAAAGCCAGCCAAATGAATGGAAGCTGGGAGGCAAAAAGTTGGAGGAAAATCATCTAAGGATGTCAGGTTCAACAGAAAGCAACACCACAAAATGGGAAAAAATGCACCCCGTGATATTGATACTTCTCTGGACATTTTTACTGCAACCAAATACTGAAGCCAGCGTAGTGAGGACTTCGGAAATGTTTAAATATTGCTTTCTTTCATATATGACTTGCACAAATATGAACATAATTCAATACAAATCTTATAAACTATGTATTATAGGGCCTGGTTTAGAGTTTGGTGGATGTATACTGTGTCACAAACGTGGAAGCTATTCTGTCTACTCATATCAAAAGTCCACTTGTCATACAACGGCCAAAATAGATATCTACTACATTCTTGACGAGATATCCACTACATCGAGCTCTAAATCATACTTTTTTAGATTTCCAACATCAAGTTGATGATGGTGAAATATACATGCAACATCAAGAGTGTATAGTACTTTAAATAAATGTATTCATTCATTGCCGTGGGTTTCATGACTGTCAGGTACACCCTGGTCATGGGGTGGCTGCAGAGATGTTTACCTATATAGTGCTGTGAAGTCTACATGTAACTTGTAAATTGTATTATTGATACTGCTTTTAGCTAAGGATGAGTAGTGTATGTTAAATAAATAAATTGTGAATGTGACTTTTAGGAGGAAGTGCGACAGTATGATGCGACTCAGTTGGGCATTTTCACAATAGGAAGAATTCTGTGGTATTCCCAAATGGACACAGTGATCCAGCCTGGCAGACGTCTTCCTTTCATACAACAAGAGAAGCCAGCCTGATGTACAGTTCTCCCAATGGGAGGTGTCTGTTTTTTTCTTTACCTTCTGCACGTGTTGGTTTATGCTGTACATGCTCACATCTGGTACTTCACCAGCAATAGCATAAACAGATCAAAGAATCCTGACAGATGAGGTAGCAGCTTAATAACATCATACTTTACTCATTATTGTATACCTAGGCAGCACCTTGCAGAAGGGGTGAACCGGAGATAAAGGGAATTTCTCTTAGCACAATTGTGATTGCCCACTTAGGGACCACTGCTGCCAGAAATTAGAAGTTGTGTCTCTTAGCTTTAGAAGGAATACATTTATTCCCTTGTGCCTCAAATTCTGAATATGAGCATTTGATATATATATATATATTAGACCTATTGGCCTTTTGGTCACCACTAGGTTGTTATAGTTAGGACCTAGTTTCTATTGAGAAAGCGTTTTTTGACTTGCTAATATTTTTGGCGCTCCTTGACGAATCTTCAGAAAATTTTCCAAAACAGTCACGTAAACTTCTGTATGGAAAGTTGGTGTGATCCCTCAAATGGGGGCTGAGAAAAAGAGGGGGGTCAAGAAAGGTGTGTTTCCAATGTTAATTTTCATAGGGATTTTGAACTGGTCTACATTCCGAACCACTGGATGGAATTACCCCAAATTTGGCATAAAGGTAGCTCTTTGTCCAGAAAGTGACCTTTTTGTTATTTGGCATAAACCCATTCAGAAGTTTTTGAGAAATTAAAGACATTTTTTATTTGTGTATATATAGGGGCGCGAAGGCTCCGCAAACCCTCCCGATTTCATCTGAGATCTGTTTGGCTGCCAACACTTCAACAAAGAAGTGTTGGCAGCCATGTTGGGACTCAGCTTCACCCAAGTCCCAGACAAAAATGAAACAAATAAGAAAAGGAGCCAGGATGGGGACCCCCTGACCCCCTAACTCTGGTGCTTGGGTCCCAGATGGACCCCCCCCAAGGGCTTAAAAAGCATTTTATTTTACAGTTTGGCACGGATCAGCTGAATTTTATTTTTAAATCAGACACTGGCTCCTGCACTTGTTAACAGCCTCTAGGTGGGACAGGTCCCGAGGACAATTACATTTTGAATGGGGGGGGTCACCCAGCCCCACGCAGCCCTGGGGACTGCCACCTTCCTAGGGCACAATTACTAATTGAATGCAGGGGTGCCCAGCAGCTCCCCATACAGCCCCAGGAACCGCCATCTCCCCGGAACTTTCAACAAATGCAGTGCAGTGGGCCGCACGGCACACCTCCGCAGCCCAGGGGGCTGCCACCGCTCTGGAACTTTTAATAAATACAGTGTGGGGGGCACTTGGACCCCCCCAAGGACCTCTGGGAGCAACACCTCCCCAGGGCTTTCAATAAAATCAGTGCAGGGGGCCACCCGGGGACCGCACCTCCCCTGGGCTTTAAAGGAATATGATGCTGGGGCAGTGCTCCCCTGCCACATCCCCAGGGGCTGCCACCTCTCCTGGGCTACAATAAAAGAGTGAAAGGGATCTGTTTCGGACTCCCAAGCCCGGGTGACCACCACCTCCCCGGGGCAAGGGCACCCCTGTCCCCCTCTTGGAGCCAATAATGACCCTGAGGACCATCAGCTCCCACGGCTGGCTCCTGCTATGTCCCGGGGCGTCAACCCCGAGACATAGCTGTTAGCTTTTGCTTGGGGGGAGCTGACAGCTCCCACCAAGCAAAAGCAAACAGAATCTGCTTTCTGACAGCAGAAGCTGCCAAACTGCTCCCGCTGGCAGAAAGCTGAGTTTTCAGCTGTTTCTCTGAACGCAGACAGGCATGCAGGGAAAGAGATGAAAACATTGCTCCCACAAGCAGGGAGCTGCTATTTAAAGCAGCTCCCTGCTTGTGGGAGCAATGCTGGCTCCCGCAGGATGTGGGGAACCAACTAGGACTGCGGGGCCCTTAAGGCTCCCCCCAGGGTCCTGTCACACTCTCTCTCTCTTCCATCCCATCAAGGGATGGAAGAGAGAGAGAGAGTTATTGTCATTGCAATGGTCTCTCCATGTAGTGACTTCAAAGAGTAAAACTAGCAAGATGTTTGGGACAAATGCTTTACTTAAATTTGGATGCAGAGTGGAACAGAGTCACTTCTGGGCTAATGGTGAAGGTCTTGTGGTATCACTCAGTAGGCTGAAGGTTCAAATCCTAGTATGGCTTGGCAGTGTGTTTATTTACTAGTGTTTTGACTGTTAAACCTTCCTAGTGATGGAACATTCACATTTCTTTCCAATCACTTCCGTGGGTTAACTGACATAGATATGTCTAGAAGCCTCACAGCAAGGAGTCACCTCTGACCTAAAGGTTGATGTCACAGACTCTCACACTGAAAGTTGCGGGTGCTGCTCCAGGTGTGCCCCTGGTCATTTTCCTTCTTTAATTTCTGTGAAACTTAAAAAGTTTAAGGTTCATACTGAAAGGTGATCTCACTCTTTTTAATTGACAAATACATTTTCTTTTCAATTTGTCCAGAAATATCTCAACCTAAGCGTACCATTCATCAAAGCATATCTCTCTCCCTTTCACTCTCTTTCTCTTTCTCTCTCTCATTTTCTCTTTTTCCGTCTCTTTCTCCCACTCACATACCCACTCAGACCCTTATGCACCCACTCACAACCCACTCAGACACTCACACACCCAATCACAGACCTACTCAGAACCTCATGCACCCATTCACAACCCCACTCATACCCTCACACACCCAGTCACTGACCCACTTAGACACTCACAGAACCAATCACACACTCAACCACCCAATCACAGATCAACTGAAACCCTCACGCACCCACTCACAGACCCACACAGACACTGACACACCCACTTACAGACCCACTAAGACACTGAAGCACACACTCTCACACCCAGACAGACACTCTCACAACCACTCTCACACCCAGATACACCCTCTTACACCTATTCTCACATCCAGAGAGACAGGCAGGGGCCAGGTTCAGCTGCGAATGGCCAAAGGCTGTGCATAGGTTGGAGTTGGGTGGTTAGGGGCTTTGGCCGGAAGCGTCTAGTTGTGGGTCAGGCCTTGCGGGCAACCCCTGCTCCATAGGCCGTGCACAGCATGGGGTTGGGTGGTTATAGGGGGTCAGCCACAGCATGGCTACAGGCTGCAGTGGCTTGATTAATGTATAGTAATAAAAATTACTTCAGGCTAAAAAAAAGAAATTCACTGAAAAAAAAGGTTACAGGGTCATTATAGTTAGGATAGTTAGGAAATAGAATTAAAACAACATAGAAATTCACTTAAAAAAGCAAAAGTTACAGGGATGTTATAGTTAAGCTCACATTTTTAACTTACAAAGCCATAGAAATTCACCTGTTATAATTAGAGTTATCTCAAGTTACTGTAACTCATGTCCTAAGGTAACTATAACTCTTGCCCTCACCATGCACTACTAATTACCCCACAAATTACGGCGCTCCTGACATCTGTGATAACAACATTGATAATATCAATGTAATATTTGCAGTAAAACATTTTATGAAAAAACTGTTCATGGCAGTGGGTGTGAGTTATAGTTACCTTAAGGCATGAATTATAGTTACTTGAGATAACTCGAACTATAACAGGCGAATATCTATGGTTTTGTATGTGTAAAATTAGCCTATCCATAATGTCCCTGTAACCTTTGTTTATATATATATATATATATATATATATATATATATTTATATATATATATATATATATATATATAAATACATTAAAATAAAAAACAAATGTACCCATCTGCTGCTTATCCTAACAAATGTTACCACCTCCCCACAATCCATCATATCCTGAAAACCACCACCTACTGTATGTGTCAAAGGTGCTCTTCCAACTATAAAAATGATTTCTCTAAACTAATAAGCTGGTCTTTGGAGCTTTTAAAATGTTATTCAAAATCTACACACAAAATCCGGAACAGGGCTCAGCTTCAAATTCTTTTCTCTATGTGTTCCCACTGAAGTAGCACTTTCGTTGTGACAGATAAGTAACAGTATTCCCATCCAGGCACGCTGCACTTATAGATTCTGCCTGGCCTGTCTTAAAAGCAATTCACAAACAACTATGCTGGTTATGGTGAAAGAAATCAATGTCACGTTTCAAATATGTGCCCACCTACCCAGATGAACCGTCACAGCACCAAAAACACAAATTATGTATTACAAGAATGGAGCAGGCCCACCCTGGCCCAATTATGTCCCATTAACATGCATTTAATTAATGATGAACAATGTGGGTTAACATTCTGGTCTTCAATTTTGCAATCTATTCATTAAGTTCATCAACACAGTTGAATTATTTTCAAAATTATTCATTATTAAATTATCCAACCATGTATAAAAAGAAAAATACAGCCAAGGCATGTTGTTCCGAAAACCAGAACTTACTCAGTTCTTTCACTATGCAATAGTTCTGCTTGATTTCTGACATTTGCGTTTCTTGCTGTGTAATAGTCATTTGTTATCTGCTCACATCTATGAAGGACTTGCATTATATTTCGTTCTGGGTATGTCAAAAGAGTCAAAAGAGTCACGACGTGGTCACAAAACTCAAAAGTAAGAAATCGAACAGAATTATTGCATAAAGAAAGCCCTGAAAAAGATCCAGCCTGGAGCAGATCATGTTGGCTGTGTTTTACCTTTGTCTTCAAAGCACCAGACAGATTGAGCTGAAAGCTTTGCTCCTCTCTGAGCTACAACAGGCTTCTTTTTTGCGACATGACATTGTGGCCAATGGCACATTGATGGGTGAAATAATGTCTCAGATGGGGTTTGAAACTACCCTAGATGTAAGGTACCCATCCCTGATATCCTTTCTATGGAATATATTAGGTCAGTTGTACACCAAGCCAGAAACGGGCTAATGGAACTTCTCTTTAAATAGATTCCTAATAGTAGCAAAACCAGCTGCCTTACGACATTGACTACAAAATTCACTCATAGTATACAATTATCTGATGACTGTTAAATTGGAAAAATAAAGTGTGTTTTCTGAGTTCTGATTAGCACCCTAAAGCTGGTCACTATTCAGTCCATGAAAATAATGTGTAGAATGATGTAATTCACGACTGAGCAATGCATTTTATGTCAATAATAAAGAAGGTCTCTGGTAATACAAAAGTGGGGAACATTGGGATAACTTGCAAAATAAGAGTAGGCATCAACATTTGGACTAAATATAGAGAAGCTATTTTCATTCTTTTATCCCTGCAAAATGCAAGAAGAGGAAGGCAAAGAACCAAAGACTTTTCTCTAAATGTGGATTATCAGATAATGTGTTATATACAGATTAACATTCTGACTCCTCTATCTCTGAAGGTGCTGGTTCATGGGTATTGAGGAATCGTAAATCTGTGCATCGCCAAAAACGAATGCCATGGCGTTAGCATGGCAAAATGAGGAGGAATGCTTTTATTCATCCTCGTGTTTTGTTTTTTCTATGTGTGCTGCTCTCTGCAGCACACATAGGAGAAGCAAAATGCCATGGATGATTGTTTATGTGCAGGAAGCTTTCCCTTCCAGCACATAAACAATCTATCCCTTCAAAGCAGACATCCTTGCACTAAGACGCAAGGATGCCTACGTTGGCGCAGGCAGCTTAATTTAGCACCAGCGCAGGAGGAAACACAGGGGTGTGTCGTATTCCTGTAAATACAGTGCATCCCTGCGTTTCAAAAGTGGTGCAGTACAGCACTGCTTTTTTTGGCACAGCACAGCGATGCACCACTTTGCCATAAATCTGAGCCAAAGTTCTATCAATTAGGGGAAATGGCAGTGTATGTGTTGCTGCATGATCTCTCCACTGCTTTCAGCATTAGCCATTACAAAACTTTCCTCAGCAATCCTCTCTCCAGTCAGAAACAACGTGACACTGGGCTGTCACAGAAATGAGGCAGAAATGGCAGTGTGTGCTGTAGTGCTGTGTAACGTTTCCGATGCTTTTAGCATTAGCCATTACAAACTCCCCTCAGTAATGCTACTTCCAGTCAGGAACAAAGTGACGCTGGCCTAACCCTGAAATTAGGTCATACATTAAAGGTACAGCGCTGAGGAGCTCAAAGTAGACATCTTGACCCATATTTATACTTTTTTTGCTCCGCATTTGCATCATTTTTGCTACGCAAATGCGGTGCAAACTTAACTCAATATTTATATTTTGACGTTAGACATGTCTAACATCAAAATATTGGCAATTGCACCATTGTTTAGATATGTGAACCTACCTTGCTTCAATGAGATTCAAAGTAGGCGTTACCATGTATAAAATGGAGCTATCCCCACAGCCCCATATTTATCCCCGTGCTAAAATGAGACTTGGGTGGGAGGAGGGGCTAAACAATAGTGGAAAGCTTGCTTTGCACCATTATTTAACGCCTAGGTCAGACCAGGCGTTAGTGGACCTGTGGACCCATTTCCATGGTCAGACACCACGGAAATGGGTCCACAGGTGCCCTGCCCAAGCCCCAGAAACACCCCCACCAGAGGGACACCGGAGGATGGGGACCCCATCCCAGGTAAATAGGATAAGTAGAGGTAAGTATCTTTAAAACATTTTTAAAGTGCCATTGGGGACCCTGAAATGGGCCTTCCTACATGGCACAGGGTGCAGTGGCCATGCCCAGGGGACCTTTGTCCCCTGTGCTGGCCACTGGATTGGTGTGCATGAATCCTGTCTTTTCGAAGACAGGAGTCACAGCCTAATGTCATTTTTTGGAGCAAAACCCCCTCCTCCCATACCGCCACCCCCCCAGCTAGTGCCATTTTTTTTTACACTAGTGCACCCTTTGCACTGGCTTGCAGGATTCCATAAATTTGGTGCCTGGCTGGCGCTCTTGAATGACGCAAGCCGGCACTATACTTTTTGACCCAAAACTGCATTTGCGCAGTTTTCTGTCAAAAAGTATAAATATGGACTCTTGTGTCAGATCTCATAAGTAGTAAGCTGCCACCAATATAACATATGTATACACAAAGCCCACGCTCACACCATGGGGGAGGGGCAGGAGTTTTAGTGTCAAGATATTTATTTTAATGGGAGGTTAAGAGGCTGAGAGGACCTGCTTGAATTAGAACCTGTGTCTACCAGGCAGGGGCATAGCTTCAGGAGGGTGTTTGGGGTGTACAACCACCCTTATAAATATATTTTGTCATAAATAGTTGTCTACAGGTGCTTTCAGTTGGGTTTGGTGTGGTGACAAAAACGCACTCTGTGTTTGAAAAGACTTAAAAAATGTTCGGTATTTCACAAACAAATGTGCTTTCTCTCACTTAGTACCCCTACCAATCCGCATTTCTCTCCATTTCTGCTGCACCTTAAACCTCTCTCGTGCACCCAGCTTGTCATATAAGGCATTTTAACATTATGTGCAAGCATAATTGTTGAGAACTATAAAGTTCATCCCCCCACACATACTAATTTTACTGACCGAGCTATGGGCCAGATGTACAAACCGTTTTGCATGGCGCAAACTGTGAAATTCGCAGTTTGCGCCATGCAAAACGGCCATTGCGATGCACATTACCATTTTGCGAGTCGGTACCGACTCGCAAAATGGGAATGCAACTCGCACATAGGAAGGAGTGTTCCCTTCCTATTTGCGATTCGCACCGCGATGCAGAATTGCTTTGTAACTGCGAACGCGGTCGCAAAGCAATTCGCAGTTAGCACCCATGTCAAGTGGGTGCTAACTCATTCACAAAAGGGAAGGGGTCCCCATGGGACCCCTTCCCCTTTGTGAATGTGGCCCAAAATATTTTTGCAGAGAAGGCAGTGGCCCAATGGACCACTGCCTACTCTGAAAAAACGAAACCAAATGGTTTCATTTTTTCTTTTGTAATGCAACTCGTTTTCCTTTAAGGAAAACGGGCTGCATTACAACAACAACAACAAAAAAAACTGCTTTATTGAAAAAGCAGTCACAGACATGGAGGTCTGCTGTCTCCAGCAGGCCTCCATCCCTGTGAGTGCAGGGAATCGCAAGGGGGTCAGAAATTGCGATCCACCTCATTAATATTAATGAGGTGGGACTTTGCGACCCCCTTGCAATTCGCAGAAGGTGTCTGAGACACCATTCTGCATATGCTTTTGCGATTCGGAAATTGCGAGTCGCACCGACTCAATTTCCGAGTCGCAAAAGCATATCTTGCTACATCAGGCCCTATGTCCCTGCTGCCAGGTGAAATAGAAACCGCTGCATGGTTCTGAAGATCCATTATACGTGGTGTAGTCGGTAAGCTTATTTACGTCTAATAAAAGTGTGTGAGGAACCATTTAGCAATATAGTGAGGGGTCTACTTGCTCCTCCGAAGGGGTATGGAGCCAAAATTTGGGTCAAAATCTTCGGAACTTTTCCCAGAGAGCTAGAGTGATAGAAACATGTAGACCTCTCTCACTCTACAAGGCAATAGAAAAAAAACGAATCGGCACCAGGCTAAATTGATTTAATTCTTTGGAAATTGTATTGTTTTGTACAACCCGATACCATGAGTTGCTGCGTGAGGTGGGGGCTTGTAATTATGCACTGTTCTACCCATGCCCCCCTGAAACAGCAATAATTGCCGTGGGGTCCTTGTAGAAACGAAGCTAGCATTAAGTTTAGCAAGTTTGTTTCATTAAACCGCGCATGCTTCATGAGCAGCCAGAACATCTGCTGGGAGGGTTTTGATGCTGCTGAAGTAACAAGACGTCAAATTGTTTTCAGATGTGTCTGGGAGACGAAAATATGATGGGTGAGTAAAAGCAGAACGATTTCGGCTGCAATGTATGTGCAGTGAATTGCACTGTAATGCAGCAAAATCTATTTCTCTATTTTAAAATATCCCTAATTAAATCTAAATAGCACACGTGGGCCACAAGGAACATATAAACATTGGTCATCTAAGCTAGTGCCGAGCTCACAAGACAATATCCTCATAGCATGTCACAGTTGTGAAGGGGAGAAGCACATGAAGGATAGAGGGGAGACAGGGGAGAGAAACACAGATTGATGGGTGGGGGTTTGGGAGGACCAGAGGAAGAGATCTGGAAAACATATGTAATCTCATGAAGAGCTTTATCAAAAAAGAAGAAAGTAGTGATGGTGGAAGAGCACAAGTAAAGAGGAACTGCTCCAGGGGAGGGGCAAGCACAAGATGGAACAAAATGGGCAAGGAAAGCCATGAATAAGAAGCAAGCAAATGACAGTGACAATAAAGCCAACTAATGGTGAGCAAGGGGAAAACATCAATTTTGAAGTCCCAGAGTATTCAAACTTTTCCTACGGTGGACTCAGGTAAACAACATATAATGCCTTCCACTCCAACAGCAACTTCAGCTCAAGGGATGTTACTGCATAATCAAGAGACAAAGTAAATCTGTAGGTATACAAATTTTCCTTGAATAAACCTCATATTTAGGCCTGGCTTGGTAGCACAGCTATCAGAACACCATTTGTTACCAATTATTTAAATTCTACTTAGGGTAGTTTTAGGCTCCACCCAGAGCAGTATTATGCTTTCTCCACATGCTGTTTACTATTTGGTGTATTATTTTGCCTCCTATGGCTTGTGTGCATAGCCATGCATGAGGGACAATTTTACACACCACAAGCCCACCAAGTCATCACGCATTAAATTCTTTATTGCATAGATAAAATAAATGCAGTACACAATTTTCTTGTTTTGTTGTTTCGCTGCTGCAGGCTTAAATTATTTAGGGCCCTATTTATATGGTGTCAGTAAGCATACTTTATCGGAACAGCAATGGAGTACGCTTTCACCATCATAATGGTCATCTGCCACATTTAGAAGTGGGTAGACCACTGTGGAGATTACTCCATCTCCGCTGCGGACAAACTTCTCGATGTCACGATGGAGTAAGTGCCATCAGAGGATTGGCCATGTGTCCGTCCGCCAAATTTAGAAGTGCGAACAAATATAGGGGCCTAGAGATAATGTATTGAGTAATGTGTGTGCCTTTCTGCACATAAACAATCATAAATGGCGTTTTCCTCTTTCTATGTGTGCTGCAGAATGCAGCCATATAGAAAGAGGAAAAACAAGGAGAAATAATGTTATTCCTCCCTGTTGCACCACTTTAAAGCCATCCTTGACGTGGCGTAAGAATCGGACACATTCCAATCTGGGAATGCATCAGCTTCCTTTGGATTCCATGGGTGTTGCTTTGGAAACACCCACAGCAACACCCATGGAATACCCATTTCATGCAGTGTTATGTATGAAAGCTGACCATACTTACAAGGCCATGAAAGCAACACAAGATGGCTTTGCGTGGCCTTGTAAATATGGGCCAGCACACTGTGCCACCTGAACATTAAAAAAAAAATGACTCTCTGGTGGTGCAGTGTGCTGCTAGGGCCTCATAAATGAGGCCCATAGTTTTTTCCCAAGCAGGCAGAGATCTTTAAAATATTGCAGGAGGTAGTCCGCCTATGTCCAAATGGGCGCCTTGCTCTTTAAATGTTGTATTTGTCTCAAGCGCTGTAGAAGCGCACCATTGAAATTCAGGTAACCCATGAAATCGATGTCTGTGTTCTTGCCTTCTCACCCCCCACACTCCCTCCTCTACAGTCCTCGATCCCTTAATGGTGCTAAAGTTGAAGACGGAGCTAATAGTGTGTTTTTCTGCATCCGAAATTCCAAACTTGAAAGACGAGCTTTATAAAAGCAATGAAAAAGCTCTCTTAATTGTCTTCCCCTGCTTCTTTTATTCTTCTTTCTTCATCTACTTAATGTGTGCAATTAAAGCATTACAGCCAGCACAGAACAAATTATCTTCAAACAGCTGTTTGATTTTAATTTGTGAAATGCAAATATATTGAGCTAATGCGATTTTTGTATTTTTTGGGGCCTTTAACAACCACCAGCATTAACTATTTTGGTTCTACTTAATAAATATAATAGTATTAGGTCAAAGCTGCATGTAAACTGAAGAAAATGTTCATTAATTGAAGTTCTGTTTTCCTACCAAGATTAGTCACTAATCACTGTTATGGACATAAGCTTTAAAATACTGAAATGTGTCATTTATGCTAAGCTATGTGATGAGCTCCCCGTGAACTCTTTCATGAATGACTTTATTGATGACATCACTTGTGACCTGACAAATGCATTCACCTATAAAATCATCAAAGATAGAAGTATCAGAAGCTAAACTGACTAAGTAACACCAACAGCCAGTAAAATCTTTACATACATTCCATTTAAAAAACAGCAACTAGATGATCTGTCAAAGATTATGTAGAGCAGAATGGCTGCAGTTATACTGAAGAGATGATCTCGAGCATACTGCACTGGGAGTAAAGTGGACGCTACCTCTGTCAGCCACTAGACGGCCTTGAGGAAACTTTATAGAGGAAAACTATTGCTGTAGCTCAATTCACAAGTAATTGACAGCCTCAGAGAGCAAGTCAAGCTTGCAGTACCCAAATTACTGAGGAGAAAGATTGACATAGTTGTAGATGCAAATAATACATTCTTAGCATTGGTTACACTAAATGCATTCAGTACAGATGTAAGCCTTGAGATCAACTGTCTACAGCTAGAACCTGGCTCCATAGATACAGTGTGAAGTAATAAATATCCTTATATACCTAATACAAAAACAGTCAGCAATAAAATGTTCTCATTACGAAAATACAGGGAAGAATGGCTGCTAATTTCACCTAGGAGTAATAGTTATTAACACTTGTTAGCTGCATCTCATTCAACCACATGATGTACTGCGATCACATAGAAAATAAAGGTTGTATCATCATTGCAATCAAAAAGTGTGAGAAAGTTGAGTTTGTCTCTTCAGTCATGTTATCATTGGTATCACTGTGATGCCATGTTTTGGTCATTAGCAGTGATGTCACGCGTGGGTCATAAGCACTGGTATGCATTGTGACTGCTTTTGTTATCAACTGGGGGAAAGAGTGCTTTAATGCGTTGGATGATAGTCATTGGAGCACATGGTTGCCTTTACGGGCTTTGCAAATATTGATGATGAAACATCTTTATGCCCCTTTAACTGAAGTTTTTTTCAACAAATTCTTAAAGGTTTTTATAACATTGTTTTCGGACTAAAATTATTACCAACCACGGTTTACTTTCAAAAACGTTTTTGAGTGTGAGCAAATGTCCTATGGGAATTTGAAAGGGAAATTTACGTTTTGGGTCTCCATGTAACTCTTTCACTTGACCAATCCGAGCAAAACTTTCCAGAATCAAATATATGTGAAGTGGGCAAGTACCATGCACATTACCTGAACTGCCTCAAAGATGCAAGCGAACTACAAAAAGCTTTGTCAGTGATCTAACCATCATAACAAGAACTACTATTATAGGTCAATCTTAATTTGATTATTTTCCCTAATTGCATCAGGAGAGAAGGTGACCACTATTTTTATGGAGGAGATTTTAAATCACATCCTTCTGCTAGTGTGCCCTTAAGCTTTGTCCTCCTCAGCTTCCATCTCATAAGCTTAGCAGTACTCATAGACAGCTAAGCAAGAAACATGCACTATATTGTTGTCGGACCTCGCTTACAGATACATCCTATGCAGGATTCCAGCAGGGGACCCAGAGAATTGGTTTATAAGAGGAAAGTCCAATGCGGATTGTCGTCATCTCACATGATCACAACGGTTTTACTGAAACTCTCAAGAGTTCAAAAATAGAACACAATTTGCTTATAAAGAAGAGTAAACAAAGATAATAACGTTGAGGGCTGAATCAAGAAGTGGCAATTTTACTTTTGGAGGGATTGGAGATGAGACCACTGCCTCAGTGTCCTGAGGGAAGGGAGCAGGTAGAAGATCTTACAGTGAAGAATGCAGCAATTTCCACTCTTTGATTTAATCTGGAAAAGCAAGACAGATGGCAATGCAAATTAGACAAAATCTTGTTTTGCTTTAAAGGAGTTCGATTGTGCACTCTCAGGCTTCTTCTGTTTCCCTGGTATCTGGATGGTGACTGGCAGAGAGATGAGCAGCAGCCATCGATCGCTTTGACAGTATCTCTCAAATAAATTATTATATTGCGTTAAAATAGATTTTGAGATTCACACTGCATCATTTTTATAAAACTGAGGCTTTGCCCGCTAGTGCTGGAACGTTTCGGACTTCCAAGCTAATGTTTTCCCAACTTTCTTT
The DNA here is from genome assembly GCF_031143425.1 of Pleurodeles waltl. Classification (NCBI taxonomy): domain Eukaryota; kingdom Metazoa; phylum Chordata; class Amphibia; order Caudata; family Salamandridae; genus Pleurodeles; species Pleurodeles waltl. The sequence goes on along the minus strand of NC_090445.1, from coordinate 1,503,460,699 downwards.
CCCTATCCCTTAAAGTTGGTTCTTATGAAATACTATGGTGTATGGCTCATAGGCATACATTTCTCTTCAATGCTCTAGTTTATACTATATGATTCAAAAAGAATTTGACCAGTGTTATTAATTCCAAACCTTACAAATCACACTAACCTGAGGTTAAGGATAACTAAGAGGTTATCAAGATTTTAATATTTACTTGTCAAAGATCGTATGCAAAATATTGATAATCATAATATTTTCAAGGGAAGAATATTTAGGGAACTGTTAAACCCACATTTACATACCATGACATTATTATATATATATTCATGATACCTTGAGGTGATTTTAACAACAGTCAATCTATGCTAACCTATACTCGTATTTTGATTTTATAGTGGTAGTTAATATTTTGGCCATAGCATTTTGACAGGTCATTATTTCTGTTCTCGATATTCTGCTATACATTCATGATGAAGATTGGTAACTTTCATATCCAACCACTGAAGGAAACAAAGATTATCTTTTCAGCAAGAGTTTTAAGCAACTCAAACAATTCGTTGTATTGTCTTGCATCACCCTATGAGGTATTCACTCACTTTAAGCTGTGTGAATTCTGCAATCAGGCTCGAAATGTCATGATACCAGCCAAGTACTCTGGACCATCCAATGACTCACGGTGGGGTGTATAACATTTTTATTACACGTGTGATTTTTGTATAGTTTTAAGTGTCTGTCTTCCCATAGTTTCTGGAGATACCTGCTTTGGTTTCGTCTAAGCACTGTATAGTTGTTTTACGTATATTTGGCATTACTGTTTCTGGTTGACAACAGAGGGGCAGCCATTTTCTTCACCTATACTGGCCACATATTTTCACAGTGTAACTCGGTATTTGTAGAAATTTCTCAGAAGTTACAGTTGCTGCTGAAGTCAGTAGCTGGAAAATATTTTGAATGCAACAGTATACCTTACATAGCTTTTCCTCACTTGCGTCTTCACACTCACTAAACAAAGGAACACAAATGATACAGAAAGGTGAAAGTATTAAAACAATTATGCAAATCTTGAATTTCATTTGAAGGTCAATCACTTAGACCACCGATTGTTTGAAAAAAAATACACAAACGAGAAAATGTTGTATACTCCCACTTGACAATTCAGGTTTCCTGGATAATAAATGTTCAAAACGGGATGTGGACTCAAAAAATTGTAATGTTTATTACTATTCACATGTTTCCATTTCTGTCCAATTTCACTACCAAATCTCTTTCCGTCTATCTTTATAATTTGTTTCTGAGACTGCGCTTCACTTTGTGAACTCCATCAAATTGTGTAAGAGAAAGTTGCATTAGAGGTGGAAAATGTGCTAAGTTAAAGGTTGCATTTTTTACTGATGGAAAGTAAAAGCGGGGCGGAGGAGCGTCGCCTCCCCTCATCCACCTGCCAGCAGCTGCAAACCTTTAAAAATAAAACGATAATAAACAATGTTTATTATTGTTTTATTAATGAAGGGGTGGAGCCATGGGGGATGACAGGCAGGGGGGGGCATGCATGTTCACATGTATGTTTGGCTGGCCAAGCACACATGTGCACAGGGCTCTCTCCAACCCGGCACTTTGTTGCCAGGTTAGAGAGAGCAGGCAGAGGCTCCCAGCTTGCCTGGAGCACCCAGCCAGGGTGCTCCAGACAATCCTAATGCTGCTCTGAGCAGCATCGGGATTGGCCGCAGGGCAGGCTGGGAGCTTGTGCTTGAAGTGCAGCAGAGAGCCGCGGTACGGTCAAGGTACATTTTTTTTAATATGTCTTTTTTTTTTACTTTTGTTTTGTTCCCCCACCCCGCCACTTTGCCCCATGGCCAGCCGCGACTGAGTAAAAGCCATTCAAGCTTTATTTACTTTGACAGTTAAAATGTATAATAGATCGGTAGACTGTACTTACCATCCTCCTTTCATGTCACTTCCGGTATCAAGGGAAGGAGACGTTGCACAAAAACTGTTGAGAAGAAAAAAACATATGCTGAGGTTTGGGTGGCACCTGAAATGTATTTATGCTGGGAATGTGTCATTTTGAAGACGTGGTTTGGGCAGTAATTGTTTTTGCTTTTCGATTCAGTGATGCCTCTCGATTATTAGAGTAAGGTAGCAAGATAGGGTGGGCAGCTGCCTTGGAAAGCTTTGTGTTTCAGATACCCTAGTGTGAATTTTACTCTAGCTTCGCCATTAATGATAAAAGAAAAGCTATATTTATTTCAGTAGAGTATGTCCCCTTTAATATTGTTACAAAATATTTCACAAATATTTAAAATGGTTAGCAATGACATAACAAGGTAATCCAAATAAACCATTAATTTCTCCAAAACATAGATCATTTCAGGCCTATTGCATGCAGAACTCACATTTTATGTGACATTGTCAAAACCTCTCTATCTTCCTTTGCAGTTCATCACTCTACAGCATCATAGAGCAGCAATCAACTAGACAAACTTGAAGCTATGCACCCAACTCAGCTCAAACAAACTTGAAGATGGGTGTTAGGGCACCTGAACCCCGTGCTTTATATTCATTTAATAAACACACATACAAACTTGTGATACAAGGGGCAAGGCAAATAACCTAGGTATCATATATGCATTAGGGCTAGATTTCCACCTAGTTCATCTAATTACCACAAAACACCCATGAACTACTTACATACTCCTATAAATCTTAAATCTAATCACACAAACAATACTCAATTTGAGTCTCCCGCCTTGAAGCTAGAGTGCGAAGGTACTGATATCACTAGTGCCGCTAGGACATATTATTGACAGAAAGTCCATCATATAATCCTTATAAGTAGCTGGATGGGGACATCTCTACATAAATATTTTACTGAAATATAAAATACATTTTCACATACAATCATTGTACGTCTTATCACTGTTGCATTTTACTGGGAGGAATATAGGGGACTCCGTAGATGACCTATTAAATTGGCATGGGATGCACTACTGGAAGCCCTTAAAGTTCAGGATATGTACCCCGATATAGGGAGCTAGAAGCTGCTCCTTCCATGAGCCTAACAAAAGCCTAGACCACCCTCACGTCAAAGGTCTTCGCACCTACTCACTCACTCAGCTCTCCATGGTCCGTGCTAACGCCTCCTTTCACAAAAATTACATATGAATATTCTCTCCTAGGTGACAATATTGGTACAGTTAAGAGGGGGAGGGGTAATCAGTATGTTTAGAATGTTGATTTCAATGGAAGACTATTATAATGCCTGTAACATCATGCAAGATTTATGACTGACGACATGATACCGGCATGTGGCATAATGTATTTTGGCAATGGTTCAAATATGTAAACTAATAACATGTGCACCAACATAAAACCCTAATAACATTTGTGTTAAAACATCACTGTTGCCATTTACTTTTATGTGGATATTTAGGGCCTGATTCACAAATATAAACTTAGACCAAAAGTCTAAGTTTAGACCCAAAGACTAAACTTACACCAAAAGTCCAACTTTACTCGTAATAAAGTTAGTTTTTTGGTCTAAAATTACACCAAAAATCTAAACTTACACCAAAAGTCTAACTTTACTGTTAGTAAAGTTAGACTTCTTGTTTAAGTTTAGACTTTTGATCTAAATTTACACCAAAAGTCACTATGTATGATCAGGGCCCAATACAAATGCTGGTATTATATGCAATGGTCCTATGGCCGGTGAAGGTTAGGTTTGCAGATACTTCCAAGTTTTCCAGGTCCACTTGATCCACTCACAGAGGAAGCTGCTTCTTGCATCTCTCAGAGCACTTGCATCTCTGAAGGTCTTACCCTCACATCCTACTGTGGTGTGATTGCAAAAGGTTCAGTAAATTATCAGAGAAACTGAATGGATCTGCATGTCACAGGGGTGGCCTTGTGAAGATTGTTCCCCCATCTTGCAACAGTGCCCACGTAACTTGGGCAATTGTTTGGCATAGGCTATAAATACATGATACAGAATACACAAGAGTCTTACGTAACAGGCTGCATATGTGGCAGGTACTTGATTTATACTGAAATCCAGAATCTTTCGAGTGATTTGGACATTCTAATTATGTAATATTTCGGTTAAGTCTCTCACGGCCCATCATGCCTCAATCACTTTGGGCCTGATTAAGACCTTAGTGGATGAGATACTCTGTCACAAACCTGATGGATATCCCGTCTGCCGTATTACAAGTTCCATTATATCCTATGGAACTTGTAAAAGGGTGGACGGGCTATCCGTCACATTTTTGACAGAGTATCCCATCCGCGAAGGTCGTAATCAGGCTTTTTGTCTCTTGTCCACTCTTCCCCACAGTTGCTTTTCTATGGTATCCTCTCACCATAGAGGTAAATTTAATTTTCTGGTTGGCTCAACCAGTCAGACGGGTCAAGTCTATACCTCTGGGGTGGCCTAATGCCGTCACCATCATGAAATAGAGCTTAAGTAAACAAAGAAAAATCTGTTGACAGCTACAAAATTCACCTTCTGCTGTATCATCGCTGTTTGCAATTGTATTTTTTCCTATCATACATAATTATTCTACTTACTTATTTTCATTTTAAACCTAGTAGCTGCAGCATTTTCATTCAATCTGTTGTTGCTTCATATTTGACATGGCTCGTTCAATTGCACACAGATTGTGATATGAGGCCACCTGCATTGCCTTTGAAAAGTTCTGTTGGAAGATATAACAATTATGTATATTAGTCCAACACCAGTCTCAAGAGCAATGTCATCTATGAACGGTTGCTAGCCTCTGTTGCTGTTCAGGGACACGTCAACTTTATCAGGATGGGCCTGGCCTTATCACAGTCCAAACTGTGTTTATAAATATGTTTACGCCATCCCATACTTTATGTTGCAAATTTCAGATTGCAACCTTAGAAGAATGAAGGGAAGATAGGCTTGGGGGAGCTATGTTCGTCAATCAAATTGTTTTGTTATTTCATCTTATGATGTTGGATACATACAAATAGACAGCAACAGTAAATTCAATTGTCATTGATCGAATGAGGCAGCTCTGCCTCCTCCGAGATCCCAGAATACAGTGAGACCTTTTATCAATTGGCGCTCTCCATGCCTAGCCCTCTAGCGGAGACATTTTCTTGGAAGATGAATTCTCCGCTTCACTGATTTGAAAGATTGAAGACATTATGGAGAGTGAAATGCTGGCAGCTGTCTCGTCTTTGTATTGGCTGACCCCTGCCCCGAGCTACCATTTCAATTTTTTCCCTGATGTCCCCTTTGCAGGCATTCATCATAATGTAGTAAAACAACAAAGGAAGGGGGTAAAAGAAACCAAAGGTAGGGCAATCAAGCATTCCCATTCAGGTAGTTTATCATTTTACTGGACTCGCGCCAGAGACAGACAGATAGATTCATATCAAATTTTCTGATTTTGTTTAGGAAAGTGAATCATGTGGTAAATACACATGGCAGTAAGCTACCTAAAGAGTCGGATATGGATATTTAGAGCAACAAATGATGAAACTAACTGGAATGTTTGTAGTCGTGTTCTAGAGTTGCCTTCCTCCAATTACACAGTTAATGCACAGGTATCTACTAGATGGTGTTGTAAACAAATATAGATGTACCGTCCTTCGTTATTGATCAAAAATATAAAGACAAGAGAAACTTTTCTACCTCCCTTAATACATCATATTCAAAGATATCAGTTATCTACAATTCATTTTAAACAACTTTATTTGAAATTTTCAGAATGTACCTCATCATTGTAGACAAGTCGAAGCAATATAATTAAGCACAAGAGAAGCAATGGAATACACTTATTATGAAAAGCAATCATGACGGTTAGCAATTTGGACCAAAGCACTGCAATAATACGAAAACCAAAGTTGGAGATGGGTGGATTGGTGAGTGTGCACTTGCAATTCCCACAAACCTAGAACTTCATAAGCAGCTGTTGTGCAAGGAACAAATTCCCCTTAAAAATGAGGCAATCAGCTATAGAGCATAACCTAAAATGACCATGTATGTACTGAGTATAATCAGAACTCAGAAGTTATATTCTCCATTAGTTAACTACTCGGCCTCAACCTTCTTCACCACCCTGTATAAGATCCTGCGCAATTTCCCAGGGCAGACACAAAGATCTTATCTCCTCTGGCCTCACCAAGTAATGCACAATAAAATATTGAGGCCTGAGCGTCAAACTGGTTTATCTCCTTCATCATGTCCTGATTTGTCCTTCTGTATCAGATCATGATAGGACTATGGTCAGAGAACTATAAAATCATTCTTCCTAGAAAGAACAGTGTGTTTTAGCCTTTAGCAATCTTAACAAATCTTCATGCTTTCCCTTGCTTTGGATGAAACCGTGGTCGTTGCCTCGCTTTTGTCACTGCTGCTAAAAACACCTTTTGGGTAAACAGATCACCTTCCATTTCGACAGAGTTCTGGGATTATGTCTTTGTGAAACACTCAATTTCCTCATGAGATGCGCAGTACACAATGTCTCATGCCAATACAAGACTGGTCATCAAAATGAATCAAAGAGCACACTCTTGGAAGCACTTAGCTTCAGAAAAGCCATCTTCAAGTTTTGGTAAGGCATTCTCCTTTAGGGCAACTGCCTTCTAAACAGTGGTCACTTTGAAATCCACCAGATTTAGCCCTTTATATCATCAATAGAACCCAATTTATCGTGCATCTTCTCCATTGACAGCATCAGAATATGCTTACCATCGGTAACTTCTAACTTGTCCTCTTTAGGATTGTCAGCAGAGCATTCATTAAGCTTGCGAGTATACTGCTTGAAGAACTGCTGTGTTGATGGTGCAGACTTCACAATTTTACATGAAGAAATACCATATTCAGTGGTTCCATACTTCAGTGACTTGCAAATAGATGCAATAGTTTAGCGGAGTCTCTGATCACGGATGTGTGATCCATGGCAAGGTAGGAGATAGCACATGTTCATGAAATCTCTCTGTTCTGCATCTCTCTGTTGATGTAAGGGAAGCATCATAAAGAAGTCAAAGTCAGGAATTTGATGCGTGAACCCTCAGTGACAGACTGTGAGACAATAGGTTCCTATTGAGTCCTCACAATACCCCGACCATTCCCTGCACTGACTTGCTCTGTCTCCCATCTCCGATATAATGGCAATACATCTATGGGATTTAGCACTATGATCCTGCTCTCCATACATTGTGGCACGGATGCACCCTGTACATAAAGCTTCAGTCAAAGATGGATGCCGTCATTTTGCTCACAGCGCATGTAGGGAAGGACCATCCGTTCTATGCTAGTGCCAATATCTGAAAGCTCAAAAGAGCACCTCCATACATTTCAAAGACTCAGAAAGCTGACTTTAGAGGCGCGACTCAGATATTCCAGTATGAAATAGGGAAATAGTGGGAAAAACACTGATTCACTCATGCTTCCAATCTAAACACATTCCCATACATTCCCTCTCTTTTTATGTGGTTGGTAGAGGTTCTTGGATAACGGCCAGTAAGACCTGGGTATTCAACTATGCACAACATTAAATCCTCTCTCTGCATCTTTTTTCACAGAATTACATCCACTTTGTATTGCATATAATGATAGGTATGACTTTTAGTAATCAACAAAAGTTTACATGGCAGGCATGAATGGTTTACCTGCTTTTTAATTGTACTCTCAGCTGGCTGTATACTATAGCACAGTATCAAACCCCATAAAACGCTTGGTTTTGGACAGATCAAGGCATTGTTTGCTTTGGTAGATTGTGAGTGTCCACAAACTTGTTAGTTTGTGAGCATTCACAAGCTTCTTTCTGATCGTTACCCTGCAGATGATCAGAGATTTTTTTCCGCAAAGGCCAGAGGATGACAAAACAACCCCAACGTCGGTTGGTAAGATGAGAAGGAGTTGCTCCACAGGTGAATTTATTATTAATTTAGAGAATGAAATAGGAACAGAAAAACACGTCTATTCTATTGAGGCATTGGGGCAACAGCAGATGCCACATGACATTTCCAGTGGTATGCTTGGCCCAGCTTTCCAGGCATATTTCTGGGAAAGTTTATAAATTCCCAGTAGTCAAGCATTTTCACCCGGGGAAGATTTCCATTGGCTCATCTGTGTAACTACACCTTACCTAGGCCGACGTAGTCTAGAGTACACAGAGAAAAAAACAGTCAGAAATGCGGTACAAGCCAGCATATAAACACATATTTACTTTTTTTGGTTCATATTATAGCCATGTATTATTTTTCCCACTAAGGGAAAGCCATTCATGATTCCATTTTGATTTAATGTCAAATTAGATATAATGAAAGTGTGAGAGTTCGGTGTTGGCAGTGAGGCTTGGCTTCAAAAGTAAAAAAATAAAAAAAAGTATATGAAAACTGGAGTGTTTTTGCGCAAATCATTTCTCCCACTGATCTGATCTCAAAACGTGCTTTCCCCAGGATGTCCCAAGGCAAAAAGCACGCTTTTCGACATTCTCTTATTCTCAGCCAAATCTCCTGAAAGCAGTTGGAACACCTCTTCATAAATTATTTATTTACATGCTTATAATTATAGCACAACAACAAGCGGAAAAGGCAGTCAAAGGTCTGGCACCAATGCTCAAAAGGCAGCGCAGTTATACACAATATTCGGCTATTTTCCAAGCTAAACTAGTCCGACGATTCAAACAGCATCAACCCTTTTGGTATGACAATCTTTGTGCAAAAGAATTGGCCTTTTCAATGGTGCTTTTTTCTGTGGATGTTTACAAAGATCAGTTAATATAGCAAATTATTTTGATAAATGAGTATTATTCCAACTGAGGTTTTTTTGTTCGTATTCACAATCACATACATGAAATATGCTTAATGCCTATTGTTTTCTAGTTCACAGGATCAGAATGATATTATATTGTATGTCAATGTGTGTTTTCGGCATGTATAGGTTGTGTTGTGGTGGAATTGTAATGGATGACAGTGTGTTTTGTGAAGTGTGTAGTGCTGGGGTACACATATGGCTAGGAAACAGTGTGTGTGTGTGTCACTTACATCTATTCTATAGCCCCTGCCATTGTTGGAAGTCCATTTGGTTCCTCCACCATCTCCCTCAGTCAGCAATCCTTCGTCAGTCCACTGCTTGCAGAGCTGTAATATCTAAATACGTCTGGCAGAACAGAGTTGGCTTAACGGTCTTTTCGGGTCCCTCGCCGACACGGGTTGGTGGTAACACCATCAAGGTCTAAATCAGGCCCTAGGTTCTTAGGATAGTACATAAATCCAGAGGGAGCTTTCGTACTGCATTCATCTCACGGTTCCCACTGGAATACCGGCAAACACTCTTTTAATGTATGATGCAATAATAGCATAAGAAAATTAAATTTATTTAACTATCTCTCAAGAGTGTTTATTAGAACTATCTACAATTTTTTGGAGAGTGTTGTGATCTTCACCAGTTCTGAAAAGTAATAATGCAGTTAGAAAATTGTTGTAGAATAACTAGTATATCTTAACTCCTCTTAAGTGAGGAGACGTCGCCCCATGATTGTCAACAAATTGAGTGAAACTCTTTATTTCTTTATCCTTCAGATCGTAGTAATTGCACATGGAGAGAGACATTTTCCATGCAGTTTGTTTGGTTGGGGCCATGAACTGAAAGTGTGCTCCATTTTTATTTTGTTTTACAAACTTTGAGATTTTTAATCTAACTACCTCAAACAAATATATCTCATTGGTGCAGTTGGACAACAGTACTAAAATCAGTAGGGTTCATGGTGATGGTTGTGGTCTCACAGGTGTTAATTGAGCAGGAGGACCTACTGGCATTCTGGGGCTTAATTCGCACTGCAAGACCAGCGTGACACACTCCTCCATATCTAATAGAAACTAGCAATAGGACTCTAATCAAAGAAACTACATACTTTTTGACAGGAAATTTGTTATTTAGAGTTGGGAAATATCTTTCTGTCAAATCTTTATATCCCTATTTTGCTTCTCTATCACGAGCTAAACTCAGTAGCACATTGGGATGCTGGTATGTGTTCCATCTGAGGCTCTTATGATAAGGGATATCACAACTCTAAGTGTGCTGTGAACTGAGAATTCACCATGGGCTTAGCAGGAGAAATAAAACCTCGAGGTACTCTAATGGATGATTCCAATGTTATATACTTTACACTTTTATATACTTATAGTATATACTTTTATAAAAAAAACATGCCAGAGAGAATCCCTGAGGGCTTATTAGACATTTGCCTCCTGAATCTTGCTCAGAGGGTCCTGCTGAAAATATAGATTTGAATGTTTAGGATTTTTTTTTACAAAGGCTGACAAAGAAGCCATGAAGATGCCATAAAGTGATGAAAAACACTGCGGGGGCATTGGGAGCTTTGACTTACAAATATTTGTCTGGAGAAAATTAGGAGTTGACTAGAGGATCTGATATGTACAACACACACACTGGAGTGTGGTCCTTACATGTACTCCTTACAATGGTGTGTGGATCTAAGTTGTACACCACATACTGGTGTGTGGTGTACATATCAAATTCTGTAGTCAGCTCCTAATTTGACTATATTCTATTATAAAATAATATTATAAACTTCTAGTTTGAATCAATCCCTAATTTGAATAAATTCATTTTCTAACTTTATTCAATATTATATTAAATTACTATATTCTAAAAAAGTCAAAATGAAGTCACCTCAAGATTGTCTGATTATCTTTGGGAGACTCAGCCTCTCATTATGAGTCTGGTGGTCCTGGGACCGCCAGACTCGCTGTGGAGGTCGGACCGCTGCCAAAGCAGGGGTCAAGCCTCCACATTAAGACTCTGGTGGAGCCACCACGGTCGAGCTGCTGGCACCACCAGGTTGCTGCCTGTCGACAGCCTGGTGATGCCAGTGGTCTTAATCCACCAGGGGATTATGAGTCCCCTCTCAGCCGGTTTTGCATGGCAGTCCAACAGCCAAGCAAACGCTGGCAGAGACAGGGTGCCGGGGGCCCTCTGGGGGCCCCTGTAGCACCCATGCCAAGTGCATGGGCAGTGCAGGCGCCCCCCTGGACTGCCCCATCCACTTTTCACTGCCTGAGTTACGGGCAGTGAAAAGCATGATGGTTGCAGTTGCACCCAATGCACCGCAACATTTCCACTGGCTCGATTACGAACCAGTGTTAATGTTGTGGTGAGTTTTCCACTGGGCCAGCGGGCGGAAATGCTGTTTCTGCCCCCTGGCTCAGAGGAAAACTCATAGTTGGGTCAGTGGGTGGAAAAGCGGAGTGGCGGTTTTCCATCCTAAAGAGTTTGGCAGGCGGTCTGCACTGCACGCCAAACTCAAAGTTGCACCTGACATCTTTAAGATGCACCAGGTATCCCCAGATTTTCTCCAGTGAAAATACTAGTGAATGAAGTGAGGAATGTCCATGTAACTGTGAGGTTATACCTGCAGACAGTTGTTTGCCACTATATTGAGGTGGATAATATCATCATGGAATAATATCGCATTCACTATATTGACCTATTACCAGGTTGTAAGGTACATATATTTTTTTACTTTTCTTAACTACGCCCGTACTTACCTTGAGAGTTAGCTATAAGTGGGGTTAAGAACAGTAATGATATACTTAGCTTACTATGTATTGATAGATCAGTTTAGGATACCGTATCATTGCTATGTGCTATATCACTTGCAATATTGTAACATGCCACCTTTGCAGATATCCATTAATTTTAAGTTACATTGCGAGAAAGAGGCTGTAGATTTATAAAATGCCTGAACCATAATTCCTAGCACCTGCCAAGAGTAGAAGGGGCACAGTGGCACATTAGCCTGTAGCAGAAGTGTTGGATTCTGATCAGACTTCTGCCGAATCATATAGCCAGGAATAAACAGCACTGTATAGGCTACCTGAAGCGGTCTGTCTGAAAACAGGAAAAACAAAACATTTTGCATGCGCAGGCTGTTCCGTCTATGGCCTGACGACGACCTCTGATGCTTTCCTTGGTGCTGCCAAAGAAACATCATTCAAAAGTGAAATATTAATACGGGCATAAAGCATTCATATAGCACTTACTTCCACTGGCTTCCAGCTTGAAATTACTATAAACAATAAAATCTTATTATTAATCAGACTCCATGTTAGTCGTTTTGCTGACCTTGGAAAGATAAAAGGCTGAGTGGACCTTTTGACTTTTGAAACAGTGTCTAGCGAGCATTTGTAGTGCAATCTCAGCAACGGGAGTTTAAGCTGCTAAGGCATCTTATATTCAACTAGAGGGGAGTTGTATGAGGTTTGACTATGATGGAAACACTGGTAGGACGAAAATACAAATTATCTTTATTTTGTGTCCAAAGTATCAAAGGATTGTTAGATAATCAAAATGCTTAGGAAGTCTGTAGTGGTCGTATCTGATTAGGAAAACCCCAACTGTTTTCTCAGGTTTCCAGGATCATTACATAGATGCATTGTAGACTTGGAAATGACTACTAACCCACCGATACATGTTTCACAAATATTGCTCTGATAAGACTTATGAGATTCCTTAAGGTAATATAATACTGACTGGGTGCGTCCTCAGTGGGAGAGTAATATTTCTATGCAGGATCATCACTGTAGTATTTTTTGCCAGTCAATTTCAGGCGCATCTTCTGTGGTCTGCGTATTTCTGTTGTACGGTGCAAATATGATGTATGTATTTTAATGGCATATAAGCGCTAGCTACATTAGCATGAGAAGGCAGATAACGTTTATTGCACAATATACATTTCTGAACGTCTTCTTCATGTCTGGGCAGGTTTTTTTCTTGTTCTAAAACACTGTTGTGGTTCAGGCAACACAAGTGTCCATTTTAAGGCTTGTGTCTCTAAAATCCCTTGTTGTAAGAAAACCCTTTCTGTTTGTCAGCTACCCACAGTGCTCTTTGTATATAAACTGTAAAATGGAAACCTACATGATTGACGGATTCTGTGTCAATTTTTGTGTCGGCTTTTGGCTTTGAGGTGTGAAGAAGCAATTTAATACCCCCAATTTCTTAACCTGGTCAGATAATATTTTGCCTTCTTGTCAGTTCGAGATAATGTGAGCCATGGGTGGGCGAATATGTGCATCCTTCATTCAAACTCAAGGCCCTACTGTATAATAGTGCCATGGGATGGAGATCGCATTTAAAGCTATAATTTGCACCCAGAATATGCTGCTTTGTTGTTCCCTGAGATGAAACCGTGGTATAAGATATAGCAGGTGGACTGTCTGATGGCTGGCTATTGAACAAGTTGGATTAAGAGCATTAACTCTTGCTTTACTATTGGCTGTGCAGGCAACATTGGGTCTATAAACACCTTGATAAATTATAGAAGTTTGATCAATCTTTTGCCACCTTCGCTCTGTAAAATAGACTCGGAAAGAAGAGGAGCCAGCTCATTGACTCATCTCAGATGAGCTGAAAGCAGTTGTTAAGAAGCGCTCAAAGAAAACCTCAAGATTCATTGGCTTCAAGAAATGGATCAGTAAATGAAAAGCACAGTCCAATACCTTTAACTGATAATATTATGAATGGCAACATTTCTTTTTTTTTTTTTTAATTGATCCAAGTCAGTTTTAATGAACATTAAACCTATTGTCAGATGAAATACTAAAGGTTATTCAACAGTGCTCCCTTCTAAGGAGATATAATTATTTGTAATTCCAACATATTTTGTGTCTCAGTCACTTATATTTTACTTTTCGCATTCTTCAGATTGTACTGAGTTGGACACAATTGAGGTTTATTCAGTTATATATGAATGTCTAGAACTAGAATGTATGGTGTAAAGGAGAATGCTGGTAAAGTGGGGTTGAAATACAGCCTCCAAACTCTCCATTCTCACAAGATGTTTCTACTTGTAAGTAACGCACAGTTAATTCATTTCAGTGAGATAATATGATGAAAAAAATAATTCTGCAAAAAATGAGTTGATGGTTGAGAGAACACTGGGAACAAAAAAGTTACTTTACAGTTCGACATTATTTCTGCACATGTGAACATTGGTTGCTCAGGAAAAGTCATAGCATTTAAAGTCATAGCATTTAGAAAATTAAACTGCTGAGAGTCTAAGCTCTTGAGACAATAAAACTAGTACAAAGAACTAGTAAGAAATACTTAAGAAGGACTGAGACAGAAAAGGATGGGAATTATGAAAGCAAAAATTATCACAGAAAGGCATGAAGTCATTGGCGGTCATTCCGACCGTGGCGGTCGGCGGTGAAGCGGCGGTAAGACCGCCAACAGGCTGGCGGTCGTTTTTCATGAATTCTGACCATGGCGGTTACCGTCATGGCCAGCCTCCGCTTCACCGTTCCGACCGCCGTGCTGGAGACCTGGGTCTCGAGCCCAGCGGTCGTCACATACCGCCGGTGGTATTCCAACCCGCCTTACCCCGGCTTACCGCCATGGATTTCATGCGGTTTGGGACCGCCATGAAATCCATGGCGGTAAGCACTATCAGTGCCAGGGAATCCCTTCCCTGGCACTGATAGGGGTCTCCCCCACCCCCAACCCCCACCCCGACTCCCTCCCCTACCCCCCCAACACCCCTGCCACCCCCAAAAGGTTGCAGGACCCCCGTCCCCACCCCGATCCCCAACATATACACACACATACACGCACGCATTCATGCACGCACTCACACGCCCCCTCAACATACACGCACGCACACCCCCATGCACGCACACAACTCACAACACCCCACCACCCCCCTTCCCTAGCGGACGATCACCTTACCTGTTCCGGTGATCCTCCGGGAGGGAACGGGACCCATGGGGGCAGCTCCGCCGACACCGCCACGCAAACAGAACACCGCCACAGCGAATCACAGGTCGTGATTCGCTGAACGGTGTTCTGTTGGCATGGCGGTGGAGGTGGAGCTACCTCCACTTCCCCTCCTGCCGCCAGTATGGCTGTTGGCGGCTCTTCGTCCGGAAACGGGCAGAGCGCTGCCAACGGTCAAAATGGCCCGTGCGGAAGACCGCCAGCACTGGCGGGCTTCCGTACGGCGGTCCCTCGGCGGTCTATTGAAAAGACCGCTGAGGTCGGAATGACCACCATTGTCCCTCGTTACAAGTTGTCCGGCGTAAGAAACCCAGAGAGACAATATTCCAGTCAACTGCTAGTTTAGTGGTGTCTTTAGGCCTGTGATTTTTGGGTCTGCAAATTTAGGAGCCGAAAATTGTGGGCCCTGAGACCCCAAACCTGTGGTCTTGTGCAGAGGTGCGATGGCAGCAGCAGCATTGACCATCCCCATCTGTCCACGAACTTCAGCATGGTGGGATGAGACAAAAGTCCTCCCAGTAAGAGGATCACTGCCGCCTATAGCTTGGACATCAAAGGCCTCGATACATGTACCACTAGTTTCAAGCAAGGGTCAAATATGTGCATTGTTAGGCCCGGTATTTCCTCTAGAAGAGGACAACACACATAAAGGATCCAGCTTTACTGGATCCACGTGTTGTTCTCCATTCTAGGGAAAATAAATCATACTCCCTAGGAACTACAATCACCAGCTGTTAATTCCGGTGCCACTATCTCTCAGTGAAGTTAACACGGAACTCGTAATGCGGTCCATAGTAATGAGATCAGCAGTACTTATTAGAGGTTCGTAGTCTCATTGCAGTCCATCTATCCTTTAGTGCCTCAAACACAGTTACACTCCTTCCTAAAATAGTGGAAAGGCTACAATATTGTTTCATCATGCTCTCCCAAAATGCAGAGAGAAAATGACATGCTACACACTCTACCAAATAAAAACAGACCGATGTTTGTCTCTATGCCTAAGTGAGGAGTTTATTCGAAATGTGGTACTCCTCTTCCTTTCTTCAACTATAACAAAAACAAGCTGTCTTCTAGGAAATTTAAAACTCATATAAATCTGTGATAAATTATGATGTAAATAGCTATTGAGGGTCTGCAGACACAAACTACCTACCTCTGTGGTCTTATCAGCTGTATCTAGACCAACCCACGAGTAAAGATTTTGCAGGATATTGGATAGCTTGCCAAGCACGATCTTCATTCTCTTTTTCTCTTACTCTGTGCACCTAAATTGAGCTAGAAAGCTATAGAAATTGTGGTGGCTTTGTAGGCAGATATGTTCATAGATGTTTGCACTATCTGACTTTTTGCTTTTTCTTTATATTTTTTTATTTTTATGATGTGCTCAAGTGGCCTCTAATATATTGTACCATCCATACACTGACTCGTTTCCCAGCATAGTTCTAAGCTATCAGTTAGACAAGGAGACCACAAAAGTGGCCCGTGAAAATTGTTCTTGAGGGGACCTATGTGCCCATCTCCCTGACTGATGATGTGTTACTGCAGATAGTAGTGAACTTATGTTTTTTAAAGGTACAGCCTGGATGCAATCCATGATCCATGCATCGCCTACTCCCCCTAATGTAAACCAAGTAGCCAGTTAGCAATTAGGGCGGGTGGTTGCTGGTGGGACCACCAGCACTTATTGTTGGGGACTGACACTTATTTTTCCTCATCGGACATTTACAAAGGAAGTAAAAAACACACAGAAAGGAAAGACAGAGGAAGCGATAGTCGGAAAAGCTGCCACAAAGGGAGGAAACAGAAACCTGCAAGATTTAGGTAAAGGGACAGGTAGTGTCTGGTAGTAGATTAAAGAAGCATTAGTTGTATTCATGGCTATGTAGCCTTGGTATGAACCAAGCCAACATTAAATGCACTGGCCCGGGGCCTCTAAGGAGAGCTTTTGGAACCCACACTCATTCTTTCACAAATTAACCACTCAAAGTAGTCAGTCCCCTTTTAGTTGGACCATTTTTGTCATTACTATGAATGGCTGGCTGGTGGGTCTCAAGAATGTGCTTTTTGGTGTAACTAGTGAAAAATGCCTGTGTCGGACAAAATGGAGAAGGTGTTCATCCCCGCACAAAGATAGATTTAGACCCATCTCACACTCCTACCAATTCTCCTGTCAAGGGATAATCCAGAAAACTTGCTACACAAGCAACCTCTTTAAGAATTATATTTAGGACCAGCCCAGAATACCTCTTTGCATACTGAGAGAACAACAAACCTTTGTCTGCCAAGCAAGAGTGTAACCTGACTTGGAGTGTCTGATTTGTATCTACAATCCATATCCAATACTCCTAGGGAAAGAGAGAGTTTGCAGCATGGTACCCAGTGTAATTGGATGGCTATGTATATAAGAATAGTTGAGTTAACCTGATTGGCAGGAGGATGTTGCCTAGCTACCATACACTAGTAATAAAGCACCGCATCTTAAACAGCTACATCTGAATGCAACTGTGAGGATGTACTTGTGTTTTGAGGCCTAACGCTGAAGTCTGCCTCTCTTGTAGGCAAGGACCAAGAATTAAGTCTGCCTGTGTTCTTGAGGGTTCTGCCAACTGCCTGAAAGTGCTGCTTGAGAGGAGACTGCCAGTCGCACAAATAGTAATAGGAAGAATACTTGCAAAAAGTCTAACCACTGGCAATCGCTTATGGAAGCATTCCAAGCCCATCTTTTTTCACTCACTGTGCCACTGTAGACACAGTACCGCCTTATGCAAAGGAGTACTAACCCTATTTCTCATGAGAACAGACCATCCTGAACTAACAGAGACCATCAGCCTGCTGAAGGAGGCCTGTGGGCCTACACTACCGGTATTAAAACCTTCCAGCCCTCTCATCTGAAACTCTAGGGCAATGTAGCAGCAATTAAGTAGTGCACTTTAGCTGATACCCAAGTGTGATGAATCCTGTAGGGAAGCATGTTCCCCTGACCCACTGAGTGACTCTTGGTACTATTAGGGGTTTCTCCCCCTTGTCACCCGAGGCACACCATAGCTCTCATCTAACGAGGAGCAAGCTTAGGCTCTCACAACCATGGCACTCTCCCGAATGCTAGAAGAAAGGCTGAACCACATGAGAATCCCTTTAGAATGACAATTTAGACAGTAGTCCAACAACTTATCTGCCCCAACAACCTGGATTCAGATCGTTTTGTTTTGAACCATGAGGTCCGTTGTGTGTGTTTTGGGCCATCTGAGCTGAGGTGATATTTTGTTTCTAGTTCTGAGGAAGTGCAAACCCCGCAACTTGGACACCTAACTGAATAAAGATAGTGCAGGGATTGTCTAACTCCGAAATGGTTCACTCAGGCACCCAGTGGGGTAACATAACTGGAAGGGGCCCCTGCACAGAACATGGAGGGGCTCCCCCTCCAGAATCACTCAGGTCATGTGCTGTGCTGAGGGGGCCCCCTGGAGCTACCTCCTCCCCCCCCCCCAGCACTGTGGGGTGCGGGGGACTTTGTTAAGCCTCTGCAGGCACCCTATTGTTTCAGCACTTTTTGTGGTTTTCTCACCCTTTGTCCACAACAGGTCAGTTCTGGTTGAGAGGAGAGGCGTGGGCAAAAACAGAAATTGAAAGGGAAACACTGAGGTGAGGCCAAGAGAGAGAGAAATAGAGTACACGGGAAAAGAAGGAGTGAGAAAGTAACGAGGAAAAAAGAAGGGTTGAGAGAGGATTAACTTCAAATTCTTGGAATAAGTTTTAACTATCTTCTTTTATTTTGATTTAAAGTTGCCCCTCACTTCTCGTATCCTTCTTGTTGGAAACTGACAGTTTTCTGCTGTATTTCTACCAGATGTACTCATCCGCCACCCCTACTAGTACACCGGGTCTGTTGCTTCAGAAGTCATCAGCCCTCTTTCCTGTTTAAAAATGCAGATTTGCTGCGCAGGCAGACGGCCTCGGAACTGCCTGCCCGCTGCAGAGGCAAGACATAGGAGCTGACAGCGTAAATCCCCCTCAGCCCTGCACATTAAGGTTTCATGCACTCGCTGTCTATTCTTAGGCCCCCGTTCCAAGCCCTGCAGGTGCCAGGGACCAAAACGATAATTAATTGATAAGCGCTCAAAGACACAGACAGCGAAATCCCCAGAAAGATCATTTGTAAAATTGGAATGTTAAACCTGCTAATGGGAAGCGCTGTACAATATATGAACACAGTGCCTTAATCACATTAACTGGAAGATTTTAAAATAATCTTGCTTTATTTTTAGTTTGGTGGCTGCAAGCGTCTGTCCTTTGATCGACTAAAGACTTGTTAAAACCCTGCTGCGTATTCTCTGATGTATTAAATGGAGAAATGAGGCAAAGGTCCGCAGGCAGACAAGATGGCCGCCGCGCGCGCTAGCCCGCTGAAAGCTGTGTCACTGGGACTGACCAAACTGCTGGGCCCAGTGGCTTCTAACTTGTCAGATTGTTGGAACGAATTAATGTATAACTGCCGTTTACGTACCAAATAATTAATGACTTTTGAGTATTTGAGGAACGTTGAAAGAAAAATGTTTTACTCATAGTGAAATAAGGTGACATCTGTGGCAGTAAGGCTTGTTCATAAGTTTCCAAATGAGTGCCTGAAAAGTCAAAGCACTATATTCCTCGCATATGATTTCTAAATCAACGTATTCACTTTATAACTGTCTCAAAACGTTTCAACCTGTTGACCAGTTTAATAAAAACTTTAGAATGAGCTTTCAAATTAAATATTTGGCGGGAGGTTCTGTGAAACAGGCAGCCTTCTGCAGACTCACTCTCGTCTATTCAACAGTTTTCATATATTGATCGTGACTATCAAGATTGTGATCTTAACCACATACATAGATACAAACCAACGTGCACGAACACAAAAATACTCAAATACACGGTTCATAGAATGTTGGCCGATGTTCCATGTTATGAGATATTAGTGATATTGTTGGATGCCTCTGTCTGTAAAGACAACTCGTACCGAAGTACTCTGCACGCTAGGTCAGGCTTGCTGATACGTGTCTGTGCCATGGATTATAAAAGCACTTCCACACTTTTTTTTATGGACATATTAGTTATTACACTTGGTACATGGTCCAGTTCTTCTGGTTTCCTTCCCCACCCATTCGATTCCCCTCTTCCCTTTCCTTTGATTACCTTATATAGACATTAAGATTAGAGATCCCACTTAACCGCTTGGTTGGAGAATATCTATGGTTTGGACAACTGGACGGAGTCCCAGCAACTTAATGGTTCCGATGCTTGTACCCCTTTCGCTGTTTGCAAGCTAGAGCCTCTGTTCACTCTCCCCTTCATCTATCATTGTTCCCTACGCAATATAGTGGGCCCTATAGATGTTCATAATGTATTTTGATATACGAATAAATAAATGTTGCAAACAAATACTTATACACAATCACTTACACACGTGAGAGAAATTGTGGCTAAGCCATTGGCATTATGCAGTAACTATTATTTAAAATCGCAACATAAAAATGCAGGCCACATAGGTAAAAGCATACATTTATTATTTATTAACTTAATAGTGTTTATCTATCTATCTGGTAAATATTTGTATATATGTATGTATCTCTGTGTGTACATGTTTATGTAAGTAGAGAGTTACTATTCTTCATTAGAGCGGTACAGAGGAACAAATATGCCTCATCTTGTGTCAGGGAAGGATTTGAGCAGTGGTCACCTCGAACCTAGTGTGGACCATGGAAAACATAGGTTACTCATTCAGGGTTATTTGAATTCTAACAAGTTCTTAACATTTGTAAGGGCAGTGATTATTCTGTAAAATGTAGTTTGTCAAAGAGGGCATCAGGTCACACCTGTTCTGAATTAATCGCATTTGCCGGCATCATCAGGAAGGTTGAAAACATTATTTATTTTTGGGTCCAGCAAGTCACGTGACCAGTGTTGTCAGGTTGCCTCAAGGGAATACTGTTCATACGTCTCCATCCATGTTTCTAAAGAGTTCCAATAATTAAGTGTTGCTAAGGGCAGATGACCATAAAACTGGGTCCCTTGTATATATAAAAGTGGCCCTGTATTTGGTTTCATATTAATGAAACAGCAAAGGGGGTACTTTTCAGCATGATGGCATTTTTAGATATTGCTGCTATGACTTGGAAAATGTTACCATATTTGTGATGGGGAGTTGGCCTCACATTTCATAAAAGAGTTCAACAGAATAGATGCTTGTAAATGTAGGTCTATTGCCAGTTATGTGTGCCACATCGTTTAGTTCATAGATTCCTACTCTCCTCTCAGGTGTTGTGTGGCACTGACAGGAAATGATTCATGTACAGCATGTGGGCTTCCTGCTGGCTCTCACTTAGGTATTTACACTCTCCAGCAGTGGCACCCTTTCACACTACGGGGTAATAAATCTGGTGAGTCCAAAACAGTTAATCATTTGTGACTTATGTCCCTCCTTCTCGTCTCCCATTGCCTTCTCATTCTGTATTCTCATTTATCACAAACTCGATCTCGTTCTACGTGTGTCTTTTCATCTCATTCTGTCATTTCCACTCACCCAGTTCGCTCGTTCAACAATACTCTGTCTCCTTGCCTTCTCATTCTTTCCCTCCATTCATCATAGACTCTTCACTTTCTTTCTCCATGTCCATCCACTCCCTGTCTTCCCTCTTCGTCTCACTCTTTAACATCAGTCATCAAAGAAAATCCGTCTCTCAACACACATCACAGACTCACTGTCTCAGTTCACTCCAGCCATCCCTTCATCCCAGCCTCTGCCTCTCCCTCCTTCATCTTGTTACAGTCTCTCTCACTTCTCTGTTCTTGCTCATCCTGCGTCTTCATTCATCCTGCCTCCAAACATTACTATTACTCTGTCTTTTTCCTGTAATTATGCCTTTCTTCATAGGAAGGACTCCATTTCTTCTTGGTGTGTGTCCTCTTTCTCCTACCCAGTCTCTCCACTGCAAGGAGGCCATGTGTCTCCCCACTGCTCTACTCCCGATGTCTCTCCACATCTTGCTTTTTTATCAGGTCCTTGCTCCTAGGAAGCTTCTAGTAGTTTCAGAAGTTATATTACATATTTCTTTAACTAGTCCAAGGATGCACCTTCAAACAGGACCACTCAGCTTCCTCTATTTTCCAGTGGTAGCTGTTACACGCGCTCATTACTCGATTTGTAGGTCAAGCGTGCAAGCACTTTGACCTATTGTAAGTATTGTGCGCTTTTAACCATACCCATGTCACTCCTATCACTTTCACTCATTCGTGGGCTTGCCTTTCAAAAATCACGTGATGTCATTGGTAATTGATTTACATTTGTCCTGGCTTGAGGCTGTTTTTGTCAGGCCTTGCAGACTGCCCATGTTACATAGATTATTGCACGATTGCTGATATACTTAAGTGTGGGTGAACTCGTTTTTTTGTCTCTCCACTTCATACTGCATGGTGGCCAAGGCACTCACAGAGCAATCAGGCATAATACAGTGAACTTGATCGCCAGTGTTGGAGCGCTGCTCACATTGTTCACAGTTACATAATCAGAATAATTTCTTGTTGCTCTCCCCTTAAAACATTTGGAATTGGTAAATGCTTGATGTAAAACAGAAATTCTCAAAGTGAAAGCAGCTCTCCTGGCACAGTGTGAGAGCCTATACTACTTTATTTACTGCATTCAGGAAAACTCGACCTATAATGCTTTGCAAGCATTCTTTTTTATACATTTTTGCCCATAACTCAGCCTGTGGTGGTCCTAGGACAATAGGACCACAACCAAAACGTTCAGCACAATGCACTCTTTCTGCCTAGGACACCTTTGGGTCCCCACACTATGTTAGTGTGGACCCCAAAATAATAAACCCTCCCACCATTCAATGTCTCTTTAATCCTTCCCATGGCTTGAACCATTGTTTCCAGCTAGGAACAGCTTGTGATTTAAGGCCTTTGTTTGTAATAACATTTCCAAAGGCCTGCTACTCCTGAAAATTTATAATGCAGTATGCTTTCTAAAGGCTACATATATGTTTACTCTGCATTATTTGTTGCCAATTTCTTTTTGTGAGGTTATTCTCTCTTGGAGCTAACTATATAGTTACATGCCCATGTTTCCTATAAATGCCATTTTGACCATGATGACCTCTAGCGGCTGCTATAGGCATTACACTCATAGCAACATATTAAAATAGTTGTGGCACGGAAACTTGCCCCATAATGCTTTGCAGGGCATTACTTTTACAAAACATTTTTGCTCATAACTCAGCCTGTGGTGGTCCTACGACAATCCGTCAAAACATTGACTTCAATGTGCTCTTTCTGTCTACATCATCTCTGGGTCTCCACACTTTGTTAGTGGGGAATCCAAAATAATAACTCCTCACACCATTCAATGTCTTTTAAAGTTTTTCATGGTTAAAACTTTTGTTTTATAGCTAGGAGAAGTTTAATTTTATAGGCCTTGTTTGTGATATCATTGTAATAGACCTGCTAGCGCTGAAAATTCCCTCTTGGGGCTAAGTATATGGGTATACTGCATTATTTTCTTCTGTTTGTTTTCATGGGGATATGTCTTCTAGGGGCTAACAATTTTCTTGTGTCGGCCCTGCCCCACCTAACAACACCATGGTTGTGCCGTATTGAAAATTGGTAAATTTGCATTACACTTTTTATGTAAAATTTCTGAGATTATACCATTATGTCACATTGAGTAATTATGCACTGTTCACAGCAAAGAGTTAAGGTAAGGTCAAAGGAACAACACAATCGCAATCGACTCGAACATGAGTGGCTGCATTTATTAGCATGAAATGCGTCCTCACATCCAAAAGTGGGTGTGAGGATGCATTTTGCGCAAACAAATTGCACAATGCCAATTTTGCTTTTCACATTATGCATCATTTTGTATATTTTTTCAAAAATTTCATGTAATTGTACAAAAGCAAACTAAGAGATTTTCACCTACCCTTAGTTGTCACCATGTCAAGCTGTTAGCTCAGTGGACTTCTACATTCGCTATGGGGGGAACATCCGCAACAACGACTTTGGAACCACAATGTCGTTGTTAATGTAAGCGGAACCACGCTTGTGTTAACAACAACTATTTTTTTCTCTACCTTGACCACGCATGTGCTGAACAACGTACATGCGTGGTTAAGACAGAGAAAGAGGGAGTCAGCTTCGATAGAGGATGCGGTCATGTAAGTGGGGCTGGGGCAGAGTTGGGGGGTAGTTTTTAGGGGTGGGGTGGATTAAGGGCTTTTGGTGGGGGGAGGTCGGGGTAGTTTTTTTTTTTAGGGGCGGGGTGGGGGAGATCGGGTAGTTCTGATTTTTAGGGGCAGGGGATCGGGGCAGTTCTATTTTTAGGGGTGGGGTGGGGGGTCGGGGTAGTTTTGTTTTGGGGGTGGGGGTTTGGGGTACTTTTGTTTTTGGGGGTGAGGGGTCAGGGTAGTTTGTGTTTTTGGCGGAGGGTGTCAGGGAAGTTTGGTTTTTGGGAGTGGGGGGATCGGGTAGTTTGTTTTTGGGGGTGGGGGTCGGGTCATTTTTGGTTTTTGGGGGTTCGTGGTGGGGGATCAGGGTAGTTAGGTTTTCGGAGGTAGGGTGGGGGATTGGGGTAGTTTTGTTTTTGGGGTGGGGTTCAGGGTAGTTTGTGTTTTTGAGGGTGGGGTTCAGGGTAGTTTGTGGTTTTGGGGGTGGGGCGTCTGGGTAGTTTGGTTTTTTGGGGTGCGGGTCGTTGGTTTTTGAGGGTGGGGGTCGAGGTAGTTTGGATTTTTGGGGGTGGGGGTTTGGGGTAGTTTGGGTTTTGGGGTGGGGGTCGGGTAGTTTGGTTTTTGGGGGTGGGGGATCAGTGTAGTTAGGTTTTTGGGGGTGGGCGATCGGGGCAGTTTTGTTTTTTTGGGGGTTGGGTGGTCAGGGTAGTAAGTGTTTTTGAGGTTGGGAGGTGGGGTAGTTTGGTTTTTGGGGGCGGGGGTTAGGGACGTTTGGTCTTTAGGGTGGGGGATCGGGAAGTTTGTTTTTTGGAGGTGGGGGATCGGGGTAGTTTGGTTTTTGGGGGTAGGGAGATTGGGGTAGTATGTATTTTGGGGATGGTGGGTCGGGGTAGGTTAGTTTTTGTGGTGGTGGTTGTTTGTTTTGGGGTGGGGTCAGTTGTTTTTTCGGGCGGGTGGGGCGTTGGGGTATGTTTTAGGGCTCAGGGTGGGTGGGGGTATCGGGGTAGTTGTATTTTAGGGCAGGTGGGGGGTATGGCATGGGAAAACAACGCATGCTGTTCCACACATGCCTTTACTAGGCATGCCTTTACAACGAAAAATCGTTGTAAAGGCATGCGTGGTAAAGGCATTAATGGAAACAATGTGGTCGTTGTTCACGCATGCGTGGTTGGCGCATGCGTTGTTGCACCATATATTCCCGCTACAGGGATCTGTGTTCTGCCCAGTGGTCACAGGTTTGAATACTGACAAGTCCTCTCAGCCTTTAATTCTCCTCAGTAATAAAATGAGTGGCATTAAACTGAGTAACACTAAACAAGATAGGGGTTCCTAAATGCCCCCAGGAGGGCAGTGCGCTTTAAAAATATATGTTGCTTGTCACCCTTTTGAGGGCGAGGCATTACAGCGTGAAACACCTGAACAGGAAATATTTTTAGAAGAAAAGGAAAAGGCCTTAAACTGGATTAGAGATACAAAAAGCTATGGAAGATATTTTTCTGCTCCCACTCATAACAGTCTCTCTTTTTACTTTCATGGTACCTTCCAGTCAGTGTGTAGCACTCTGCCGCTCCTACTCACCCTGTATCTTTTTTCATCACAGGCTCTGTTTCCCCCCGCCCCGCTTTTCACCATCCACCCTTCACATCGCCTGTCTTTTTTACCGTATTTTTCCTACAATACACTCACCCGGACATCCCTGGGGACCGAGAGCTTTATAAATTCATGCGGTTCAACACAACACGGGAAATGGCCGAGCATGTTCCATAAATGATCAGGGAAGAGTGCATTGTGTTGTGAAGGAGATTTCTTCACGGCGCTGCAATTTTTCTGAAGATGCGCGATGCCTATAGGTATTTTCGCTCCAATTGGATAAAGGCTGTTATTTAACAAGTGGCTGATTGAGTTAGCCCTTCATTTAGATGCCCTGGTCTCCCAGGAGCTGACCTGTAATTTGCCTCTCAAGTGGCAGTGTAAGCAAACAGTCCGAGGTGGTGGAGGCTGGGCCCCGGGCGGGAGCATCGGTGCCCCCGGGGCAGGAAGGACATCTTCTGTCATTGAGAGCTGAGATTAGGCAGCGCGGGCCCGCGGAGGCGCACGAGACAGCACTAGGAGAAATGAGGGAGACTGGCATTGAATATGGAGGGATGGTTGGGTGCTGAAAGGAAAGAGGAAGGGGACGAGGTGAGAAGAGAAATGCTGCGCGGCACAAGAGGACTGCAGGAAGAGAGGATGGGTAGAGTGGGTGGGTGCGTGGCGAGGGTAAGAATGGGAAGAGAGTGGAAGGGGACAAGGCGTGAAAGGGATGGGTGGAGAATGCTGGGAGAGACTGACCGAGGGGAAGAGAGGTACGGCGAGAGGAAGAGGGCAGGGTGAGTATGGGGCAGATGGGGATTGGTGCGAGAGAGGAAGGCGGGGGGCGAGAGGAAATGAGGTGGAGGGATGAGTGGTGGCTGCGATGAGAGGTGGAAAGGGAGAAGGGAAAGTAGGAGGAAGAGATGTGGTGGGCATGGGTGGAGACTGCAGCAAGATAGTAAAAAAAGTGGTAGAAGGTTGGATGAGGATCTAAAGGGGGGTTGGCAAAGTGAGGTGTAAGTTGGGACGGGTAGCCACTGCAGAGAGAGGAGATGAGGTGAAGGATGGGTGGAGGAGGGAGAAGA
Source organism: Pleurodeles waltl (assembly GCF_031143425.1). Lineage (NCBI taxonomy): Eukaryota > Metazoa > Chordata > Amphibia > Caudata > Salamandridae > Pleurodeles > Pleurodeles waltl. The sequence goes on along the minus strand of NC_090445.1, from coordinate 1,503,434,081 downwards.
GGATGTTGGAGGAAGAGAAGGATAAGAGAGTGAGGGGAAGAGATGGAGGTGCAGAGATTTAGGTATAGAAAAAAGAGAGTGAGGAAGGGAGCCGAATGAAGAGATGGGCAGGGCTGTAGGGAGAAAGGAAGAGGACAGATAGAGGAAAAATTACTGAGGGAAGGGTTTGACAGGGCTGGAAAGGAAGTTTGCCATGAAGGGACTCCCAGAGAAAGATGGGAATTGAGCATGGATGCTGCAGAGAGAGAGGAAGGAGATGAGGTGGAGAGAGGGAGGCACGAAGAAAGGATCAGGATTAGGGGCCACATGTACGAAATTCAGGTTTTGAAACTCGGAAATTGTGAGTAATAGGGACTCGCAATTTGCGAGTTGCAAAACCTGATGTACAAAAGTGTTAATGACACTGTTTTGCGATTCCCAATGGGGTCGCAAATGACCTAGCTCATGAATATTCATGAGGTAGGACCAAATTGCGACCCCATTGGGAATGGCCGCCCTCACAGGGATGATGGCTGTGTTTGCTTTTAAATAAAGCTGTTTTTTTTTTTAAATGCAGCCCTGTTTCCTTAAAGGAAAATGAGATGCACTCAAAATCAAAAATGAAAAGTTTTCTTTTCATTTTTTCAGAGCAGGCAGTGGTCTATGGGAATACTGCCTGCTCTGAAAAAATATTTTCGCTGCCATTCACAAAATGGAAAGGGTCCCATGGGGACCCCTTCCTGTTTGCGAATGAGTTAGCACCAGTTTGAAACTGGTGCTAACTGTGATTGTTTTGTGACCGCATTCGTGGTCACAAAACAATCATTCATACTATCTGGATTCGGTATTAGGAAGGGACGCCCTTGTCACGCCTCTTCCTAATACCGAATCGCAGAACCCAAACTGCGATTCGGTAATAAGTTACCGAATTGCAGTTTGGGCTTTGTACATCCCACATAGTATTTTTCAAGTTGCAAAGAGCCCAATTCGCCATTTGCGACTTGAAAAATGCTTCATACATCTGGTCCTATGTGTCTTAGAGAGGAGAGAAAGAAGGAAAGGAAGACAGGTGGTGTGAAATGTGAGAGTAAGAAACATGACGAGCTGATGAGGGGCTGTGGGGAGTGAGAAATGAAGGTGAGTTTGAGAAAGAGAAGGCGGAAATGCAAATTGTGAAGTGGTGTTGACGCTGGAATGGGTGGAGACTGTGTGGAGTGCACCTGAAGAAAGACTGGGAGACAAAGTAGAGCTGTGGAGCGGGCAGAGAGATGAAGGTATAGACGGTTCAGTGGGCACTAAAGAGAGAGCAAGAGGGCGAGTTTGGAATAAAGGAAAGATATGATGGTGGAATGGGAAAGCTAATTGGTCAGCTTCTAGCCCTACCTAACCTTGATTGATAACCATGCATATAGGCATCTATTTATCATAGACTACACCACGGTCCTGAGTCACACAAGATGTTTTTGCCTGTAAACATATATTTATTGGTGTAATTGTCAGGATTTATACCTGCCATGGACCCGGATATGCAGCAGGCATATACTAATTCACTCCTGTGGAAATGTGTGACCTGACTGCCTAAAATTTAAAGTAGTAAACCTGATGCACCGGGTGTGGAGTGGGTGACTCAATGTACAGTGTATCTTTTGAGTAGTCTCAGACTGTTTTCTCAACTCCTACCCTGCATGTGCATTCCAGTGTTTGTGTCAGAGGCTCTAATAGGTATCCTCACTCCGATCCGAGGCCTTGCCATGGTGTCAGGTCTTTATTCTTTTGATCATTCTCCTGTCTGATCTTTCATCCAGACAACCATATAGTGATTTTCTCACAATCAAATTTCCCTGCCTTCTCATCATAGCCATGACTGTGTTTTCACTGTGCGTTCGCTTTCTTGGAGAAAGAACTATGGCCCAAATTTAAGAAAAGCGCTCTCCTAACACTACCACTACCATGTATGCTATTATAGTACATTGCAGTAGTAGCACCAAAAATGTTGGTTCTAATCCTGCAACGTACATAGGGACCCATTATAAATAATGGTGTGCCCGCTTTTAACGCCTGCTCTGTGCAGGCGTTAAAAATAGCTGCTAAAAATGGCACAGTGGAATCTCATGGATTCCACTGCACCAATTTTGTGGTACCCCTAATGGGGAAATGCCGCCCTTTGCCTACATTATGCCTGGTGCAGGCATAATGTGGCGCAAGGGTATACAAAGTGGCTCAATGCATGCATTGGCCACTTTGTAAATCTGGCATGGCGAATTTGGCCTTGTTGAGCCACATTAGCGTCATAAAAAATGATGCTAATGTAGCGCAAGCAGGCGCTAGCCCTCTTGAATTTGTGCCTATAACTCATACAATACTATCTGAAGCTGCAGTTTAAAAAATTTCTCTACTCCGACCTGTGGAAATGGCTAGTGTTAATAGACACTTCTACTTTTCTACAACGTTATGTTACAATGTTACGTTGATGTGAGAGGTAATTCAGTTGGGTGCCTGCTACAAGGTCTGTGTGCGTGCTGACAGTTTCAGGGTATCATATTGTAGGATTTGTATAGCACTTTTTTAACTCTTTCTGACGGTCGCAAGTGTCCCCTCCAAACTGGTAGGGTTGATAGTTACTCAATCATATAGGATACAGACTTTAGAAAGATGGTGCTTACTGTGCCATCTATTGTGTTGAACCTCGATGTCATGTGAAAATCAAACAGCGTGCCCCAGAATTATTGTGGCAGCATTGGAGAACATTGTGTGTGTGGTGTTGCAAGCAAAATGAGTGTCAGAGACAGCCTTGAATGCTCCTCATCCAAAGCAGTTATAATTGTATCATGATACTCAGTTGGATCATGATTGTGGCTCAAGCCAGGTCTTTATTGATTTTCGGATATCTACATGGATTTTGGTGGTCTTTTTTCTATTTTTGGAACATAATTCACTGCTTGCAATTTGTGTTTTGAGAAAGAAGTGCTACAAATGCAGGTTTTCTGAAAAGGGGAAATGATCAGAAGTGGAGTCATTTGCAGTCTCCAGTTTCTTCTTTGATTGTGAATTCCGAGGTTAGATTGTATGAAGATTGGACAATTCCCAGTGAATTTGTGCTGTGCAGTACAAAGGGCTTGTGCTTAGGTTTACAGCTTGTCCATCTGGATGCAGCGTTCTGGATTCTTTGTAGTGATTCCTTTCCTGGAGAGACTGGCACTGGTGTAATATGTTAATATATTTGTGTATGTATTTATGCATTGTTGTTGCTGTTATATGCTGGAAACACTGTTGGAGTCATGATGACATCGAGCATTGGGCTAGTTCTGGAATGCACAGGCTTGAGTCAGTTGCCTGGTCACCTTGGAACCTGCCCGGTGGTTGATGCTGTAGTGGGTCCTTTCCAATAAGGTATTTGCTTTGCCACAGTTTCTATGCGTCCTGATCTCTCCTTCGATATTCGTCTCACCTGTTCTTTTGGTGGATGGTACTTCCCACATTTTGGTACCAGGAGTGGGGTGTCTTACTGATGTTGACCCAAAGGACCCACCGATGTTGCTGCATAGCTGTATAGGTTCATTCTACTTATTTTCTTCCTATGTTCTGGAAAAACCCATTTTGAGGTGTTAAGTGGAGGTACTTTGTGGATTTTAAGAAATTTGCCTGTTTTATTCTTCAGTTACGTTTGAGACAATCGACAAACCAATGGTCAAAGTTTGGTTACCTGGACAACAGCAGTAGAATGGCATCTTCTGAATTGGTGTGCGCACTACAGAGCCTCGTGGATCTCTGTGCATCTGCTTCAGCTGGCTTTGACCACACGGTTCCTGCCAATGATGCGTTGGGTGTGACTATCACCTCTAGCCAATTGAGGAGCGTGCAGAAGAGTGATGTTACTATGGCCAACGTGTGAGTTTATTACTCTCATGGTCCTATGTGGAGTGTCCGTCCTAGCGTGTGATATCACAGCGTCATGCACGCACCGGGTGGCCATTTTGAATGCCATGCCAAGTGATTTCCTCAAACCAATCACGTGGTTCCACAGCATTTACAATCACACACAGCACTTTTGTGAGTTTTAGATTGCCACTTTCGCATGGACCCCCACATTGTGTCAGGTAACCGCGCTGCCGTGTACTGTTCTTCTGGCATCTGAGTGTGTTTATGGGTGTTTCTGTGGTAAGGCATTTTTCGTAACTCTGAGCGACTATTACCTACTCTGTACATTTCTCTCTGGCTTAATTAACTCTATACTGTCCTGATTTCACCATTTATAATGTCAACAAGTCAAGCAGCAGTTCAACCACCACCTTTTTTACAAAAAAACTGGCAAGCCTGAAATAAAATCGAGTGAATGGCTGTGCATATTTGAAAAATTATGAAACAACTATTGATGCAAACAGATATGAACCTTCCAGGAAGTTGGTGCTTTTGTTTAATCATTTGGGGGGAGCTGGTCAAAGAGTATTTGACAACTTGCCTCCTGCTTCTGCACCTCTGGATACTAATGCACCTTGGAATGTGTACTTGGAAGGGAAGGAGAGAATGAGAAAACAATATTCTGATTAATCAAGTGTACTTTTGGAAAAATGTAACTTTTTATAGTGCAAGCAGGAGAGCGATGAGACTGTGGAGGAATAGAGTGCCACTCTATGAGTGCTAGCATCCAACTGTGATTTTGGAAACAATGCAGATATTTACATACATGATCAATTTGTATTTAATTGCTTTTCCAAGAAGGTTCAGGAACGTTTGCTAACTTGTCACAACCCTACACTGTCAGAAACCATCAATGTAGCTAAAAGCATAGCATGAACAATCACCACCACACAAATTTTGTCCGGCCATGGGGTCAGGGGATACCTTTTAATTGCCTCAAAGATGATGATACTGTTTGTGTTATCAACAACAAAACATTTAAGGGGAAGAGAGGGCAGCAAGTGAGTTATCATTGCGGTTCCAAGAATCAGATTGGAAACAATCCTTCTTGTCCTGCAATCATCAAATGGTGTAACCGGGTCCACAAATTTGTACACTTTCAGGTGGTGTGTAAGAGTGCTTCTAATTTGAGTAATAGCTTGAACAAAGTTCGAATCAGCAACATATATGCTTGTGACTCTACTGATAAAACACCAGAATGTGCTAATATATTTGCTAACATGTTGTTGACAGTTGATAAGCCTGATGCTCGGATACTCTGCACACAAAAGCATTTTAAAGGCCTTCTGTATGAAGTAATCATTGATGGTAAGCTGCTGATTGTCATGGCTGAAACAGGGCCACCCATCATGATTCTAGCTGATCACACTTTTTACAAGATTAGGCCAAAATCCTTCAGGCTGGCTCACCCGGATATTAACCACAGTGTCTTTGGTGAGCAGAACATAGGTCTCCCTGGTTTCTTTTGGTCATCCTTGGAATGCTTGGGAAAATATACTGTCAGCAGGTTCTGTGTTGCAGTTAATGGAAGTGACATTGTAGGTTGGAAAGATTTGGCCAAATTGAGTATTATCTTACATACAGGGCATGATTTTCTGATTGTGTTGGGGGATATGTCTGTGTTATCCGTAAATGTGGAAAATTAACTGATGAATCTTGTGAATACAAAACTTCCTAATGTTTTCAGGGACACTGTGGTGACTGTTGAAGGATTTGAGAATTTTATCAAACTCAAGAGTAATGCTTTGTCAGTTGTGCACAAAGTTAGGCCTATGCCTTTGAGTTGCAGGCACTACTTAAAGAACTTGCTGGACAAGTTAAAGTCTGAGGGAATTATTTCTCCGGTTGGATCCTCAGAGTAGGTTTCTCCAGTCGTTCTGACTAAGAAAAAATCAGGAGACTTGAGGTGATGTGTTGATTTGAGGTCAGTAAATTAGAACATTTTGGTGGATTATCTTCCCCTGCCTTATTTTGATGAGATGATTGCCAACATTGGGCGATCAAGGTATTTCTCCATGATTGATCTGCACTCAGCATATCATCGAATTCCATTTAGTGAAGAATCGCAAGCCCTCTCCAGGTTTGTGACTACTTTTGGTGCTTTCAAGTACTTATATCTGCCTTTTGGACCTGCATCTGTGCCGATCAGTTTCTAGAAGATGATGGGTAACCTCTTTGGAGATATGTCCCAGCAAGCCTTCCAGGATGTTATCTTGGTTTTGAAGAGATAGTAAAGAGAATCATCTTCAAGTATTGGAGAAAGTGATGCATGTGCTATAAACCAGGGACATGACAGTGAAACCCAATTATTGTAAGCTATTAGTGAAAGGAGTATAGTACTTGAGTCACACAACTTCTAAGCAAGGTATAAGATCTAAGTTTAGTGTGTCCCTGTGAATAATGATGCCCTGCATTTTTTTTTTCTTGGGCTCTGTGAGTATTGTGCCAGGTTTGTGCCTGGTTGCCTGGTTACGCCTTGGCTGTGTAGCCACTCAGGTCCTTTAACAAAAAAAGTAGCAAATTTGACTGAAGTGACCAAATGAGCAGAGCGTTTGAGGATATCAAAGGTTTAGTACTCAATGTTCCTGCCTTGAAATCCTTTGTACCCACAGGCAAATCTTTCATCACTGTTGATGCCGGTCTTGAGGGGCTTGAAGCTGTTTTTGGACAGTGGGTCAACGATCAGTAGAACACTGTTGTGTTTTCATCTAGAACGCTTACTGATGCAGAAAGCAACCATAGCACCAAAGAAAGAGGGGTTTTGGCGTGTGTCTGGGCAGTGCTGAGGTTTAAGACGTATATTTGGGGCACCACTTGTGACATCTGCATCGGCTATAAACCACTGTTGTATCTTTTAAGTGGTAATGGTCTGGGAAAGGATTCTGCTTATTTGGTTCACTTGTTGTCTAAGTTGCAAGAGTATAATTTGGCTGTCAAATATATTCAAGAAGGCAGGAATGTCCGTGCAGACTGCCTGTGTAGTTTGCCATAGCCTCTTGGTGATGACTCTGATGGTGATCATGACATTGAATGTGTAGTGGCTGCTGTGGATGCTTTAACAGCATGCAATTTGGCATCACTGAAAGTGAATAGAGTGTGGCTATGGCTAAGGATCAATTTTGCTGAAGGTTTTACATTATATTGAGACAAGCTGTCCTCCCGGCAAAAGTCTCACTGGAGATCTAAGATGTTTTAGTTAAGTAGCTATGGAATTGTCATGCAAAAATGGTATATGTTTAAGAAATTATTTGTTTGTTCCACCTGCTGCACTAAGGGACAAAAGTATTAGAATTGCCCACGAGGGACATATGGGAGTTTCTGCTACTTCCAGGAAGTTGAGGGTAACGTGGCCAGGTTTGGAACAATAGTGCTCTCTCACAAAATGCTGAAGAGACTGTGCCATCCACTAATACGACTTACAGAAATGTTTCTTCAAGTAGTGTACAGATGAATAGCAGTCAATTGTGGCAGGGATATGGCTTTCAGAGATTCTGCTGATAGTGCGCATGATGATAATACTGCTCATGAGTCATCTTCTATTTTATCTAAGTGTCCCAGTGAAAAGAAATCCCAGAAAGCGATTGTTATGACTCTGATAAGGAAAAGGTCATGCAGCATGAGCTCATACAGGAATCCATTGGCTCATGCAGTATGCCTGTGGTTAGGTTACCTGTTAAGCTTCATGACTAAATAGATTTGTTGGTATAAGGGAATGAGGTGATGTAATACGCCAATGAACTTCTGTATGTACTTATTTATTGTTTATTGCTTTTATGTGCTTGGAACACTGTTGGCATTGAGCACTGGTCTGGTTCTGGAATGCACATGCTTCAGTTAGTTGACTGGTCATCTTGGGACCTTTCCGGTGGTTGATGCTGATGTGGGTCCATTTCAATAAAGGATTTTGCCTTGCCACTATTACTACACTTCCTGATCTCTCCTTGGATATTTGTCTCACAAGTTCCTTTGGTAGATGGTGCTTCCTACAGTGGGGGCCACTGCCATAATCTAGACATGGAATCACTAGTGCTAATAATGCCTATATCAAAAAATTAAGCAGTAAGTAAGAAGATTGCCAAAATGTTCTTGTAAATTGAGTCTCATTGTCATTTTGTTAATCGAGCTTAGGAATGAGAGGTTGAAATCAGATAATGCCAATGCTTTTCACACTTTTGTAGCTGCAATTGGAGGTGGTACTTTCCAGAGTGCATAACAAGATAGGGTCATGTTTTTGCCACGAACTATAGGTGGGTATTTTGTGTATGGAGGTGTTAAGTTTAAGATGATTGTTTAGCAGCCACAGCCAGAAGACAACATTTGCCAAGTCTTGATTTCTTGATTTCCAATGGTCTTTCCAGTTTTAGGATGATCTGTAAATTGTTAGTATAGCTGTAGTACATAAGGCAGCAGGAGTTTACCAGATCAGAAAGTGAGTCAGGTACACATTGAACACAAGGAGAGGTGATTTTTGAGACTGCTAGACACTTACCATACAAGTGAAAGCTTACAAGATGAGAAGAGGTAATGTGACCAGTTGAGAGATGTACATAAGGATTGTATACTGAATTCTGGGCTAGTAGTTATAGGTCAACAATTTCAAACCCTAATGACAGGTTGAGGAAGAGTAAAGATGTGACATCATCAGCATCATAATAGCTCTTAATAATGTTTTTGTTTTGATGAAACTTGAAATCTATGAGAAATCTATTTGATTCAGAATTTACCTAGGAATGTATGAGAAATTGGATTGTTGGTTGACTGGGATATGAGCACTGGTCAAGCAGTAACCACAATTCTTGGCAGGGTAAGGCAGAAGGAAACCTCAAATTAAGCTGTGCTTACCCTTTGGTACCTTGGCACAGAGCAGTCAGGCTTAACTTAGTTTAGTTTAGTTTATGGGATTTATAGAGTGCGTGGCTACCTGGAGGCCTCTCAGCACTGATGGAGGATCACTAGGTAATAGGAACAGGACTATACGGGGAACTGTACAGTTTTCAATTTTCTACGGAAGGAAAGCTCAGACATATCATGGCGAAGCTCTAGGGGAAGGGAGTTCCTGATTTTAGTTGCTTTGCAGGCAAAGGATCTACTTCCCATCTAGGTTTCTTAGCACAAAAAGAGTTGATTAGAAGAGCTGATGAAGATCTGAGTGTTCTCCAAGAGGAATAGGGTGTAATCATTCATCTGAGAAAAAACAGACCCTTATTTCGAAGGGCTCGGTGTATAAAACACATGGCTTTAAAGATGATGCGCTGTTCAACAGGAAGCCAATGAAGAGAAGCCAGGGCTGAGATGGCAGCCGAATGTCTTAGGGTGTCGGTATGTAGATGAGCCGCAGCATTCTGCACCACTTGAAGTCTTTTTAGGACATAAGAGGGGGAGCTCAGGAACAACACATTCCCATAGTCAAGACGTGATAGTATCAGGGCCTGAGTGAGGAGTCTTTTGGCTGAGAATGGAAGAAGCTTAAAGATTTGCCTGAGAATTCTTAGAAGACCAAAGCAGGTAGCTGCCAGTTTCTTGGAATGACATTCCATTGTAAGGTGAGAGTCTAGCCAGAAACCCAAACTCTTTATAGTTTCCTTTGGTGGGGGAAGTTCTTTAAATGAATCCGCAACTAGAGAAGGAAACTTAAGTAAGGAAGAGTTACCAACCATCATAACTTCTGTTTTCCCATCTTTGAGCTTGAGTTTGCTATCTGCCATCCATCTGGCAACGTCTGAAAGACGGGAGGATAAAGTGGCCTGTTCTTGGTTAGCCTTAGCAGAGAAGACCAACTGAGTATCATCCACATAGGACACCAAGGATAGTCCATATAGTTCAGTAATTCTTGTCAGAGGAGACATATAGATGTTAAAAAGAGTAGGGCTCAAAGAGGAGCCCTGCGGCACCCCATAACTGAGGGGCAAAGATTTGGAAAATAAAGATTGGTCTACGACTTGAAAGGTTCTATCCTTCAAGAAGGCGGAGAGACACTCAAAAGAGATCCCTACAAATCCCATATGAGATATTCTGTGTAATAGTATATTGTGATCCACAGAGTCAAATGCGGCACTCAGATCTAAAAGAATAATTGCTGCATAACCGCCTCAGTCCAGGTGTTGACGAGTGTCTTCTGTAACGGCCAAAAGGACAGATTCCGTGCTATGTAAAGGTCTAAATCCCATCTGGGTATGGTGCCGAAGATTAGAATAATCGAGAAAGGCTAAGACTTGTTTATTGACATGTTTTTCAAAAATCTTAGATTCTATCGGAAGAAGAGCAATTTGTCTGTAATTCCTCAGTAAAGTAGGGTCGAGTCTAGGCTTTTTTAGTAGAGGTTTAATGACAGAGTGTTTCCAACTTTGTGGAAGCTGACCAGAACTAAGAGAGTTATTCAGAACCTTGGTTAGGGCAGGCACTAAGACGTACGAGCCTAGGACTAGTATAGACCGTGGAGCAGGATCAAGGGGAGAGCCTGATTTTATAGTATCTAGAAGGTTAGCTACTAGGTCCTCCGTCAGGGACTGAAAGAATGAGAAGGTGACTCTCGAAGGGTCTTGGAGTATCATTTTGTCCTCTTGTAAAGAGTTGTGAGAAAAAGTTTGTTGGATATTGAGAATTTTCTCTCAAAAGAAACCTGCTAGATTATTACTATGCTCCAAAGAGGCTTGAGGTGAAATGCATAAAGAGGGGTCTTGGGTCAATTCATAAAAAATTGAAAAGATCTCTTTAGGGAAATTAGAAGATTATTCTATTCTAGAGGCATAGAACGCTCGCTGTGCGGCTTTAATTTCCACATGATAGGATCTAATCGCTCTCCTATATTCGCGTTTGGAATCGTCGTCATAGGTTTTCTTCCTTTTCCTTTCTAGCTGCTTAGATTCCTTTTTTTACTGCCGTAGCTTGGGGGAGAACCAAGAAGGCTTCTTGGTGCGAACAATATTATGGACAGTCTTAGCCAGTAGTATGATGTCAAGGTAGTTTGAGATCCATTTATTGAATATCTCTGCTGACCAGGACTCATTAGTGGAGAAGGATGGGCGATGAAATTCTAGAGTATCTGTCCAGTCTTTACAACTTAACTTGGACCAATAGCGCCAAGTTACGGTGCTAGATAGAGGCTGTGTAGGCACAGAAGTAGAGGGAAGTAAAAGCAAAATTACGAAATGATCAGACCATACCAGAGGAAGCGGGGCCGGGGCTGATAAATTTAACAGGTTACTAAACACCAAATCAACGGTGTGCAATTTAATGTGCATGGGGCCAAGGATCAGCTGTACCAAATCTAAGGCTGCTAGAGCCATAAGCAGAGTTTTTGCCAATTTATTGTATTCATCTTCTGCATATATATTAAAATAACCCAAAATGGTGAAGTTAGAGTTCTATAGGCAAAATCTGCTATCACTTCCGGTAGGGCCTGAAGGAACTTCCTCTCAGGACCAGGGGAATGATAATTCTGTATTCCGGAGAGGGTAAAAGTAGCATTGATTGCTAAAGAGAAAAATAGACTTTCACAGTCGGGAATAGACAGAGTTTGAGTAAGACAGTTGTTGGAAGGCAACTTGAAGGCAATGTGTAAAGTATTTGTGCAACACATCAAACAGTAGCACAGTGAAAACACAACAAAAAAGGATCCCACACCAAGTTAATTTAGCAAATAAGATAAGACCAAAACACCAAAAATCCAACCAGTACAACTTGAGTTAGGAATTTTGTAAGAATAAACTGTAGTATAGTGCTTAAAAACAAAAAGCCCAAACTGGGGAGATCTGGTCACACCGGACTAGGACAAAGTCAAAGTTCAGGCCGACCACGATGGAACATGGGCAGGCTACTGGTACCAAGTTACACGTGCTGAACAAAGTACCTTAAATCCTGGTTGTGAAGGGTTGCATGGATCTGAGTCAAAGACGCTTCACACAGCCTATGCAGTGCTTTCGTTCTGAGATGAGGCAAAGCTGCAGTGTAAGGTCCTGTAGCGTTAGCATCAAGGATCCTGTTGACGGTGCTTGTGATGAGAAGGCCAGTGTCAGAGACGCATTGGGCAGCCGAGGCGATGTGCCAGTTCCGATGAGCAGTAAGGCTGCAATGCGGGACTTTGGGGTCAAGGCTACTGTCGATGAGAGATGCGATGACCTGCTCTGGGAAGCATCGGGCAGCAGTGGTTTTGAAGGTGATGCGTTGAACCCAGAATGTGGGATACAGTGGCGATGTGAGTCTTCTGCTCTGGGTCTAATCCACACAGCAGCAGCAATGCGTCAGTTCTGCCCAAGGATGAACCTTTCAGCCAAGTAGAGGTGTTGGTTCTGCTCAGGGATGGGCCCCTCAGCAGAGAGGATGCATCAATTCCACTGATAAGCACCTTAGGCCCAAGTTCAAGAGGAGAAGACTGGGTGAAACCACTTGTCAGGGTAGAATCACAGAGGACCGAGTCCGGGTGCAGAAGCCGGGTAGTTGGAAGTCTTTTGTGTCCCTGAGACTACAGATGAGAAGGCTAGCCAGCTAGCACTTGGAGTCACTCTGGGTTCTAGGTTGGAAACACGTGGGTCCAGTCCTTCTCACTCTCTGGCAAGAAGCAACAGCTGGTAAACTGTCAGCATAGCAAAGCAGGAGTTCTGCAGAGTGGTAGTCCTTTAGCAGCACAGCTGACCTTCTTCCTAGCAGATTATCCACAGGTCCAGAAGTGTACTAAAGTGGTGGTGTCTATGGTCTAGTTCTTTTACCCAGTGGTGCCTTTGTAGGGGGGGAGACTTCAAAGGCATGCCTTTGAAGTGCGCATATGTCCTGCCCTCCCTGTCTTGGTCCAGACTAACTACAGGGGGTATACAGGCCTTTGTGTGGGGACAGGACACAACCTATCATGGTGTAAGTGGAGCTGGATCCAGCTCTTCCCTCACATCCTCACTAGGATGGCCCATCAAACCACACCTAAGCTCCTACTGTGTGTGGCTGTCTAGGGGAATATACAAAATCCAGCTACTAATTATCCCCATTCATGTGACCAGAGACAGGCTGCAGGCCAAACAATAAGGGCCATTTCCAACAGAATGGTACCTTGGTTACTGATTTGTAGTTTGTAGGGTCAGCTTTGTCAAACCCCTGCTTTTTTAGAATTGGTTTGATGTAGGAGGTTTTCAGGTTTTTTTAACTTACCCAATTCTAGGGATATCATCACTTTTGCTGATGTGGCAGGAGAGGAGTTTAAAAGAAGAGTTTGCTAATATTCAGAACATATGGGCCTCCAGGGGCCTGCCATGTGTATGCCATTTTAGGTCCTTAAGGTGCTTAGGGGCAATTTACAAGCCCCTAGCGCCACCTCGTGCCATCCTTGAGTAATTTTTTTTACAATAAGGTGATGTTAAGGAGGCCTTTCTACCATGCCATATTTACAACGTGGCAAAATTATTGCATTGCGCCACTTTGTAAACTCTTGCGCCGCATTATGCCTGCCCCAGGCAAAATGTATGCACCACTGCACCATTTTTCCCATCATTTCTAATGCTTGCTCAGAGCAGGCATTAAAATGACGTGCCCATTTTAATCAATGGGTACCACAATAGCGTCAAACATTTTGGTACCATTTTCCTAACGACCGCCATGGGGCACCATATTGTAAATACAGAGCAACCATGGTGTTGTTATGTGGGGCAGGGGCAATGCAAGAAAAGTGGCGCATCGGGACAGATGCGCCACTTTCTGGTAAATACGTCCCTTAGTTTATTTTTCTGTTAGCTGGATCAGTTTAGATTGTGTGATGTGGAATCTCGCTTTGACATGATTGGAATCTGAAGGCAAAAGAACATTTCCTTATGTCTTATACGAATGGTCATATATGATCTGTTTTTTTCTCTACTTTGTGGTCACCTAAATTAATTGAGAAACTATGCAGAATTTGTCGTTATCTGCTACCGTAGGATCAGTTGCTGCAGCTCGTTTCTCCTGGGCTAAGAAAGCCCTCTCGAACCCTGACTGCTTTTTTCAATCTATGCTTTTGCTAATTGTTCTGGTCCTCAAGACTTCTTTAGTGAACATAAATTCAGAATTTAATTGTGAAGATTATCTACTGTTGCCAAAACAATACATGGAGAAAATGGCTACAGGGCCGATGATGACCCTTCACAACCCCTTTCTCTCTTGTCTGGTTGCCTCGTTTTGAGCACAGTGTGAAGTTCTTTTTCAACATGGTTATCTTGGTCTCTTTAAGGCTGCTGTCACTGGTGTGGAGTCAGGTACATCCTGACATGTGTCTGATTATTGACTAGTCATACCAGACTTTTAGATGCACTGTCCTGTCAAGGAAAATTTCCCAATTTGCTGTATGGCCTGTATGATTCTGAGTACCGCTTATAAGGATCGCGGTTTTTGCTGGATCAGTCAGTCAAGGCATATAGAAATATCAAGATGGTCATTTAAAGTTAGGAGGGCCAGCCACTGCAAGGATGGGATAGCCCGCCTAACTGAAAGGTGTCGCTTGTTTCAAAAAGCAATTTTTCATGAGGTGGGTCCGTTTCTATTGCTGGTTGTGGTAGGTCTAAAACACAACAGCAGCACAACAGACCTGTGGTCATTGATGTTATTTTTGAAAATAGAACCAGAAAGCACGGGGTCCATCTTTAGAAGTAACATCTTTAATATCTTACCCGAAATGAAAAATATATCCCAACTTATTTGGTACAGTAAATGATTTTTGGTTTGGGGCCAAATATCAGTCTCATATAGAAAGGACATAATTTGGAAAGGTATTTGAGGGACTGGACTAAATTGATAAGCCCATCTGACTCCAGTCCCTGTTGATATATATATTGCAGTTAGGGAGTTCACAATAGCGTTAACTACGGCTCTTCCACAATTGAGAATCTCCTCTTGCCCCTCACTGCATCTGAGGTGGGTGAGCAGAGAGGGGGGCAGGGAGAACAGGTGTACGTTTTTGGTGAGTATCCTTTAACAATACTATTCTGTGTGAGGCACTAGCTGTCTTGGTAGACAAACACGCTGTTTTCAAAAGCTGGTAAAAATAATTAGGTCGACGTTTATTTGTTTTAAAAAAAAAACACTTTTAGGTATAAGTATGTTAAAAACATTACAGTGTTCATAGCACACTATTTTATTATACACCATGATGTGGTAAGATTACTATAACTAGGATCTTTGAAAAACACTTTGCTTCAAAATTTCTAGGTCAGGATTTAAAATAGTAATTTATCTAGTGACACTACATAAAAGCAATCATACTATTAGTAACTATAACGCAATATTATGTTTTAGTTTAAGGTACTACGAAATGTACATTACTTAAGATCTGCCCTAAACATTCTAGATTTAGAATGGTCATTTTTCTTGTCCCAGAATAATAGTGTAGAAAGATTAGCTACATTTCGAATTAAACGTTGTTAAGCAAATCATTTAAACCCAACTTACGTAGTAATGTGAAGGGAGTATTTTCAATTAAAACAAATAACATTTCAATGAACACAATTGTGTCAATAGACGTTTTATCAAAGTAAGAAGAAGTCTGCTGCCTTTAGGAATGCATGAGTTACGACATGCCATTCACTGTTAGGATCACCTCTCCACTCTCCAACCACTGAGATGTGGACCATTTGGGTTCTATGAATCCCCCAAATATACCTTACTAGAGCTTGCTTAAGGCAAATCTTTTGTTATTACTTCCATTGCTTCCCTGAATATGGTGTCTCACGCTGGGAAATGTAATGTGTCCACATTCACGCTGCTGACAGTGAAGCCTTGGTTGGGAGTACTCAAAGAGAGTGGTGAGTGGGGGGCATGCCCTCAAATCCTGTTAAAAAATAATGGGATTTGCGTGCATACGTCCCGCATACTGCTTGGAACACCTGCCTATCCCGATGAGGACTAACCAAGAGAAATATAGAGTCATGGAGCAGTGAGGTTTGAGTGGACTCTCAAGGATCAACAAATTACAAATGGAAACTCCTGTTCTGTTTATGCACTAGGTATGGATGGCCTGTGGTATGTTGACTGTGTCTGCATTAAAGGTATATAAGTAATATCGATCAGTGAATTGAGTAATTGCTGCAGATTGCATGGTATACCTAGAAGAGTATAGGTCTGGATGCCAACATGTCAACTCAATCCTTAAAACTTTCCATGGTTGCTAAAACGAGGCCCAGGTTACATTTATTGACTGCCATTGAGGAAAATGATGCTAATGCATATCGTTTTAGTACCAAGATATAATTCAGCGTGTGGTGTCCACTAAATAAATGCACAATACAATACAGTTATGCAATACTAGCCTTTTTTGTTAAATCTTGGGAGAAAAGGTGTGGTTGAATGTGTTGAGAACATTGGGCTGCCTATAACTTGCATATAGATTGGTAACTCTTGTAGTTTAGATATTCTTTGGCTATATGGAAGCACAGCAGCTTGTGGATCACCTATTGCACTTCCTAGAAATTGTTTATGTTCCAAGACGGGCATGCCACGTCACTTCTTCAACACCAGGTATAGCCTCTAAGGACAGGCTCAAGAGTGAATGAAGCTATGCTGCTAAATTCTGCTCAGACGCTGTGCTTCAACCACATCCGGTACCCCTCTATGTGTTCATTAATTTATTGTGTTTTTAGGTCTGACCTTTGAGAAACCATTAGCTGTCTCCTCGGAATGTTGTTTTTCTAAAAAAAATACATATTAGCAATCCATAGAAGGGATCGTGGTAAAGCACACTTTATTGATTGGTCTTTTTCTTCTGTTAAATTGCCATTCAACTTTTGCTTCCACCTACCACAGCGTATTGAACGGGGTAGTAGATCAGCCCACTTCATCCATTAGCTCCCTTACCTTTGAGTTACTGCACAAATCTTGTGAACAATGTTCACATATGTCTAAAACAAGTTATTTTCTCGTTAGTTGCAAAGATGGTTCAATGTTTGCCTTTTTATTTTATCTATTTTTCAAATTACCTTTACATATAGGGGTATCTATTTTGCCTGCTCTTCTTTCTGAAAGTTCATGGTATTAAGTTGTTAACCGACATTGTAGTATTGTAGCTGTCTGTGATTTAAGTACTTTGCTAGGTAGTGGTTTAATCCTACAAAAATAATATTATTAATAATATGCTTACTTCAGCTGAAAGGCTTGTGGTTTGAAACACACCACTAGTTATACATCTGCATTTCTGAATAGTTTTCTATTTTCAAATTTTTCTTGCAAACATAAGGCGCCCGCATTTAAGCAACTGTATGTTTTCTTTTTTCCTTTTTATTCATGTACCAAATGTTTACAATAAAAAATAAAACAAATTCCACCAACTTGCCAAAGCCAGGCCCAGGCCAGATTTAGATAATGGCGGGTGAGTTACTCTGATACAACGGTGACGGATATCCCGTTCACTGAAATCTAAATTCCATAGGATATAATGGGACTTAGATTTCGTCGGACAGGATATCTGTCACCGTTGTGACAAAGTAGCTTGTCCGTCAATATCTAAATCAGGCCCCTAATGTGTTTGGCAATGCTTGTTTAATATGTGGCTAAAGAACAATTAAGTGCATTTGTATAGGCAAGGTTTTTTATGTTACAGAAGAAACATGTAGTAGACAGTGTAGGGGGTACTCATGCATCAAAGGGATGCAATCAATATAAGACTTGTATGAAGCTATATAAGTGTTGTTGCTCTCTTGGCACCACGTTTAGGGTGTTGCAGGTTCCTGATTCTGTGACCATTGGCATTGGTCATACTATAGATGTGTGCTTGTATCTAGGTACGTTACTTAGAATTACAAGTACTTTGTGGCAACTTTCCTTCAGATAGTAATTTAAATGGTTGCATTGTAGCTGTTTGTTAATGTCTGAAAATACACAGGACTATTGCTGATTGGAAATATTGGACACAATAATGCAAAAACAATGTTTTGAGAAAACCCTTCTTAACATTAATAGTATTCACCAGATGTGTAAAATTGCATATTGTGGCTAGTGTTAACTAAACAAGTATGTTTAATGAGATTTATAAGCATTAGAAGCAATGCACATTAATGAGCATAGATGTTTAAAAATGAGACTTCATTTTAGGCTGAGAATGACTATGCCATTTGTAATTCATTTAGAGGCTGAATACTATCCTATGTGCGGATTTATATCTTTATACTTCCAAAGGTCATGAGCAGTGGTTTTGGGGACTAGGGACCAATCCAGGATAAAAGACTATGGGGGTCATTACGACCCCGGCGGTCGCCGTAAATGTGGCGGTAAGTACCACCAACTGGCTGGCGGTACTTACCGCCATATTATGACATTGGCGGGTTGGCTGAAGCCAACCCGCCAATGTACCACTCCGACCGCCACGGCGGTAACAGCCACCGGGCTGGAGATATCCATCTCCAACCCGGCGGTCGCCATTGTTCCGCCTTGGGGATTATGACCCCGCCTACCGCCATGGTTTTCGTGGCATTCGTAACGCCACGAAAACCATGGTGGTAGGCCATATCAGTGACAGGAAATTCCTTCCCTGTCACTGATAGGGGACTCCCTCCCATTCCTCTCCAGTTACCCCCTTCACCCCCCCACCTCTCCAAACCCCACCCTACATTCACACCCCCTTCACACATGCATACTCACACCCATTCCCACATGCTTACA
The DNA here is from genome assembly GCF_031143425.1 of Pleurodeles waltl. Classification (NCBI taxonomy): domain Eukaryota; kingdom Metazoa; phylum Chordata; class Amphibia; order Caudata; family Salamandridae; genus Pleurodeles; species Pleurodeles waltl. The sequence goes on along the minus strand of NC_090445.1, from coordinate 1,503,415,583 downwards.
CGCATGCATACATCCATTAGCACACTCATCTGCACACACTTTCAAACATATACGCAGACACACATTCACATGACACAACATACACGCACTCACACCTCCATACATGCACACACGCATTCAACACGCAACACACACCCGCATCCACGCGCACATAAACATTCACACACCCCCCACACACAAACAACACCCCCGAACCCCATTCCCCTGTCGGGGACCCGACTTACCTGCATCCAGGGAGTCCTCTGGCAAGAGACGGGACAGGCGCTACCGCCAGCAGCGCTTAACAGCAGAACACTGCCAGGCCGTATTATTGGTCATAATACGGCTGGTGGCAGTCCTTGTGGCGGAAATCCGGCTGCGGTCATATTATGGCGGATGGCTGGTAGCCGCGGCGACGGTCTTTTGGCGGTAGACAGTTTTTACCGCCAATGTCAAAATGAGGACCTTTGTCCTCTTCCCAGTGCCCACTGCCACTGAAAAACCATGCACAGTGAGTTCTGGGACATACTGATAAGAACAGAGGCTATGCCCAGAAGCCAGAGCATACTCTCCACAGCTGATGACCATGTCATAATCAATGACGTCACTATTGATATCATATATCACATAATTATTGACCTAATTGATGCCACTGTTGTAGCTGCTGAGTGACCTAGCGCAGGGCACAGAATAAGATCTAGTCCTATCATCAGAATCTTCAAGCTTTAGCCAAAGGACAAGCACTTTGTAAAATAGGGGAGGGATGTTAACAAATGCAATTTACTGATAAAACATGTGATAACAAAATGGTATGTTAACATTATGCTACAAAAACTGAAAGTCTCAGACATCTGTGGGCTCAATTTAGACTTTGGCGGACAAATGCAATTGAGTATCCTGTCCCCATTGGTTTCATCAATGGAAAACTTCCCACATAGCCCTGATAGAGTTGGAGGAAGGACATTAAAGTGCCCACAGTTGTTAGGGTGGACTATGTAATGCTTTTTTTACCAGGTCCATCACGTCCCGGAAATAACATGGTGGCGAGGAACAGAAAACAAAAATAAAAACTTCCCCCATGCCCAAATGAAAAACTCACAGAGAAATATAGGTCATTAGTTTTTTGATTTTCTGAATAAATTCATGCTGAAAAGGAGTTTAAAGTTTAATGAACAGCTGCCAAACAAGACAGTAGGCTTCACCGAACCTTTTGTACCTTAAAAGAAACCACTTTTACAGAGGTTCCTTTCAATGTACAGAGATGACTCTGGGCTGGCAGTTAGTCTAAATTTGACAGATGGTAATCTATCAGTACAGGAGTGGTAATGTACTCCGTCACTTTGATGGATAGAGTACCGTCTGTCAAATTTTAAATCGGGCATTATGTTTCTGGTACCTACCTCGACCCTAACACAGCCAAAATCTGTGCTTCTTTCCAATATAATTTTAATGTACATGTGTAAGGGTGCCATTAGCCACCATAACCAGTCAATTTCTTAGGCTTTTAGTTTTATAACTCACCTTAATTAAGTTGTTTATATATTCCTATAGTGAGTAATCTATAAGTAGTGCCGTTAACCAAACTGAAGCCTGTTTCTATTGAAGAGTCATTGATTATTTTCCTCCTGAGGAATCGGGATAATTGAATAATCAAGTAAGAATGAATAGAAGGAGTGAAAATTTGAAGTTTGCAGCATGCATTATAATGCATTATAGGATTTTTCCCTTCCTGTCGATTTCAACCCTGTCCGCTAATACGGAGTCATTGTCTTCTTCCGTTGTTTAATGTGCAGTCTCTGTTATATAACAAGTGTGCACCATTCACACTCATCCTAGCTATGGTTCAGGGACGTTCATAAACTAACAACCAAACATTACTAAATTCCAGACAACACTCCCCTTCACTGCTCATGGGAGTCATGCTACATTTAATTGACCAGGGAAACCTTTTGTATTTTTAATGATTCCCAATATCCTTGAGGAAACAACAACCATGAGACCACAAGTCTCTGCCTATCATAATAACATCATTTTGAATTTAACTTTCTGTCCTGATGAAAATCAGTAAAGAGGTTAAATGTAGTTAAGTACAATATGAGTAATTTTATTTGTTTTGGGTTACCTATAAGGACAATATGTCAATTGTACTTTATAAGCAAGATTATCACAAATAACATGTTTTGTGGTTGTTAGTAAGTTATTGTAAGTTCTTTACAAGACCTTTTGGTGACATAATTTAGGTTGAAACTATAGGACTAATTTAAGTTCCATTCAATTAAACAGATCATAAATGTTAACTCTCACTTGACTCGTCTTTAGGTCATTACCAATACTGCATTGTGATTAATAGTGCACGTCACACAACAGATTTGGTAATAAATGAGATTTTTTTTGTCTCTTTTGAGTACTTCTGCTTTTGCCTCTCTTGTGGGCTTGATTGCTTTGGCAATGAGTTAAACTGG